>NW_004444043.1:2464487-2525601 GCF_000243295.1 Trichechus manatus latirostris
TGAGATGGGAAGGCAGAGAGGGTTAGGAGCTGGTTGAATGGACATGGGGAATCAGGCATGGAAAGGAGGAGTGTGCTGTCACCGTATGCGGAGAGCAATTAGAGTCACATCACAATGTATGTATAAATTTTTGTAGGGGAAAAAATTTAAAAAACACCCTGTCTTTGGCTGAGGGCTGGAAGCAAAGCAGGTAATATCTGAATGTGGTTGAGCACTGACTTTATAAAAAACAAAGAGATAATAAAACCCCTGTAATGGACCCATAAGTCCCTGGGTGGTGCAAACAGGTAAGCACTTGACTACTAATCGAAAACTTGGGGGTTCAAACCCATCCAGAGATACCCTGAAAGAAAGACCTAGCAATCTGCTTCCCAAAGGTCACAGCCTTGAAAACCCTATAGAATGCAGTTCTGCTCTGCAACACACGGGGTCTCCATGAGCTGGAACTGACTTGAAAGCAACTGTTTTTTATTTTGTTTTGTTTTTACTTTGTTTTTTGAAATGGGCACTGTCTTAGTTATGTAGTGCTGCTATAACAGAAAAGCCACAAGTGGGTGGTTTTAACAAGCAGAAATGTATTTTCCCACAGTTCAGGAGGCTAGAAGTCCGAATTCAGTGTGTGGGCTCTAGGGGAAGGCTTTCTCTCTCTGTCAGCTCTGGAGGAAGGTCCTCATCTGTTTTCAGCTTCTATTCCTCAGTTCCTTGGAGATTATGGGGCATGGATCTTCCCCTCAGTTTGTGCTTGCTTGCTTAATCTGCTCTTCTATATCTAAAAAGAGGTTGATTTAAGACACACCCTACACTAATACTGCTTCATTAAGAAAATCCATTCTCGGACTAAACAAACGCTAAGAAGTTTCCTGAAAACAACCAAACACTTAGAGGGACAGGGTAGTAGGGGCAGGGGTCTGGGGACCATGGTTTTAGAGGACATCTAGTCAATCGGCATAACAAAGCTTATTAAGAAAATGTTCTGTTTCCTGCTTTGGTGAGTGGAATCTGGGGTCTTAAAAGCTTGCAAGCGGCCATCTCAGATGCATCTATTGGTCCCAACCACCTGGAGTAAAGGAGAATGAAGAACACCAAAGACACAAGGAAAGTATTAGCTCAAGAGACACAAAGGGCCACATAAACCAGAGACTTCATCAGCCTGAGACCAGAAGAACTAGACGGTGCCTGGCTACCACCAATGACCGCCCTGACAGGGAACACAACAACAATGAGAGTCCCTGATGGAGCAGGAGAAAGGTGGGGTGCAGAACTCAAATTCTTATAAAAAGACCAGACTTAATGGCTTGACTGAGACTGGAGGGACCCCAGAAGACATGGCCCCTGGACTCTCTGTTAGCCCAAAACTAAAACCATTCCCGAGGCCAGACAAAGATTAGACTGGACTATAGGACATAAAATGATTCTCGTCAAGAGTGTGCTTCTTAGCTCAAGTAGATACATGAGACTAAATGGGCAGCTCTCGTCCCGAGGCGAGATGAGAAGGCAGAGAGGGTCAGGAGCTGGTTGAATGGACACAGGAAATCCGGGGTAGAAAGGAGGAGCGTGCTGTCACAGTATGGGGAGAGCAACTAGGGTCACATACCAATGTATGTATAAATTTTTGTATGAGAGACTAACTTGCATTGTAAACTTTCACTTAAAGCACAATAAAAAAAGAAAACCCATTCTCAAATGGGACTATAATCATACGTATAGAGGTTAGGATTTACAACATATATTTTTGGAGGATACAATGCAATCCATAACGGGCACTATCTTTTGATGTTCTGGAATCTGTTCCCCATTGCCACAGAAAGATTCAAGTAGGATCCAGCCCAGAGATGGACAGCATCCCCTGAAAATAAAGTAGATTTTAAACCACACCTACCACATTATTTCCTAACAGCCAAAGGAAAAAAAGAATAAAAAGTACTCCTTCAATCCTCACCCATAGTCTCACTCCTCACTCAGAAGTTTTCTTCAACAGTTTGTAGTGTGTCATTCACGACCGTTTTCTCTACCCCAAAAGATTCTTCACTACTAGGCCAAGTCAGCCTTGAAAAACCAATCGCCATGGAGTCGATTCTGACTCACAGCGATCCCACGTGTGTCAGACTAGATCTGTGCTCCATAGGAAGAAAACTTTAATTTAAAATCGCAGGTATTGTTCCAGGGCAGAGGTCAACAACCTGTTTCTGTAAGGGAACTAACAGTAAATATTTTTATCTTTGTATCTTCACAAAGCTAAACCTGCTTGCAGATTAAGCAAGCAAGTACAGAGGGGAAGATACACACCATGCCACATCATCTCTGCCATTGTAGCGCAAAGGCAGCCATAGATAAACATAAACAAATGGGTATCACTGTGTTCCAATAAAACTTTATTTACAAAAGCAGGCCATGGCAGAATTTAGCCCACAGGCCCTATTCCAGTGCATGAACACTACTGCCACTTACGTTTTGTTTAAAGTGGAAGAAAGTTTCCTGTGCTTGTGAAGATTCAGGCCTGAACAGAGTTTAAATATCTGAAATAACACAAGACAGCAAGTAGTACTTACGAAGTTGGGATTGTTGTTGGTTGCCATTGAGCCAGTTCTGATTTATGGCAACCCCATTGTGTATAGAGTAGAACTGCTCCAGAGGGTTTTCAAGGCTGTGACCTTTTGGAAGCAGATTTCCAGGCCTCTCACGAGGCCTCTGGGTGGGTTTGAAAGAAGTGCTTAACCGTTTGTACCACCCAGGGACTCCACTGAAGTTGGGAAAAGGTATCTAAATACCCCCCTGAAATTCAGACACTGGAACAACCTGGAGGTGGGGTGGTGAAGAGGATTTACCTTGATCTTTCAGGAGATACTTCCAGTGCTCTTAATTAAGGTCATTCACAAATGGTTTGGAAAATGTGCTTGGAGTGAAGCAGTCTGGGAAACCTGTGAAATGCGATAGACAGCCATCAGCCTCCACCCCCACCCCACCACCACCGTCCACCCACCCCCAAACAAACACGCTGGAAAATAACAGCATGCACGCGCATATTGTAAATGATTAATCTTACTGTTTCACTTTGAAACCTATAAGGAAAAAAAAAAAGGAAGCATTCCTATTTCCCATTGAAAGTAATCACAGCTTTATATTCCTCGGTGTTTACATAAAGAGAGCTGTTTATTTAGAATCCTTGCTGATAAGGACACCACACGCTCATAGCTTATTATATATTCTCTTTCCATTTTGTCTTTTTTTGGGGGGAGGGAGAATTATCTATATTTTATGATAACCCAAAATGACTTATACATGAAAAATACAGACTTTAAAGATAAAAAGGATTAGTCACAGGTAATGCATTTTCCATGAGTGGCTATAGGGCTCTCCTTTCCAAGAGGTACCGACTGCATATAAATGAACTGATGAAAGTCGGAAGCTGTGGATGGGTAGCAAGGCTCATGCTTTGCTGGAGATGTTTCCTAAAGTTACAATAAATCAGACAGACAGTGTCGGCCTTTGAGGATAAACCTGTGATGGCTTGTTGTGCCTTTCTGAATCACCTCAGAGGCCCGGGGACTAAAAAGTGTCTAGATGTCACATTAAATCTAGCGGGAGGATGGAGCACTTCAAAGAGGAACGCAATCAGATCTGATGGAAAATACATTTTCTGAAAGCTACCGACAAAAAAGTAATCTTTGATGTGGATGTTGAATAACAATGATATTGTCTTTGCTGACATTTTTCATTATTGCCGTCTTATACAGCCTACTTCATGTATTAAAGCAATATTAACTGTTTGACAGGGACAAATCCTCCAACTATCACATAAGCAATTGCTTCTGAATTGTCCTAGCCCACTGCCTGTAAAACCTGTCCCAATAACTGCTTTTAAATATGATGGTAGACTCTTTTCCCTGACTAGCTAGACAGTGTGTGAGCTCCAGCATAGCTCAGTGGAGTCTAGGGAATATTAAAAATGGTTAGGTGGCTATGATGTGTCATTTGATTATAAGGAAGGAGCAGGAGTGTTTTTTGAAGGTGAGTTTTAATGAGAGAGGTCTATAAAAGTTACTCCTTATTATTCCCCATCTTCAGTACACATTTATATCAAGTATACGTGAGCAAATCTCAGATCTGCCGTGATTCTTGTAGCTCAAAGAGGGACATAAAGGAATGTACAGAGATCTTTGTTATTTATGCAGTGGAATAAAACAATCTGTGACTGTGCAACACCCTATAAAATATACTGGAATTAAGTCCCCCCAATACACTTCTGGAAAGAAATTGCAGCAGATCTGGGAGGCATATGTCACTTTCAAAGCCCAGGATACCTCCTGAGGTTTGATGTCTTAACTTTCTACTGTAAATACAGGTGATTTCATTGTAGGTATTTGTAAAGCATAAAATCTCTAATTTTCTGATGACCTTGAGCTTCTTAAGAAATGGGAAGGAAGTTCTTCAAAAGAACAGCTGGGAATTTTTTTTTTTTTTTTCACAAAATGAGGTTAATTGCACCCCTGAGTAAAAGACCGAAAACTAAAACCCCACAATTCAAAATCACAAAACCACAACAACCTGTGTGGTAGTCCCTCAAAAGTAATAATTTGCAGCTAGGATACCTAGTGGATGTGATGTATATTCTTCACTTACATTATTATTATTTTCCTATAGTCCCTGGAGCTCCCAGTTTTCACCTGCCTTGACAATATTCTAGCTCACTTTTATGTGTGTGATGAGAAAGTTTCACTCAAAGTCAGCTTCTCCACTGGGATCTGGGATGGGCTCGGTCTCCTTTATAATACTTAGAATCAGGCAAGTTATAGTGAACAAAATGAACAGACCACCCCTAAAAATGGAGACTTGCAAGACAAAAGCATTGCCATTTAGGGATTTTTTGTGACCTTAGACAAGTCACCTAACCTCTCTATGCTGTAGATCAGAGGTCAGCCAACTTTTTCTTTGAGGCTTCGTGGGCCATACTGTTATCTGTTGCAATTACTCAGTTGTGCTGTTGTAGTGCAAAAGTGGTCATAAGCAATACGTAAATGAACGGTATGGCTGTGTTCCAATAAAACTTTAATTATAACAACAGGCGGTGAACAAGATTTGTCCCACGGACCATAGTTTTCCAACCCTTGCTCTAGAATCCTTATCTATAATGCTCAGACTAACACAGGATGAGATCTAACTCCTTTTACTGTTGGCAGATTAAACTAGTTAACATATGTGATGATGATCTTACTTCAGAAAGGAAAAAGCAATAGAAAAATAAATCCAGAAGACAGTGATAACTACTTTCCAGGAGTCATCTGATGGATATGTTTATCTTCTCTTATTAGAAAGAAAAAGCTATATCACTCCAGTAAAACAAAAAAAAAAAATCCAACGCTGTCAAGTCTGACTCATAGCAACCCTTTATAGTGATAGCAAAACTATATTAACCTACTCAGTCAATATTTTTTTTAATTGAGATTTTTGAGATTTATCATAGCAATCTTGTCTTGAAGTACTTTACAAACTCAGGAAATATATAGTTTCACACATAGTTGGGGAAGGGAGGCAGGCAGGGGAGGTGTATCTAAATTGTTTAAGAGAAGTTTCTAGGTAGACACAGAGAGCTGTCCTTAGGCGGGTCTTTTTGAATGCTAAGTAGCCCTTCCTAATAATGCAAATATAAAATGAATAAGGACTCATTGTCCTGAAGGAAGGGTACAGCAGGAATTTGGGGGCTAGAGTTTCCTTCAGGAGAGAAAAAAAAAAAACAAAACATTGCCGTCGAGTCGATTCCGACTCATAGCAACCCTATAGGACCGAGTAGAACTGCCCCATAGGGTTTCCAAGGAGCAGCCAGTAGATTCGAACTGCCGAACTTTGGGCTAACAGCCGTAGCTCTTAACCACTACACCACTAGAGTTTCCTTCTGGTGAGCAGGGGGGTACAACTGCGTGAAAAAGGAATACAAAAATAATAATGAAAAAGGAAGACACAAGAAGGATTGATGCTTTTGAACTGTGGTATTGGCAAAGAATATTGAACATACTGTGGACTGCTAAATCAGTCCTGGAATACAACCAGAATGCTCCTAAGAAGTGAGAATGACAAGACTTTGACTGGCTTACTTTGGATACGTCATCAGGAAAGACCAATACGTAGAGAAGGACATCATGTCTGGCAAAGTAGAGGGTCAACAAAAATGAGGGAAACCCTCAATGAGATGGATTGACACAATAGCCGCAACAATGGACTTAAATATACTAACAATCATGATTTTTCCTTCTGTTGTACATGGGGTTGCCATGAGTCAAAGCTAACTTGACAGCAACTAACAATAACTAACTACTAACAGCAACAAACTAACTATCAGTCAGGACAGGCAAAGCTATGCTGCATTGATAAGTAATCTGAATTTCTCCACAGCTTAAAAAAAAAAAAATTTTTATACTACATTTACATCTTGAGTCAGATAAAGGGCCTTATTCATTGCAGGCACCAGGAACCCAAGCTGACAGAAACACAATTTGAAACAGGCTTCCATGATCAAGAAGGCAAAGGAACAGCATGGAGAACCTCGCATGGGCTCTTACCGAAGAGTTTTCTTGGTGGAAGGAATTTAGCTCCTGACCTCTTCGCTTCTGTCATGTAACTTTATTGGAAAGTCTCTATTGATTGCAATGGTACCTAGCTGGAAGGGCACAGAGACCTCAAAGAGAGATTCACCATGAAGAAGGGAAAATCTGGATTGGGGACCTGAGCTCCATCCCAGGGCCAAACCATTGGTGGGAAAGGGCTGCTCTGATACAATGTCAGTCCTGAAGCCTTTCTAAGCTCAGTTCCTACATGTGAGCATCAGCTACAGAAAGTTGCAGTGAGGAAAGCCTGGTATGGGACATCCCTGAGGCCTGAGAAGGAACTGGACTTGCCTAGACTTCATGGACAAGACACAGCAGTCAGTGCAGGCCCAATTTTCAAGAGTAACATTCCATAGAAGGAACAGAACATCAGAAGCCAAGATGCTGGGTCTGCTGGTGGCCCAGTCAAATTCTCAACATCAGTGTCTCTCTCTGCCTAGGGTATGAAAGCAGGCCTGACCCAACTGGACGAAGTCAACTCCTAGAATTTTTGGACCGATTGGAGACATGAACATAAGAAGACCACAACTTAGACTGTTGAAGAGATATCAACTGCACGTTGAAAAGGATCTATTCTTTCTTCTTTATCTGTCAGTACTGCAATGTGAGCTGGCCCTGAGAAGTTCCTCCCTTCCATTGAATTTGTGATATCAGGCTTTCACCCAGTACCAAAAAAAAGAAACATTGCTGGCAAGTCAATTCCAACTCATGGCAACTCCATGTGTTACAGAGTAGAACTGAGCCCCATAATATTTCCTTGGCTATAATCTTAATGAAAGCAGTTCACCAGGCCTTTCTTCTGTGACACCGCCAATCTTTCAGTTAGTAGCTGAGCACAAACCATTCGCAACACCCAGGGACTCCTTTTCACCCACTACTGAGTGAGATTTTAAAGAAATATTTTATGCAACTGTGTGGGAAGAGAGATGCATTTTGCCATGTAAGCACTAAATTTATAGAATAAAAGCCTTTGGAAATTGAAAAGAGAGATTCATATAGATACTTGTATATCACTGTGCTCTGCAGCATTATTCACAGTAGCCAAAAGGTAGAAACAACCTAAATGTCCAACAGATGAAAGGATAAACAAAATGTGGTCTATATGTACCATGGAATGTTACTCTGACATAGATGCGTGAATGCCATATAGATGAGCCTTGACAACATTATGCTAAGTGAAATTAGTCAGATACTAAATGACAAATATTGTACGATCCCCCTTTATATCAAATATCTAGAATAGGCAAATGCATAAAGACAAAAGTAGATCAGTGATTACCAGAGGTTTGGGGAAGGGTGAACAGGAAGTTATTGCTTCCTGGGTATTAATGGGTACTGAGTTTTTGTTTGGGGTGGTGAAATAGATAGCGGCGACGGTTGCACGACACTGTGAATGTAATTAATGGTGAAAACGGCAAATTTTATGTTATATGTATTTTATCGCAATCAAAAAGATTTTTAAAGCAGGGCGAGGAGCAAGAGAGGAGGAAGAGGGTAGTGCAAAAAAGAATGATAGCAGTGCCATCTCAAGACCTTTGGAAAGGTTACTATTTCTTATCTCTTCATTCCCTGTGGATCTGTAGCTTTGTTACTTCACAGCCGGGAGAGGACAAACATATCCCTTGTGAAAAACTGTCTAAAGTTCATCTCTGCCCTCTGCACACACCAGTCCCCTAATGCGTATCCCCAGGGACCCTCAAGAAGATTCTGCCCCTTTCAGCCTTCCTATACCCCCTCCCCACTGCACACACATACCCGTCTGGATTTAGTGTCCACGCCTGAGTTTCAAAACAAAGCAACTCGACCAACCGAAACCTCTTTGAAATGTCCCCAAGGATGTGTGCGCTGCCCAGTTTGGCAGAGTCTCCAGCATCCGAAGCTCGGACCTGGGAGGCGGAGATCTATATTCTAGTGCTGACTCTCCCCCATGGAAGAGGGAGCCCCTCCCCACTTTGCACCTCGCATGCCCTATAAAAAGAGATGGAATGATCTTGAGGATTCCTCCAACTCTAAAAAACAAGTTCCAAATTAGGTATTCCAAACCTACCTCTTTACATTCCAGAAAGTTCCAAGTAAAGTGGAACACAGCTTTATCACTGTGAAATAGTGCTGTCACCCTTACTTTTTTCATTTGAGTTAAACTGACCAACTGTTATGGATTGAATTGTGTCCCCCAAAAATATGTGCTGTAAATCCTAACCTCTATACTTGTGGTGTAATCCCATTTGGGAATGGGTTATCTTTGTCATGTTAATGAGGCAGGATTAGTGTAGGGTGTGCCTTGAGTCAATCTATTTTAGATATAAAGGAGATTAAGTGAACAACCAAGTGAGCAGAGATGGGGTAAGATAGATGCCAAGATACATGGAGCTCTCCAAGGAATTAGGAGGCAGAAGCTCAAGAGACAAGGACATTCCTCCAGAGCCAACGGAGACAGAAAGCCTTCCCCTAGAGCCAGCACCATGAATTTGGACTCCTAGCCTCCTAAACTGTGAGAAAATAAAATTTCTGTTTGTTGAAGCAATCCACTTGTGGTATTTCTGTTATATCAGCATGAAATAACTAAGATGCCAACTTAAACAGACCCACTTTAACAGAGGAGAGAAATGATTGATCAATTAATCTCAAGTATCCAAATGCTTCACTATATATAACAATGAAGAGCAAAGTTCTTGTCCTGAAAGTAAGCAGAAAACTAGTATAAAAGAAGAGAAGATTTTGTGCCAAAGCAAAAGCAAGAAGATATACATGAAAATCACACAGTGTATACAAATGGTCATCTCATACTTGGTGATACAGGAGCAGCTGTAGTGCTCGCAATACCTGTTCTCAAGCTTTGGTTATCATACCCCTGAAAACTTTATGGATCACAGCAGAACATCCTCTGACTCGTTTGCTCATTTGGACAGATCATCAGGAGGGATCAACTGCTGGAGGAGGACATTATGTTTGGTGAAGTGGAAGGCCAGTGAGGGAGATCTTTGGTGAGATGGATTGGCACAATTGCCACAACCAGGGACTCAAACATGCTGGCAATTGTGAGGATGATGCAGGACTGGGCAGTGTTTCTTTCTGTTGTATGTGCGGTCACCATAAGTTGGAGTCAAGTCAATGGCAGCTATCTATGTATCTAAGTTATATAGGAGAGAAGTTAAGAATGATCTCTCTCTTAGAAGAGGAAAGAGAAGGGAGCCGACCTTTACGGGGCATCTACTCCACCTGTGACAGGGGCTTACAAACGTTATCTCATGGAATCCTCATCCTGATCCTGTGGAGTCAGTACCACTGGCCTTAGTCTTTAGACTCAGGAACTCAACATTGTAGAGGTCACAGTAAGCTACTTGTCCAAAGCCACTCAACTATGCAGAGGCAGATTTGCAATTCAAGTCTCCAGTTCCAAACACAAGTGCATCTAATCCTGTCCCCAGCCACACTGTCTTGAGGGAGAGCTAATGGTTACACGCAGCAAACAATTAGAAAACAACATAAAAGAACATAGTAGATATTATTTGTGCTGCACAATATCCACTCACCACCCTTTTGGTAAAACAGAAACACTTTCTCCTGCACATTCTAGTGATGATGTTTTTACTTCCCATGCTGGAAAGCATTGCCATCCCGCCTGGCCACTGACACCCTGAATCCACCAGCCACAGGGTGAGCTTCACAAACAGCTGGGTCCACTTGTTCAAATTAAACAGATCTGCTCTCTGCGGTGTTGGCTTCCATTTCAGACAGCTGTCTCTACATGGTATCAAAGATGACCACCAGCAGTTATAAGCATATCCTACCAACTTAGAAACTCCAGCAGATGAAATAAATAAATCATTTCTTTTCCCACGTTGTTGTTGTTACTGGCTGCCGTCGAGTTGATGCCGACTCATAGTGGCACCATGTGACAGAGTAGAAGTGCCCCATAGGGTTTTCTAGGCTATAATCTTTACGGGAGCAGATCGCCAGGTCTTTATCCTGCAGAATCGCTGGGTGGGTTCAGACTGGCAACCTTTCCATTAACAGCCGTGTGCTTAACCCTTGTGCCACCAGGACTCCTTCTAGCTGCAGTAAAAGTCCTGGAATGATTTTGATTTGACCAGCTTTGGTCAGACACCCTCCTTAGAGCCAGTAGGGTTGCAGTTAAAATACAAGATGCCCATTTAAATGTCAAATAAATAGCAAATACCTTTTAGTATAAGTATGTCCCTTGGAATGTTTGAGATATACTTATGCTAACCAAAACCAAACCAAACCCACTGCCATCAAGTTGACTCCGACTCATAGTAACCCTATAGGACAGAGTATGACTGCCCCGTAGGATTTCTAAGGAGTGACTGGTGGATTCAAACTGCTGACCTTTTGGTTAGCAGCTGAGCTCTTAACCAGTAAAAAATATATATATACTTGTTTATCTGAAATTCAAATTGAACCAGGCATCCTGTTTTGTTTGTTGGTGTCATTCTTGTTTGGTTTTTTTATTTTTGTTTTTGGTTAGTTCTGGAAACCTGAGGAGCCAGTCATTATGGCCAGAGGGGTGAGACACTGAGCTTGGCCAGGGCTGGGTCTCATGACCACTCCACAGCAAGAAAGTGGGATCGAGCTCATCTAAGGCACATGGACTGATGTGGGGGAAAAGGAAAGCGTGTTACCCCTCCCAGGAGACGGGGAACTGATGCTTGGCAGCCAAAAGCAACAGATGTGCACCAGCCTGGAAGTGGGTTCGTCTAAGGAAGAGGAGCATATGTTTTTTGGTGGGGGTGAGGGGCCTGAGGGCCAGCTAAGTGAGAAAAAGAGAAAGCCTGAGCCGACTCCTTCTCAACCTTCCAAGTCTGTGTTTTCAGCCACACACATTCGCCAGATTGCTCTAAAAAGCAACAGCTGCGGAAACTGATAGTTTACAGTTGTGATAAATCGCATTAGTAAAGTATTTCAATTAAAGTCATATCTTACTAAGAAACAAGAAGTCATCCCTGAACAAATAAATCAGTGCTTTAATTTGTGGAGGCTTCAAGTGGAAGACCTCAGCTCTAACCTACTTTCCCATTGTTTTAACTTCTCTTCGCGCCGGATGCAGTGGCTGGGTGACGGCTCGGCTGTTTCGGCGGGAGAAAGGGAGATTAATAAAGAGACGTGCACCATCACCACCGAAAGAAATCTATAACTAGGCATTTATTTTAATTCTTTGGGGTATTTGTTGAAGACTAAAATCCAAACGTGGACTTGGATTTGCCTGTAACTTCCCTTATTGTGTGTCCTGAGAGAGGCCATTGAAAACCTTCCTGTGAGGTCCACCTGTCCAGCCCCCTCCTCAGCGGGTCGCCAGGCCCGCAGGACGTTTTCTCTTTCCCAAGCCAATTCATCTACATCTGCAACGTTTTAAAAAGGAACTCAGGGGCATGTCTTCTCCAGCATATTCTTTCTCCTCGATTTAGAAAATCACTCGCCTGCACAAACTGAATGGCCTGGAGACATCACTGAGCCCCTTGTTCTCCCGGGGTCAGCGCCAGCACAGCCCCCTCCCCCTTCCATGCCGACCCTGCCCCCACTTCTCAAAGAAATCACGTCCCTTTCTCCAAATTCTCCACTTCAGCTTGATTTTCAGCAGCTCCTTTACCCTGCCAGTGAGTAATTCGGGACTAATTAGATGATTGCTTTCATTTACGGTAGCAGTTAGGCGGGAGGATGAAATGGCATTGCCCCTATTCTTGTTGGAAAAATAAATTACGCCCATTGTTACTGGAGATCTTATTCCCCCCCCCCCCCCAATCAAGCAAATTGGCAGCTTGGTTCATTTTCCCAGCATTCACTCCTGAGCAGACGGCAGCGCCCTGGAATGTGGCTTAGGGCTGTGTGGTCAGTACAATTGTTTGGGGCTGTTTGTGCCAACAATGAGAGGAGGCCACTGTCTCCCAAAAGACGAGTGGCACTTGTCTTCCTTAGCCCGGGGAGCCGCTGCGAGCTGCCTGCAGGCCAGGCTTCTCAGGAAGACGTATACCGCCATCTAGTGGAGGCTGAAGCTAACGGCAATACGTCTTTTCTCAGCGTTTGCTTCCGGCCAGTGAGAACAAGAAATAACGCTTTTTGTGTGAGTTACTAAAAATAGGGTGCATTCTTTATATCTCCGGGAGTGAGGAAACGGGTGATTCAATGGCCGTAATGAAACTGCAGCTCGATGCTTGCACAACTCTTTTGTGGGTAGCTCTCCTTGGTGCTGATTTTCAGGTTCAAGACAAGCTTGCATTGTCTGAGCAAGTAAGACTGAGTAAACCTCCCGCATCCTAAATCCCGGGCTGAGACTGCCAGCACCTTCGGGCACTTGACTCCTTTATCCCAGCAGCCTCTCCACCACCCCCATCCCCTTCGTCTCACCCAGAGCAAGCCTGGTTCCTGAAGTGCACAAAGCAGAGGTATTCAAAGGCCGGCTTGCTCACCCAAGGGCACTTCCACTTTGTTAGAAGTGCAACCAGATCTTAAGACTTCTTCCAATCTGGTGCTGAAGGGGATACCTACCCAATCTCCAAGCCCTGACAACACATGCTTCCCGTTCATTCTACCTACACAAAGAGCGTATTTGTCCCTCCCGATTTTACAACCGGAAGCAGGATTTTCTTGAGGTTTGCGAGCAAATAAACTCCATTATGGAAGGGTTTCAGGCTGTGGTTCTCAACCGAGGATGATTTTTATCCCCTAGGAGACATTTGACAATGTCTAGAGACATTTTGGGTTGTCCCATCTCCAGGGTTGCTAAACATTCTATAATACACACAACAAACAATTGTCCAACCCCAAATATCACTAGTGCTGGGGATGAGGAAGCCTGGTTTAGGGTAACAAAGATTGCCCTCCAGTAATGGGGTTATGATAACATTGATTGTCCTCAAAGAAGCCACACTGCAAAAGGCTATGGGTAATTCATTCTTTCCCAAGTCAGTGTTTACCACCTTTTTTCTTCTTTCAGACTCTTCCATTTGAAACATAATTTAGCTGTCTTTTTTCCTCCCCTGTGCTGCTGGGAAGAGAAAGGATTGGAAAAAGAGGAGGGGAAAGGGACAGAAAAGGAGGATTAGAAGCATGACCTGTTTCTCCTGGAGAAGCTCTGGCACATTCCTCTCTCAGATGTGCTTTGTGACCGAGCAGGGTACAATTAAAAGCACAATAATTTGCTTGTTATTCAAGTCAGGCATTAGTCCCAGTAATGGCGTGCTTGGTGCAGAGATGGATTTCCTTGTTAGGAGTTAAGCAGGATTAGCTGAATTCTCCATGGAGAAATCTTGATTTGTTCAAGGTCTTTCATGTTTTCTACAGAGAAGGGATTATGTCTTCTTAAAGAGGAGCCTTGCTTAAAAAGCTACAAAGTATACGAGAAGGATTGAGGGCAGAGGGGCCTGTGGTTAAGTAGCTGAGGGGTAGAGGGAATTTTAGAGCAAAGGATTATTTAAAGCCATAAAGTTCAAAAAATAATTGGTTTAGCGCTACTGGGTCAGCGCCGGCAAGTGCACTGTAAAGGCAGTTAAGCATGAGCTAATATTCATTTTACTTTGGCTTAATTATTGCCTGGATCCAGGAGAGAGGGAGGAAAGAAAACATGCCCCCTCAGTGGTAATCAGAGAGTGTGCTGTCTTTGGCTTCTTTGCCTTACAGGCACACGTATTTATAGTGATGCTCAGCATCCAGCCATCACAAGGGCTGTATTAGTTAAAATAAAATTATTCTCTTAGAGCATAACAGTACCTGCTTTGCTAGCCCAGTGCCCAAGTGGAAACCACTATTAGTTTTAAGTCCATTGATATCATTAGCCAGAAAGGACATGGAGTAAAAATCTTAAGTTCACCAAGACCCTCATAATTCTACCTCAGTGGTTCTCAATAGGGGGAGGCTGTGTCCACCAAGGGACAACTGACAATGTCTGGAGTCCCTGGGTGGCTCAGCTACTAACGAAAAGGTTGGAGGTTCAAATCTGTTCAGAGGTGCCTGGGAAGAAAGTCTGGTGATATTCCAAAAGGTCACAGCCATTGAAAATATTATGGAGTGCAGTTCTACTCTAAAACATACGGGGTCACCATGAGTTGGAATCAACTCTACGGCAACTGGAGACGTGTTTGGTTGTCATGATTGGGAAGGTACTACCAGCATGTAGTAGGTAGAGGCCAGAGATACTGCTATACATCCTACAATGCACAGCACAGACCCCACAGGAAAGAATTACTATCTGACCCAAAATGTCCTTAATGCTGAGGTTGAGAAACCCTGGCCTGTTGTTAGGTGCCACCGAATCAGTTCCAACTCATAGCAACCCTGCGTACAACAGAACAAAACACAGCCTGGTCCTACGCCATCCTCACAATCATTGCTATGTTAGAGCCCATTGTTGTAGCCACTCTGTCAATCCATCTCATTGAGGGTCTTCTTCTTTTTTGTTGACCCTCTACTTTACCAAGCATGATGTCCTTCCTACTGGTCTCTCCTGATAACATGTGCAAAGTAAGTGAGATGAAGTCTTGCCATCCTCACGTCTAAGGAGCATTCTGGCTGTACTTCTTCCAAGACAGATTTGTTTGTTCTTCTGGCAGTTCATGGTATATTCAATATTCTTTGCCAACACTATCATTCAAAGGCATCAATTCTTCTTTGGTCTTCCTTATTCATTGTTCATGCATATGAGGTGATGGAAAATACCATGGCTTAGGTCAGGCGCACTTTCGTCCTCAAGGTGACATCTTTGCTTTTTAACACTTTAAAAAAGTCTTTTGCAGCACATTTGCCCAATGCAATTCGTTGTTTGATTTCTTGACTGCTGCTTCCATGGATGTTGATTGTGCATCCAAGTAAAATGAAATCCTTTACAACTTCCATCTTTTCTCCATTTATAATGATGTTGTTTATTGGTCCAGCTGTGAGGATTTTTTGTTTTCTTTATGTTGAGGTATAATCCATACTGAAGGCTATATTCTTTGATCTTCATCAGTAAGTGCTTCAAGTCTTCTTCATTTTCAGCAAGCAAGGTTGAGTCATCAGCATATCGAGGGTTGTTAATGAGTCTTCCTCCAATCCTGATGCCATGCTCTTCTTCATATAGTCCAGCTCCTTGGATTATTTGCTCAGCATACAGATGGAGTAAGGATACAACCCTGAAGCACCTCTCCTGATTTTAAACCACGCAGTATCCCCTTGTTCTGTTCGAATGACTGCTTCTTGGTCTACGTACAGGTTCCACATGAGCACGATTAAGTGTTCTAGAATTCCCATTCTTCACAAAACCCCGGTGTGGCCAGAGATGTTTTTCTCTCCTTGGATAAATAAAGGTTTTCTGAATCCCCCTTCCTCAGATTCATAATTGATGAGTAAACACATGATGATATTTAATGCTGACTTATAGGCTAACATGCTTTTCTTCCCCTTTTCTAAACTGGGCATTTTCACATTTGGGGAAATAAAGTGATGGCAAGAGAACTTGCCCTTGAAGAGCGGTGTTCCAGGGCTCTCAAGATTTGTGGCTGAGCCCCACCTGCTCCTTCTACTCACACACACATTTGAGAGAGGAGAAAGCTGACTTCTTGCAATTTTCCCAGAGCCAGAGCCTTGAGGACTTTTATTCTGTTTTCCAAGATTACTGATTCCTCCCTGCATGAAGTCTGTTCAGTTAAATCATTTGTCCCGCAGCTTTAAGGGAGCTAAGAGCCCACAGCTACAAGATATCCATTTTCTCCCTGGTCAATGATGTGATGCTTCCTAAGGAAGGTTAATACCCTGGACAGAGTTCCATGAAGCTAGTTAAAGCTGAGGGTCTAAGAAGCAGGACTTTTCCAACACAAGGACGTCGGCTCTCAGGGAGATTCTCAGGGATGCACTTAACCTCCAAGATAGGGAAGATAGTGCTTAAGAGGGGAAGTTAGAGGGGTCCCTGGACCCCAGACAGGACCCAAACTATGTCCTGTCCCTATCACCGTGCAGCAGATAAATACAAAGAGCAGTTGTGAAGAAGGAAAATTTGCTCTCAAGTCACACTGGCCATGCTCTGCCAGCTTTCTGTACCCTCTCCAAACTGGTCTTTCGGCTTGGCCTTGGTCCCCATCCAGTCTATTCTCAGTACATGGGTCATGTATTTGTTAGCTGCTGTCAAGTCAGCCCCGACTCATGGTGACTCCACGCACAATGGAACGAAATGTGCCATCCTCGTGTGGCAAATTGGTTCCTTGGTGATCCATAGGGTTTTCATTGGCTGATTTTCAGGAGTAGATTGCCATGCCTTTTTTCCTGCTCTTAGTCTGGAAGCTCCAATGAAACCTGTTCAGCATCATAACAACACACAAGCCTCCAATGACAGACGGGTATAGATGAGCATGAGGTACATTGTCTGGGAACTGAACCTGGGTCTCCTGCCTGGAAAGTGAGAATTCTACCTCTGAATCATCAATGCTTCATACAAGGGTCATAGTGATCCTGTAAAATTCCAAGTCAGATTATGCCACCCCTGTGTTCAAAACCCTCCAATGGTTTCAATTTCATTCCACGTATATGCAAATGTCCTACACACACATACACACACGCACACACCTGTACCTCCTGACTTCATCTCCCACTATTCTTCTTCCCTCATCGTGTTCCAGTCAGTCCTCCTGCTGTTCCTGGCAACTCTTGCCTCATGATCTTCACACTTGCTATTCCCACTGCCTAGAATGCTGTTCCCTCTGCCTAGAATCTACCGAGCTTGCTCCCTTAAGTCTCTATCCAATGTCTCCTTCTCGTTGAGGCAATAAGACTTGCCTTTCCTGATTTGTTTTTTCCATGACCCTCATAATCTGTAATATGCTAAAAACTTTACTTAGTTATTTTATTTTTGTGTCGCTTCTCCACCCCACCCCTGATGCCCAGATTGTAATTTCCACCAAGGCAGGATTTTTGTCTACTTTTCCCCTTGCTTATATCTCAAGGACCTGGAATAGTGCCTGACTCATAGTAGGCAATCAAATATTTTCTGAATAAATGAGTAAATGAATCAATGCTACTATATTCAGAAGCTCTGTCACCGAAATCCCCATTCCCTCAGTACCACTTCTCAGCTAGTTGACTGAAGACTCACCAATCACCAGTTGCTGGGGAGTCAACTCAGACTCATAGTGACCCCATGTGTGTCAGAGTAGAACTGTGCTCCATAGAGTTTTCAGTGGCTAACCTTTTGGAGGCAGATCAGCAGGTCTTTCTTTTGAGGTGCCTCTGGGTAGATTTGAACTGCCAACCTTTCAGTTAATAGTTGAGAACTTAACCATTTGTGCTACCAAGGGACTCCATCTGGAGAAACCCAGAGGTGGCCGAAAGATGAGAAGAGGCTTCACGGATGAAGTGAGACTTAGAATCAACCTAGAGAATGGATTGAATTTGGACAGTCAGCAAGGAAAATGGAAGATATTCCAATGAGGCAAGGAAGGATTGGACATTCTTATGTTTGGCACAGGAAAGAGGCTGCAACATGGGCTTTGAGCTGGAGAGTAGATAGAATATACAAGGGAGGTCTGGGGATGAATTACAGAGGTCTTAAATGTCCGGCTAAGGCATTTGGATTATGTTCTGTGACACCAATGTACTACAGAAGGGTTTTTGGTAGTGTGAAGTAAAATGTAAGTGGTGCTTTAAGAAATTAACCAAAGAAGAAAGAAATTGCTTCAGGTACTGTCATGGATTGAATGGTGTCTCCCCAAAATTTGTGTCAACTTAGCTAGGCCATGGTTCCCAGTATTGTATGGTTGTCCTCCATTTTGTGATTTGATGTGATTTTCCTATGCGTTGTACATCCTAATTTCTGCTCTGGTTAATGAGACAAGATTAGGTTATGTTAAAGAGGATTAGGGTGAGATGCAACACCCTTACTCAGGTCATGGCCTTGATCCAATGTAAGGGAAGTTTTCCTGGAGTGTGGCCAGCATCATCTTTTATCTTACGAGAGAGGGACCTCATCACCACCAAGCAAGAAAAGCCAGGTGTGGAGCACATCCTTTGGACCTGAGGTCCCTGCGCTGAGAAGCTCCTAGACCAGGGGAAGATTGATGACAAAAGCCTTCCCCCAGAGCTGACAGAGAGAGAAAGCCTTCCCCTGGAGCTGGCACCCTGAATTTAGGCTTCTAGCCTCCTAGACTGTGAGAAAATAAATTTCTATTTGTTAAAGCCATCCACTTGTGATACTTCTGTTGATGATATAGCAGCACTAGATAACTAAGACAGGTACTAATAGAAAAAAAATTCCAACTGTAAAATAGGATGAGCCTGGACTAAAGTAGTGACAACGGAAATGCAAGAGAATGCACAGACAATAGTGTTTTGGGAAGGACAAATGGAAAATGTTCACAGAGGGTAGAGAGGAATCAAAGACAATGCTGGCATTACCAACCCAAAGGCATGGAGGGGTAGAGGTGTCCCCCGAACAGAACAGCCCTCTTGCAGGGCTTATTATGCCTTTATCCCCCTCTCCTCCTGCACACTGACAAGTGTATGTTCCAGTGCAAGGACAGCCCATTCTTTTATTATATGAGAATTGTTAGTACCAAGTATAAAAAGTTTTTAGAGTTGTACAAGGGACTATAACTAGAAATAATGGGGGAAAATTAAATGAAGGGTATTTAGACTTCAGCAAAAAAAAAAAAGACCATAATATTGGGCTCTGTTAGACAGAATAATACTCAGTTTTTCAAAGGAAGTAAGAGCTGCCACAGTCATTAAGCGACCTAGAGCCAATTTCAAAATAGCACAGAAGTGTGTTCAGCAAAGCACTGGCAGAAGCCTGAAAGCACCTTTCTCATCTAATTACTGAGGTACCTGAGAGCCAGTGTCATTGTCAGACCATTGAAATGTCCTGCCTGCCTAACTATTGTAGTGGCACTTCATCATTTAAACTACAAGCTAATTCATATCAAATAGCACTGCAATGAACAAATAAATTAGGAACCCTTGTGCATTGCGGGTGGGAATGTAAAATGGTGGAGCCCTTGTGGAAAACAGTTTGGTGGTTCCTCAAAAGGTTAAACACAGAATTATCTATGACCCAGCAATTTCATTCCTAAGGATATATCCGAAAGACTTGAAAGCAGAGACTCCAACGGATACTTGTACACCATTGTTCATTGCAGCATTATTCACAATAGCCAAAAGGTCATAGAAACCTAAATGTCCATCAACAGATGAATGGATAAACAAAATGTGGTATATCCATACAGTGAAATATTATTCAGCCATCAAGAGAAATGAAGTCTTGATACATGCCACAACATGGATGAACCTCAAAAACATATGCTGAGCGAAATAAGCCAGACAAAAAAGGACAAATATTGTATGATCTCACTTACATGAAATATCTAGAATAGGCAAATGCATAGAGAAGAATTTATTAGTGGTTACCAGGGACAGGGAGGAGGGAGGAATGGGGAGTTATTGCTTAAGGGGTACTGAGTTTCTGTTTGGTGTGATGAAAACATTTGGCAATTCATAGTGGTAATTGTTGTGCAACCCAGTGAATATAACTAATGTCACTGAATTGTATACTGAAAGTAGTTAAAAATGGCAAATTTTATGTCATATGTATTTTACCACAATAAAATAAAATTTTAGAAAGATTGAATATTGTTCACTAGCTGGCTAAGATTGTGTTCCCCTAAGCAGACCCTGAGGTGAGGATCCGTGTTCCCAGAGGAGACTGGTAGGGAGTGGAGAGGCAGGACAGGGATGGGGAGGACGTGAAGCACAGGTGCCTTGTCAGGCAGGCCCTGCAGAGGGGAGCTTATCCTGACCCCCCTGGGGACCCTGGAGTATAAGTTGTGCCTCCGAGTTGTTTGAGTTGGAGCAAGGAGCTAGATCTTCATACTGTCTAGCTCACTTGTCATTGGTTGAAGGTTGCCCCAGAGTAACTTAAATTTCCAGTGTCTCCAAATTCCAGTAGCACAAGGGCCAGTTACCCTTGAGTCAACTCTGACTCATGGCGACCTCATGTGTGTCAGAATAGAACTGTGCTCAGTGGCTGATTTTTCGGAGGGGTATCACCAAGCTTTTCTTCTGAGGTGTCTCTAGATGGACTCAAACCTTCAACCTTTCTGTTAAGAGTGAATTGACCATTTGCACCTCCTGAGGACTCCAGCCCAAGGGCAGTTCTCCTAAAATGATCCACAGGTGTCTGTTTTTAGCAATGAAGCACACCAGCCAAGAAGAACACAAACATTGTAAAAAGGAATTCAAGGGAATCCAGGGGGAGCACCAACATTATGCACTACACACACCCTAATTCTAGAATTCCACTAAAATGTATGCCAAGGAAGTAGTGATGGTTGTGCACAAAGACTTAACTGCAAAGATGTTCATTGCAGTGTTATTTAAAATGGAAGGATGCTTTTGGTTTCAAGTAACAGAATGCACAACTCACATTAGGTTCAGTAACAAAAAGAATCGGCCAGTTCACATACTATAGAGTCCAGAAATAGTTCAAGTTTCCAGCATAGTTCTATTTGGGCTCAGCTTCATCTTCCGTCGCTTCTCCTGGCTCTGCCTTCTTCCGTGTGCTTGCTGTTGCTATTATTGGTTGTCATTGAGTCAGGTTGGGTTCGTGGCGACCTTATGTGTAACAAAACAAAATGTTGCCTGGTCCTGCACCATCTTCAGGATTATTAGTATGTCTGAGTCCGTTGTTGCGGCTGTTGATCCATGTGCTTATTTTGTCCTTAACTGAGCTCCCGCATAACAAAAACAAAAGTCTGTAGCTATTCCATAAAAAGAGGGATTTTCTGTTTATCCACCCACAGAATACAAGTACTGAGCTTCAATCCAACTGAATTAATTTCGTTCACATAGTTGATAAACAATGGATGAGGGAAGGTACTAAAGACCCACGAAAACAGAGCAAAACTGAAGACAACCTAAATATCCATACAAAGGGCATTGGGTCACTGAATTGTACATGTAGAAGTTATTGAGTTGATGTATGGTTTATTATGTATATTTTTACCACAATTTAAAAAAAAAAAAAAAAACTGGATCACAAAGGGCCAATCCACAGCCAATCATGGGAATGGTACAGGACCAGGCAATATTTCATTCTGTTGTGCACGGAGTCCCCATGGGTCCAGGACCCACAGGAAGGCAGCTTACAACAACAACTTAAGAATGTCGCCAGTGCTGGAAAGAGGTGAGCCAAAACAGGAAGAAAGAGCTGTTCATGATGACTGTGTTTGGGGACCTGGATCCAGCTGTATTTTACATTAGCAAATAAATTCTTTTTGTGTTTCAAAAGGGGAGGGGGGGCTGGTTTTACAAGTTAGAATGCAATTCTCCAGGGGAACACTAAGCATCTATTTAAAATGAGTAACAACACAAAAAGATGTACAAAATGTGTTTCATGTGGCAAGTGTAAAGATATACACCCATTTGTTAACAGCAGTTGTCTCATCTTTATGGGGTAACATTTTGGCTAGTTTTTATGATTTTCATGTTAAAATTTTACTTTTGTTTATTCTTGTTTTCCAACGTTTTTATAATAAGATATGCTACTTTGTAAAGAGAAAAACATCCATAGCCTATACCTTCATGCTTTTCTAGGTTCTATTGATGTTTCATATTTGTTTTTCTCATTAACTCTCCAAAATAGGTAGGCTAACATTTACTAATTTTTTTAATGGGGGGAAGAAAAAAGAGGTCCAAAGAGTAAAGTGGCATGCTCAACTTTCAAGTAAGTTATTGCAGTTGATATTAAAATCAATATATTTCAGTTTCTATTGCAATTCTGTTCTCTCTATATATATCCCATCGCATCTTCCATATAGCTGGTCAGGAATATTCACATTCTTTACCCTCAGACTCCAAACAAAATCAGAGCTGACAAAGGGGCTTCTTCACTAGGGTCCAAAAAAATCCACTCTTTTAAAGACCTGCCAGTACCTTTCTTTTCAAACCAGAAAAGGACCAGTTGGTCCTTTGGCCCTGATGAAGAGGACGATCTGGTGACTCTTAATAAATGAAATTAACAGGAAGCCCAGAAGTGATGCATGGCTAACCACTGGTGAGAGGCCCGGTGTAACATGAAGTCTGACTCCATTTCCACAGGTTGCAAATTTTTTCTTTGTTTAATCACTAGTTATTTCCTGTGTGGCAGAGAATTGATTCAACTGTCAGGGAGCAGAAACTTCTCCCTGCTCATAGATCCAAAGACATGCTGGGCTGTCTTTCTTACCTCCCTATCAACAATAATGCCAATCCTTTCCATGAGAAAAGAGTGTTAAGGGACAGATCAAAATACAAGATCTATATCATTAGTGAATCACATCAGACAAAATTTAGATAAGTAATTGTTACCGTCCCACCCTGGTTAACAAGTTGCCACCAAGTAGACTCCAACTCATGGCTTACCATGTGTGTCAGAGTAGAACTATACTCCATAGGGTTTTCAATGGCTGTGACCTTTTGGAAGTAGATCATCAAGCCTTTCTTATGAGGCACCTCTGGGTGGACTAGAACCTCCTACTTTTCAGTTAGCAGCCAAATACTTTAACTGGCACTTTAACCATTTACACCATCCAGGGACTCCCCACGTTGCTTACCAACACAAAATCTCTCAAAGCCACTAGGAATAGACTCATTTTATCCTTGCCTATCCTTCAATATATTTCAGTTTCTGTTGTAATTCTGTTCTCTGTCTCCATATTCTGGAGCCCTAGTGGTCCAGTGATTAAGAGTGCTAACCAAAAGTTCAAAGCCACCAGACACTCCTGGAAACCCTATGGGGCAGTTCTACTCTGTCCTATAGGGTCGCTATGAGTCAGAATCAACTCGACTGCACCAGGTTTGGTTTTTAGTTCTCCATATTCCATCTCACCTTTATTTTCTATAAAATTCCAGCCTTACTCTAAATTTGGACCATTATTTTAGACTGGCCAGGCCATACAGACTCCTAGAATTCTGAGGACTGATTTAAAACTTAAGGTCTTTTTTAGGTAACTGAAGACACCACCCAATTTCTGGGACCCCAACCTCAACAGACTACCTGAAGGGCACTTTCTTGGCATATGGCTATGCTGAGTGCTTTGGAGTTTCTTTGTGTACAGGGATATTGAGTGCCAGGCTCATCAATTTCTGGGCGCATGGGAGGATTACACTTGCCTGCTTCTTTTGCTTTTAAGTGGGCCATGTGACTAGTTCTGGCCAATGGGTTTTAAGTGGCAGTGATATGTGTCATTTTGGGCCAAAGCACTTAACTACAGGTAAGACCCTCTGTTATGAGTTAAATTGTATCCCCCAAAAAGATATGTTGAAGTCCTAATCCTTGGTACCTGTGCATATGATCTTGTTTGAAAATAGGGTCTTTGAAGATGTTATTAGTTAACATGTCATACTGAAGGAGGGTGGGTCCTATTCAACATGAGTTGTGGCCTTATAAAAGAAAGACGAGAGGCAGAGAGAGACACAGAGAGGGAGAACAGCCAGGTGAAGACGGAGGCAGAGATTGGAGAGATGCATTTACAAGCCAAGGATTGCCAGCAGCCACCAGAAGCTAGGAAGAGGCAAGGAAGGACCTTCCCTAGAGCCTTCAGAGAGCAAGGCCGTACCAATACCTTGATTTCAGACTCCTAGCCTCCAGAACCATGAGATAGTAGATTTCTGTTGTTTTAAGCCACTCAGTTTGTGGTGATTTATCACAGCAGCCTTAAGACAGTAATACTTCCGCCATCAGTCCCTAAAAGCAGAGCAACCATGGAAGTACGTACTGAGATGGAGGTGCCACAAGGTCAAAGCAGCCTTTATCACAGAGCCTTCCCTTGAAGGAGTCTCCCAGATGCACAGCTAACTTCATGTGAATGAAAAAAATAAATGTGTTTTAACAATACTTAAACCTTCACTGATTGTTACAACAACACAACTAACCAACCCTGACTAGTACAAGTGCTTATTACTAGTCAGGCACTGTGGTGGGCACCTTAATGTGCATTATCTCAATTACTCTTCAAACAGACCTGATGAGATAATGTTCTATTATGATTCCATTTCCCTGATGAGGACACAGAAAGAGGCCAAGTAACTTGTTCAAGATCACACCACAACAAAGTGGTGGACCAAAATTAGAGCCCAGGTTTGAATCCAAAACTTGTACTCATAACCACCACATTGCTACTTTGGGATGGAGATAAAAGAAAGATAAAATAAAGAACCCAAAGCTGATCTACATAATAAAGAGCTGAATTGGAAGGAAAGAAGAGAGAGAATGAGAGAGCCTTAAGGACTAGTGCTGCCACTCTTCTCTCAGTTTGTCATACTGTGGTGGCTTACATGTTGCTGTTATGCTGGAAGCTATGGCACCAGTATTTCAAATACCATCAGGGTCACCCATGGTGGACTGGTTTCAGTGGAGCTTCCAGACTAAGATAGACTAGGAAGAAGGATCTGGCAGTCTACCTCTGAAAAAATTGGCTAGGGAAAACCTTATGAATAGTATTGGAACACTGATATAGTGCTGGAAGATGAGCCCTCTAAGTTGGAAGGTACTCAAAATACAACCAGAAAAAAGCTGCCTCCTCAAAGCAGAGTCAACCTTAATGATGTGGATGGAGTCAAGCTTTCAGGACCTTCATCTGCCGATGTGGCACTACTCAAAATGAGAAGAAACAGCTTTAAACATCCATTAATAATCGGAACATGGAATGTACGAGGTATGAATCCAGGAAAATTGGAAGTCACCAAAAATGAAATGGAACACATAAACATCGATATCCCAGGCATTAGTGAGCTGAAATGGGCTTGTATTGGCCATTTTGAATTAGACAGTCATATGGTCTACTATGCCAGAAATGACAAATTGAAGATTAATGGTGTTGCATTCATCATCAAAAAGAACATTTCAAGATCTATACTGAAGTACAACTCTGTCAGTGATAGGATAATAGCCACACATCTACAAGAAAGACCAGTTATTCAAATTTATGCGCCAACCACTAAGGCCAAGGATGAAGAAATTGAAGACATTTACCAAATTCTGCTGTCTGAAATTGATCAAACATGCAATTAAGACACATTGATAATTACTGGTGATTGTAATGCCAAAGTTAGAAACAAAGAAGAAGGATCTATAGTTGGAAAATATGGTCTTGGTGATAGAAATGACACCAGAATTTTGCAAGATCTATGACTTCTTCATGCAAATAACCTTTTTTCAACAACATAAACAATGACTATCACGTGGATCTTGCCAGATGGAATACACAGGAATCAAATCGACTACATCTGTGGAAAGAGAAAATGGAGACTCAACATCATGAGTCAGAACAAGGCTAGGGGCTGACTGTGAACAGACCATCAGCTGTTCATATGCAAGTTCAAGCTGAAGCTGAAGAAAATTAAAACAAGTCCACAAGAGCCAAAATACAACTTTAAGTATATCCCATCTGAATTTAGAGACTACCTCAAGAATAGATTTGAAGCATTGAACACCAGACAAGTTGTAGGATGACATCAAGGACATAACACATGAAGAAAGCAGTCATTAAAAAGACAGGAAAGAAAGAAAAGACCAAAATGGATGTCAGAAGAGACTCTGAAACTTGCTCTTGAATGTAGAGCACCTAAAGCGAGTGGAAGAAATGCAGATGTAAAAGAGCTGAACAGAAGATTTCAAAGGGCAGCTCAAGAAGACAAAGTAAAGTATTATAATGAAATGCGCAAAGACCTAGAGTTAGAAAACCAAAACAGAAGAACACTCTCTGCATTACTCACGCTGAAAGAACTGAGGAAAAAATTCAAGCCTCGAGTTTTAATATTGAAGGATTCTACGGGCAAAATATTGAATGACACGGGAAACATCAAAAGAAGATGGGAGGAATCCACAGTCACTGTACCAAAAAGAATTGCTCATGGTTCAACCATTTCATGAAGTAGCATATGATCAAGAGCTGATAGTATTGCAGGAAGAAATCCAAGCTGCACTGAAGACATTGGTGAAAAACAAGGCTCCAGAAATTGACAGAATACCAGTTGAGATGTTTCAACAAATGGATGCAGCACTAGAGGTGCTCACTCGTCTATGCCAAGAAATTCGGAAGAGAGCTAAGGGACTGGAAGAGATCTATATTTGTGCCCATTCCAAACAAAGGTGATCCAACAGAATATGGAAATTATCAAGCAATATCATTAATATCACATGCAAGTAAAATTTTACTGAAGATAATTAAAAAATTGTTGCAGCAGTACGTCGACAGGGAACTGCCAGAAATTCAAGCCAGATTCAGAAGAGGATGTGGAACGAGGGATATCGTTGCTGATGTCAAATGGATCTTGGCTGAAAGCAGAGAGTACCAGAAAGATGTTGACCTGCATTTTACTGAGTGTGCCAAAGCATTCAACTGTGTGAATCATAATAAATTATGGATAGCATTGCGATGAATGGGAATTCCAGAACACTTAACTGTACTCAAGCAGAACCTGTACATAGACCAAGAGAACAGAACAAGGGGATACTGAGTGGTTTAAAATCAGGAAAGGTATGTGTCAGGATTGTATCCTTTCACCACACTTATTCAATCTGTATGCTGAGCAAATAATCGGAAAGGCTGGACTCTATGAAGAAGAATGGGGCATCAGGATTGGAAGTAGGCTCATTAACAAACTGCAATATGCAGATGACACACCCTTGCTTTCTGAAAGTGAAGAAGACTTGAAGCACTTACTGATGGAGATCAAAGACTACAGCCTTCAGTATAGATTACACCTCAACATAAAGAAAACAAAACTCCTCACAACTGGACCAATAAGCAACATCATGATAAACAGAGAAAAGGTTGAAGTGGTCAAGGATTTCATTTTACTTGAATCCACAGTCAACACACATGGAAGCAGCAGCCAAAAATCATACGACGTATTGAACTGGGAAAATCTGCTGCAAAAGACATTTTTAAAGTGTTAAAAAGCAAGAGGTCACTTGGAGGACTAAGGTGCATCTGACCCAAGTCATGGTATTTTCCATCAACTCATATGCATGCATGCGAAAGCTGGGCAATGAATAAGGAAGACCAAAGAAGAACTGACGCCTTTGAATTATGGTATTGGCAAAGAATATTGAATACACCGTGGACTGCCAGAAGAACGAACAAATCCGTCTTAGAAGAAGTACAGCCAGAATGCTCCTTAGAATTGAGAATGTCAAGACTTCCTCTCACGTACTTGGACATGTTATCAGCAGGGACCAGTTCCTGGAGAGGGTGCAATGATTGTGAGGATGGCACAGGACCAGGCAATGTGTCACTCTGTTGTACATGGGGTCGCTATGAGTAGGAACCAACTTGACGGCACCTAACAGCAACAACAACAAGGACTAGGATTGAGAGAAATTTGAGGATTAGAAGATAAGAAGGCACCTTTGGAGAAAAGCCTAAGGCATAATGATCACAATACCGTTCAGCAATCTAACCACCCAAGGAGAAGTGCCACAGGAATTAAAAACCACAAATGAATAAATAAACTAGCAGTTATCTTAACTGAATGGCATTTGTGTAAGTGGAGCATATCTCAATCAAGGTGAATATAGGAGAGTTTTGCCTATTTTAAATGCTAAAAACAATTGCCTATTTTTCTATTATGTTGGAGACTAAGCCATTTTTCCTCAAAAAACATTTCACTTCCAATGACTATCCAATTGCCAGTTTTCACAGAAACCCAATAAAAATTTCAGAAGAATAAATTTTATTGCCCATTAATTTGTTTAGAATGTAGTCCGACTTGGTATTCCATTGGAAGGCAGACCAAAAACCCAAAGCAATAGCATTGAACCAGAGTGATCAAGGTGTGCCTTAAGATGCAAACATATAATTTTCAGGGTGCTTGCACTTTTAACTCAACTTGGATTAAAGAGTGCATGTTGACTTCAAAACAATATTATTCCACAGCACTCAAATGGCTAGCATTAATTATCAAGGAAAAAATACATAACATATATCGGACTTCATAACAAAAAGGTAACACCTTCGTCACTCAGACCAACAATGAGGCGTCACATGATCTGCACAGACATGTCCTAGCAGGTACCCGGGCTCACAGAGGATGCTATGAGCAAGGATTCAGGGAATAACTTGTAACAAAGTTAGATCTTCATTAGTATGACAAATATGGTATTATTTTTTATTGAAAAGATAATAACCAAGTTCTACTTCAAACACAAGGAGCCCTGGTGGCACAGTGGTTAAAGTACTCGGCTGCTAAAGGAAAGGTTGGTGGTTCGAACCCATCAGCCACTCCGCGGGAGAAATATGTGGCAGTCTGCTTCCATAAAGATTTATAGCCTTGGAAACCCTATGGGGGAGTTCTACTCTAACCTTAGGGTCACTATGAGTTGGAATCCACTCGAGGACAGGAGTATTTTTGGTTTTACTTCAAACACAAGTGTGTGTGGTTTTTGTTTATTTTTTCCCCCATTGAATGCTTTGGCTTACATGAGGTCTGGCACTCATCACGGGCATGCTCAGAGCCATCTAGGATCTCCTGTGAACAGGGAAAGAAGTTAGGCATGGGCTGCACAAACCAGAGGGTAATATGTTAACCAGACATCACTCTCAAAGGGTCATCCCAGAGATAAATGCATTTACTTCACAAGGTGCTTAGAGCTCCCGAGAAGGATGCACTGTGCAGCTGAGTTGATTAATAACTTCTTTGGTTTTCATTTGTTCTCAGACCCACAATAATAAATGAAGCTAGGTCGCCTGCTTCATTCATTCATTTAAAATTTATATAGGAAAGTAAATTCTGGGCCCTCCACACTTTTTTCAAAGTGTGCATTCCTACATTTAAAAAAGGGGAGGAAAAACAAATAAAATCTGTTTCATCCTTGCTTAAATACAAATCTGTAACCCCTTGTAATCAGTGTACTCCACACGACAAGTCTTCAAACAGAAATAAGAGTGCTCTGTCCTGGAGGCGCCATCAATAACACCTCACATTGCTGGCTCCTGCGTCTCTGAGGGCCTCTGCCCACGAAAAGAACTCTATGCAGTCCAAAGACAAGTTTGTAAACCATCCAGCCCCCTCATCTCCTGAAAGATGGGGAAGAAAATAGCAAAGGAAGGAAGAAGACGATGGTGGTGAGAATGATGCTCAAACAGAAACACAAACCAATAAATGCAAGTAAGTTCGGAGTTGGGGCCACCACGGAGTCTTAAAGCAGGCCCGTTGTATTTTGATCTTGCAGAAGCACATATGGTCTTTCATTAGCGGGTCTCAGAGCAGTGGGCAACGTTACCATACCATATGTGCTGATGGGAACAACGGGGCTGATTTATGTTAGTGAGTGCAAGGTTTCTCCTTTGTATTTCGTCTCCTTGTTATTTCAAGAGAAATGTAAGGGTAGATTTATTCTGCCATTACGAAGAGGCTTCCCAGAGTTTGTTTGTTTAAAGTTGATGGTTTCCAGTAGAGTGAAGCAGATCTGTTTTCTTCAAAATTTGGTGAAAACTAGAAGTTTCTTCTCCCCTCTCCAAAAAAAGAAAGCAGATTTACCCTTATCCCCAATCCCACTCAATGACTCCCATTCTAGAACTATGGACCGATAACCAAGGAAAGAATGTTGTAGAAAAGAGTTACTCTGTAAGTGTAATGCTTACGTGTGGCCACTCCTCTGTTTTTTCTATTCTTTTTCTTATCCTGAGTAGTAACTCTGGCCATGGTTGAGTGACTTTGCAAGGAAAATCCTAAGGGTATCAAACAATTAGGAAGAAATTTTAAAGGCAACAGGCATGTAGCTCTGCTACCTTCCTTCTCTTGGCAGAGTCTAAGACACCCCCCATCCCCTGCCAAAAGGCCATTGTCCAGTCGTACAATCACAATGAGTCAAAAGGAAGAAGAAAGCCACTTACGAGGCAGGGATCGGTCAATAATGATTGGCACTTTTGCCAGAGATAAAAACCCATTGCCATCAAGTGGATTCTGACTCATAGCAACCCTATAGGACTGAGTAGAACTGACCTACAGGGTTTCTAAGGCTGTAATCTTTACGGAAGAATACTGCCATATCTTTCTCCCATGGAACAGCTGGTAGGTTTGAACTGCTGACCTTTCAGTTAACAGCCAAGTGCTTAACTACTGAGTTACCAGGGCTCCTTGCCAGAGATAGAGAAAGCATATTATTGCTTGTGGGAATGTGCAAACAAGATCTCAAGAGTTGCCACCATATGCTCCCATGTCATTCAATCACCTCTGGTCTTCGGAGGCTAGAAAACCACTTATCTTTGATGTCTCTATGCTTCTATCCCACTTTTTGTCACTTCCGCATTTCAGTCAGCTAGCACCTTCCAACAGTCCCATAAAAAATCAGTTGCCATTGAGTCAATTCTAACTCAAGGTGACCCCATGTGTGCCAGACTAGAACTGTGCTCCATAGGGTTTTCAGTGGCTGATTTTTTGTAAGTAGGACACCAGGCCTTTCTTCTGAGGCAACTCTGGGTGGACTTGAAGCACCAACCTTTTGGTTAGCAGCACACACATTAACCTTTTGCATCACCCAGGGACCAACAATCCCACAGCAGCCTAAAGTTTACTTACCCTTCCAATGCACTTCTCCAAAATTCTTTCTTTCTTCCTGAAAACTCCTACTTCCTCTAATCAACAGACACCACATAGGTGGAAAGCACTATAGTGATTACACTAATTTACGCTGAAGTGTGAGTGACTGACAGCTATTCCACAGCAAGTGTGAAATTCAACGTGGACTTTTGGTAATAGGAATGAATTTCTAATTGGTAGGATAGCAAAAAGGGAGACAAAAGGGAAACTGTCTTTGTAGGTATTGTGGGGAAGAGGCACATTTTTAGACTGGTCTCTAAATTTCATCAGACTAGTGGCTGTCTCTCCACCTCCTACATGTACCCCACTCTCCTCCTCTTTTCCACACTACTGTTCCCTAAAGTATAGAAATAGGATAAACTCTACATTAGTAACAAAGTCAAGGTCAATGATTGAGACTTTGGAGGAATCTTTACTGGGTAGCTCACAGATTTCCTTGCCTTACAATGGAAAATAATGTTCTCTTTCCCTCATCCACCTGTCTTTAAAGTTGGCTGGGATGGGGGGGCCCACCGGTGATTTAAGGAGTAAGATGTCTCCCAAGTCATCACTGAAATTTTCACTAAACAAAATATAGTGCATAATTTTAGGGGCATTTACCAATTTTCAGATGGGGATTATAATCTAGATAATCATTTTGTTGCAAAAAGATTGTAGTTTTTTTTTAAAGGGTATCAGAAAGCACTACATTTGTTGGGTTTTGATTTCATGTGTGTGTGTTTGTTTGTGTGTGTATGATTTGAATTCAAATTTGCACTAGGAAATTTACCATTCAAAGGATGTTAAAAGATTTTGTCTGAGAAAACCAAAGATACAAGGAAAATATTAGCTCAAAGGACTAAAGGACCACATGAACTACAGCCTCCACCAGCCTGAGCCCAAAAAAACTAGATGGTGCCTGGCTACCACCACCAACCACTCTGACAGGGATCACAACAGAGGGTCCCGGACACAGCGGGAGAAAAATGTAGAACAAAATTCAAATTCACAAAAAAAGACCAGACTTACTGGTCTGACAGAGACTGAGATTAAGGTCCCAGGACACCCTGCTAACTCAGAACTGAAGCCACACCAGAAGTCCACCTTTCGGCCAAAGATTAGACAGGCCTATAAAACAAACAACACATGTGAGGAATGTGCTTCTTAGTTCAGTCAAGTACTCGAGACCAAATGGGCAACACCCAAACAAAGACGAGAAGATAGGAAGGGACAGGAAAACTGGATGAATGAACATGGCAACCTGGGATGGAAAGGAGGAGGGTGCTGACACATTGTGGAGATTGCAACCAATGTCACAAAATAATTTGCGTATAAATTTTCGAATGAGAAGCTAATTTGTGCTGTAAACGTTCACCTAAAGCACAATACAATTTTCAAAAGGGATTTTATCTCGAATCTTCTGTCTCAAATTGGAGCTAGGTTTTTTGGGTTTTTTTACTCTGAACCTTTGATCCCTCTTAACTTTTTTTTTTTTTTCGGTTTCCACCCCAGGTTCCCCATGTCCATTCATCAAGTATTCCTGTCCCCTCCTACCTTCTCATCTTTGCTTTTGGGCAGGTGTTGCCCATATGGTCTTGTATTTGATTGAACTAAGAAGCACGTTTCTCACATGTGGTGTTGTTTTATAGGCCAGACTCATCTTTGGCTGAAAGGTGGACTTTGGGAGTGGCTTCAGGTCTGAGTTAGCAAGGTGTCCGAGGGCCATAGTTTCGAGGGTTCCTCCAATATCTGTCAGACCAGTAAGTTTGGTCTTTTTTTATGAATTTGAATTTTGTTCTACATTTTTTTCCCACTCTCTCCAGGACCCTCTTTTGCAATCCCTGTCAGAGCTGTCAGCAGTGGTAGCCAGGCATCACCATCTAGTTCTTTTGGGCTCAGGCTGGTGGAGGCTTTGGTTCATGTGGTCCATTAGTCTAATAATTTCCTTGTGTCTTTGGTTTTCTTCATTCTCCTTTGCTCCAGAAGGGACGGGACCAACAGATGTATCTTAGATGGCCGCTCACAAGCCTTTAAGACTCCAGAAGCTACTCACCAAAGTAGGATGTAGAACATTTTCTTTATGAACTATGTTATGTCAATTGACCTACATGTCCCCCAAGATCATAGTCCCCAGCCCTCAGCCCAGTAACTCAGTCCCTCAAAGTGTTTGGATATGTCTAGAAGCTTCTATGACTTCCCCTATACTGTGTGTTGTCTTTCCCATCACCAAAGTTAACACTTGTCTACAATCTAGTTAGTGATTTTCCCTCCCCACCCCTCCCCTCCTTTGTAACCATCAAAGTTTTTTTTTTCTGTGTGTAAACCTTTTCTAGAATTTTTATAATAGTGGTGTCATACAGTATTTGTCCTTTTGTGATCAGCTTATTTCACTCAGCATAATGCCCTCTAGATTCTTCTGTGTTGTGAGGTGTTTCGCAGATTCATCATTGTTCTTTATTGTTGTATAGTACTCCATTGTGTGTATGTACCACAAGTTGTTTATCCATTCATCTGCTGATGGGCACTTAGGTTGTTTCCATCTTTTTGCTATAGTGAACAATGCTTCAATGAACATGGATGTGCGTATGTCTATTCATGTGATGACTCTTATTTCTCTAGGATATATTCCTAGGAGTGGGATTGCTGGATCATATGGTATTTCTACTTTTATCTTTTTTAGGAGGTGCCATCTCGTTTTCCATAGTGGTTGTACCATTTTCCATTCCCACTAGCAGTGAGTAAGAGTTCCAATCTCCCCGCAACCTCTCCAGCATTTGTTATTTTCTGTTTTTTTATTAGTGCCAGTAATGTCAGGGTGAAATGGAATCTCATTATAGTTCTGATTTGCATTTCTCTCACCTTTTTGAACCTACCTCTTTTATATAACAGGTATCCCAAAAGGCAAAAGAAAGTGTTTGAACACATATGTATTATAAAGTGGTTACAAATACAGCTTTAGACTCGAACAGACTTGAGTCCAAATTTGGACTTTGTCATTCACTACCTGTGTGTTTTAGGGGGGCTACTAAACCTCTAAATTTCAGTTTCTCCTCTATAAAATGGGCTTATTAATACCAGTGCCATTAAGTGCTGAGAGGATTCAATGAGATAAAGCTTGTAAACACTTAACATAGTATCCAGCACTTCGTGAGTGCTCAATATAAATTGGTTGTTGTTGGGGGGGGATTGTGATTGTTGACATAGCCTATTCCCACTAAATTAAACACTAATTGAGACCAGCAAAATGTCTTATATCTTTATTCCTCCCCACAGTACCTCACACTACTTGCTAAATTGAACAGTAGCACAGTTAATGTCTTCAACACATATCTGTTAAGCACCCACTATGTTCCAGGGAATATCTTAAAAGACAAAACTGAAAGAAAACCAAAAAATTCCTGCCTTCATGGAATTTACATTCTGGTGGTGACAGGCAGATAATCAACAAGTAAACTAATAATAAATGATACAATTTCAGATGACGATATGGTGACACGAATTATTAAACATTAAAGAGAATTATAGAGTGGAGAATGACTTGGAGTAAGGAGCAACTTTATATAGACTCATTAGTGAAATCATCACTGAAGAAGTGGCATTATCTGAGAGCTGGGTGATAAGAAGGAGTGAACCGAGAGAAGATCTGAGGGGAGAGTTTCAGGCAGAGGAAACAGCAAGTATAAAAACCCAGAGTCAGGTCCAAGCTTTTAGTGGTAGAAGAACAAAAAAGAGCTGGTGTGGCTAAAGCATAGTGAGTGAGTGGGGAGAGTGGTATGACAGGGCCATGTGGGTCTGGTATGCTTTGGTAAACAGTTTGATTTTGTTCTAATTGTAATAGGAAGGCATCGGAAGGTTTAAAATAACTTCTCAGAACAGATGCCTGCTTGACGTATGCTTCTGTGATGGAGCAAATGAGGTTATTCTACCTCCTACATAATTGTTTCATACTAATATAACATGCAAGATTGTCAAAGCAACCAGGTACTTCTATGGTTGACATTTAGAGTTGTTGTAACCAAGGAATCTATTTCTCAATTAGGAAAAAAAAGGTAGGACTTGCTTTTAATTTTAAAGAACAGAAAACCCATCTATCCATTCCATGGAAGAAGGCTACAAAGGTTTAAGAGGGGGAGGAATCTTGCTTTGAATCCCAAATGCACTGATCTTGCCTTCTCAATCAGAAAAGTTATAAAATTTTACCCTGTAGAGACCCCTTTTCTCTTCTTTGTATTAGGATTCAAAGATTATATTTACTAGCATTCCCATGCTAATCTTCAGGGAAGTAGAATTTTATAAGGATTAATCTAAGCCTGAATAACCTAGAAAAAGATAAAATTACTGGGAAAGGGAATGTGTCATACTACTACTCTATCATTCCTTGTCTCATCAGAAAAACAGAAACCCCTCTAGGTATTTCAAACAGTGGGAATTTAATACAAGAAATAGAAAAATCTGGGAAGAGCTGGTGGAGAGAAAAAGAAACAGGTAAACTTAACCAGCGATTTGTTATTACAAGAAGTTGCTCCCACACCCAGGACTGGAGATGCAAAAAGGAAAATGTTACTTGGAGCTCATGATCTCTATGCCACTGAGGTTGTTCAAGAGCACCCGCTGCTGGTGTTTTTGGAACTACAGCTATGGTTGCTTTGCAACTCTAGAGACTAAAATTGTTATTGTTGTTACTGGAGGCAAAGTCCACAGGTGCTTTATTGCTGAGGCTGCAGGGGTAGCCCTGACCTGAGCAGGAAACCAAGAGTCTAGACTTGCCTACCACCACTGCTGTCTCTGCTGTTCTTCCAGAAGCATAGAAAATACTGTCTTCTCCCTTCCTCCTTCCTCCTAATCTCCTACCAGTACCAGCCATTTGCAGAACATAACTAGAAGTCATTTAACAGGGAAAGTTAGAAATATAGTTTGCCGACTTCTAGCCCCCAGCAATACACAGAAGAACACAGAAGAGTGGGAATGGAGCTGAGAGCCAAGAGGCAAACAGCACCTCCCCTCTGTGTTCTCACTGTTAGGAGTCTTAGGAAACCGAAGCAAAGGCTGCCTGGAGAAGTTCTGAACAACGCTTTGGACTAAAGAGAACAAAAAGGAGAATCTGAAATTCCAGGGAATGGAGGAGGACAAGCTCATGAGATAGGCAACAATTTTATTGCTTACTTTGCACTTTGTCTCATCTCCTTCTCAAGCTACATTCCTATACCAATCGCTCTATCTTCAAGGAACCAACGAAACCTTATTCACTCTAAATAAATGATTGATGACAGTTTTGAGAGCAGCCAATAAGGTAGCCAGCAGAAATTTGGCAGTAACATCAGCAAAAGTTATTTTGCAAATATATAATCCTTAAAATGTACTGTATGCCAGGAAATAAAATCTTTTCCTCTAGGAGTTCACATAATCTAAGGGAGAAACATAAATTTCAAATAAATAAAATGCCATGTGGGAAATATAGAAGAGAAAAATACAAGGAAATAGTAGCACAATGAAGATGTATAAAGCAGTTTCTCAACCTCAGCACTGTTGACATTTTGGGGCTAATAATTCTTTGGAGGAAGGGGGGATGTCCTGTGCATTATAGGATGTTTGCCAGTATCCCTGTCCTGTAGCATCCCCAAGTTGTGACAAACACAAATATCTCCAGACTTGCCAAATTTTCCCAGGGAACATGATCTAAAGAGAACTAAAGAAACTTAAGCTAGAATTACAGGAGAAAAGTGTGGAGCAGAACTCAAATTCATGTAAAAAGATCAGACTTAATGGTCTGACTGAGACTGGAGGAACCCTCGAAGCCATGGCCCCCGGACGCTCTGGTAACCCAGAACTAAAACCGTTCCCAATGCCCACTCTTCAGACAAAGATTAGACTGGACTGTAAAGCACAAAATAATACTCATGAAGAGCGTGCTTCTTAGTTCAAGCAGACACATGAAACCAAATGAGTGGTTCCTCTCCAGAGGCAGGATAAGGCAGCAGGAAGGGACAGGAACTAGTTCAATGGACACAGGGTGGAAAGAGGGAGTGTGCTGTCACATTACAGGGACTGCAACTAGTGTCACATAACTATATGTGTATAAATTTTTGTATGAGAAATTAACATGAGCTGTAAACTTTCATCTAAATAATAAAAAAAAAATTAAAATATGTGTGTTGCTGTTGTTGTGTGCTACCGAGTAGATCTTGACTCATAGTGACCCTATAGGACACCGTAGAAGTGCCCCACAGGGTTTCCTAGGCTGTAATCTTTAAGGGGGAGCCCTGGTGGCACAGTGGTTAAGAGCTCAGCTGCTAACCGAGAAGTCAGCAGTTTGAATCCACCCTATGGAAACCCTGGAAACCCTATGATGCAGTTCTATTGTCCTATAAGGTCGTTGTGAGTCGGAATCGACTCAACAGCAACAGGTAATCTTTAAGGGAGAAGATTGCCAGATCTTTTCTCCCACAGACCCACTGGGTGGGTTCAAACAGGCAACTTTTTGGATAGAGGCTGAGCACTTAACTGCAGTGCCGCCAAGGCTCCATAATGTATGTGTAGGAATTCCCTAATGAAAGAGGCAGGAGAAACAGCATATGCAAAGGGATGAAGGCATAAACCCACAGCGGAGCTGGAACATAAGGTTGAGGAGAGAAATGAAGGGACATGAATCTAGGAGACAGAAGTACTTGATATGCCAGGCCAAAATCTTGACTTTAATCTCTAAGCAATGAAGAGCCATTGAAGGATTTCAAGTAGAGTGTGATTTATTCAAATTTGTATTTGGGAAGCATTTCTTTGTGTAGATAACAGAACAAAGGCATAAGAGATTAAAAGAAACACGTTACCTAACTAGTTACCATATCCTGACCAGATAATGAGCACCTATATGAAAGCCATGTAGGTAAGATGGGTTATTTAGGAGACGGAATCAAAAAAGTTTAGTGATTAAGTGAACGTGGCAGGTGAGGAAAAGGAGTGTAAGAATTGCTGGTTGTAGGTTTGAAACAATGGGTAACTAGAGCAGGCTGAGAAATGGGTCCTGCTTAGATCTATGAAGTTTGGGTTGTCTAAGGGACATACAGGTGAGGACATCTAGTAAGTTCTTGTTAGTTGCCCTCGAGTCATTCTGACCATTATGACCCCATGTATGTATAGCAGAACTGCTCCATAGGGTTTTCAAGGCTGCGACCTTTCAGAAGCAGATCACCAGGCGCCTCTGGGTGGGCTTGAATTGCCAACCTTTAGGCTAGCGGTTGAGCGTTTAACCATTTGTGCACGCACGGGCACCTGTCTGGTAGGTAGTTATATATATCTATATATATATTTGGAAACCCTGGTGGTGTAGTGGTTAAGTGCTACAGCTGCTAACCAAAAGGTCAGCAGTTCGAATCCACCAGGCAGCATTCTGCTGCCAACCAAAAAGTTGGCAGTCCGAATCCACCAGCTGCTCCTTGGAAACCCTATGCGGCAGTTCTGCTCTGTCCCATAGGGTCGCTATGAGTCAGAATCGACTCGACGGCAACTTTTTTTTTTTTAAACATGTAATTAACACGTCCATGAATTATATCATGAAAGAAGAGCAGACAGCATGAGAGAAGATCTAGGGACAGATTTCCGGGGAGCATTAACATTGGGGACCGTAGAGGTCAAGGAAGAAGAAAAACCTAAGAATGACTCTGAAAAGAAACAATCAGAGCTTTCGAAGAAATAAGAGATGGTAGACTGATAGCAGCTAAACGAAAAGAAAGTTTGAGAGGAAAGGAGTGGTCAACAGTACAGAGACAGCAAGCACGATAAGGGCTAAAAACCGACCCTTGGATATGGCCATCAGGAGCCCCAGGTACAAGGCGTATCAGGAAGGAGTAAGAATCTGATTGCTACAAGCTGTGGAGTCTATGGAAAGTGAGACTGTAGAGTCTATACATGAAGGCCAACTCTTTCAAAACCATCTGGCTATTATTATTTTGATGATGAGACTGAGCATGTTTATAAGCAGAGAACGGAACCAGAGAAGAAATTATTGATAGTAGTCAGTCCTTGAGGAAATGAAGAATGCAAATGATAGGGGGACCAATTTAAAGGAGGGAAGGGCATCTCAGACACCAAGAGGGGTTGGACATAGACTTGTGCAGGTGACACAGGATGTTCATGCCCCTGAGAAGTAGAAGGCAAGGCCACCTGCTAAGAATTAGATCATATGAGGTCCTTTGAGAGAAAAAGCTAGGAAATTGGAGATAAATCAGGAACAGAGAAGACTGACCAGGCAGCACGGAAGACCCAGTTGAGATCTGAAGCCACTTGTTTTCTGAGAGAGGCCACTCTGTAAGGATGTGTGATTTTTATGGGCCACACTCAGCAACTCAAATACAAGACAGGAAAGGTCAGAAGGCATTACCCAATAAGCAAGGCACACACGGGCTTATTTGTGCTTATACTAATCTGTAGTGAACAGTTTCACCAACAATATGGTGAAACCGAAGTGAAATTGTTCACTACAGATTAGTAAGTAAGCACATTTAAGCCTGTGCATATTTTGCTTACTGGTTAATCTGCCCCTGAGAAAGGTTGCCCGGGTTTGGGAGCTTGCTTGCAGGAGAATTCGGGTGGAACATCAAGGCAAGGTGGGAAATCAGGCTGCTGGTGAGAAAGCAACAACCTGGGTCAGGTGGGGTGGGAGGGGAGAAGCCCAAAGAAGGCTGTGAATGGGGATCGGTGATGGAGCTGAAGCAGCTGGTGAGATTGGGGTGGATTAAAACTGGCCACAGATTCTCTCAGTCTTCCCATAGGGAGAGTCAATGTCACCTCTCCTGAGTCTGGGTGGATCTGTCACTTCTTTGTCCAACAGAGTATGGTGGAAATGATACTGTGCAAGTTTCGGAGTCCAGCCTTTAGAGATCGGCTGCTTCTACTTCTGGTCTCTTGGAATACTCACTCTTGGAGCCCTGAGTCGCCATGTAAGAAGTTCTGCTACCCTGCTGGAGAGGCCATGAGGAGAGATGGAGCTGAGCCCTGTGGCCAGCGATCCCCATCAAGGCACCAGACATGTGAGTGAAGCTGACTTGGACCCTCCAGACCCTCTGAACACCAAGTCTATGCAACATGGAGCAGCTGATCCTGCTCAAACTCCAGACCCACAGAATTTATGATGGAAAATAATGAGGGGTCTCAGTCTAGTTGGAGATTTCAAAAGTGGGGCTGTCCCCAGTCTGACATGGGTCAGGGTCTGGCCCTGGCAGTGGGCTGCCGAGGTAAGGTGTGGATGAGGATTCTGGCTGTGTTTTAAATGTGCTGGAGAGAAATTACTATTGAAAAACTAAGAAAAAGGAAAAAAATTTAAAAATAAATTTTATCCAGGTTCAAATTATTGCTAATCATTGCTAGCTGTTCTAACTCTGGAAAAAAAAAAAAGAATTCAAGGGGGGGGAATTGTTCACCAGCAGTCACCTCAGCTGCAACTGTGATGCCTGGTGACACATAATTAGAAAACAAATGACAGATTAGTTTAATAATATTCATTAGCAACTAATGAAACTGACAGTGTTTCCTGTTGAAGGCAGGTTGGGCTGTTAGTTGATTTTAAGCAAATTCTGCTCCTCCCTTCACCTTCCTTCCCCAGCGCTCCCCCTCCGCCTAATCTGCCTTTCAGCTAAATGAGAGGCTGGAGGTAAGGGGGGAGAGAAGATTGTAAACGGGTCATAAAACAGGGCAAAAGGGTGAAACGGTTGAGGGGACAAAGAGAACTAGAGGCAAAGTCAGAATGGGAGAGAAGAGGTTCCTGGGGGTCCAGGGAGGAGAAGAGGGAAGAGGGAAGGGGTGAGTTTAACCTTTCCCTCCCAGCTGACTTCATCCATCTCCTTGCTGTCAAAAACAACTTTCCACTGGCCTTAGGAGGAAATGGTTAACCGAGGAAAGCAGTGCTTCCTTTCAGGCATTGTTGTTCTTTTCTTTTCCTTAAAAAAAAAAAATTTATCCTAAGTAAGAATTTTAACTATACGCAGAAATCATAGCTGTCTTGCTGAATCGCTGTAAAACTGACCCCCCCTTGACAGTTCTTAAATTATTCAGCTATCAAGGGCCTGCTAAACATTAAATTAAGCATCCTCTCTCCCCTGTCCTAAACCATTAAGTTATGCAAATGCACAGATAATGGGGCATATGACAGCTGTAGGCATTAATCAAGCAGCTCTGTCTCTGGGCTGTTGTTATGTAGAAACTGCATCTGCCAACAGACCAAACAGCCACAATTAGATCTCACTTAATGGAATGAGGAGATGCTACCTAGCCCTCCACACTCGTGTTAGGTTGTAGACCTGGGAGTGAATAAGACACTTGGGAGATCCAGCTGCTCTCATTCTTACTCTCCCTCTCTCTCTCTTTTTAATACCTGCTCCTCCAATTGAAATGAAAAATTACCTGTAATTGTTGTCATTTGCAAACAAAACCTGTCAGAAGACAAACCTGCTGTTTACAATGGATGTTTTTGTTGTTCCCTGGTAAGGTTCTTTGGGGAATTTCCTTCATTTGTTTCTTGGAACTAATTCTCTGTTTTTGAGGAGAGGCTTAGGGCTTGGGAGAGGAAAGAAGCAAACAAACAGATTCCCCATTACAGCCTCCAAACTGTCGCCTTCAAGACAGAGACGGACTCACGCCGAAGACTGTTGCTGGAACATTCGCTGGCTCACCTCGTGCTCATTTGTGGCTGCTTTGCTCCCACCAATGCCTCATTGGAAAAGAGAACCAGGCTGACAGGAGCCAAGGCTGGGCCCTGCCGGCCTCTCCCCACAGTAAACCATGAATTAGCTGGGCTGTGGGGGCATCCCGTCATCTTCCAAAGAACTTCCCTTTTGCTTCCTCTGGGTTTAACACACCCAATTTACAGCTCATGTGTTTTTTTAAATTGTTAAGCATTTATACAGTGGCCAATTGTTTTGTCTTTTGTCTGTTTTGTTTTTAGATTTATTCTACTAGGATGCGGCGACAATGTGGATGGTTTTGCAAGGTGTACCCATGATTTGCTAACAGTTGCCATCTATATGGGACTTCACATCTTCTTTTTAATGCCAAAACAATGATTTTCACATGGTTTCTCAAGAGCCTTATGGTTCCACACAGTACTTATGGGGTAAGTACAAGGCCCAGTGTGGGAGCAGCCCATGATCATCTCCCTCACCCTCCAAGCGAAAGGAGCCCCAAAACCAGTTGCCATCAAAGTCAACTCTGACTCATGAAAACCCGACAGAGTAGAACTGTGCTCCGTAGGGTTTTCAGTGGCTGATTTTTCAAAAGTAGATTACCAGGCTTTTCTTCCTTCTGTGGTGTCTCTGGGTAGACCAGAGCCTCCAACCTTTGAGTTAACAGCCAAGCACGTTAATTATTTGTACAACCCAAACAGCAACAACGCCACTGTTAACTGTTTCACATACTGAGCTTTTGTGTTAAGGGAAAAAAAAGTTCTGCTGTTAAATAAAAATAGTTTTGGAAACCACTTGACAATGAAATCAAAGAGACATTCAGAATTGGTCCCTGGCAACATTTATTCAATCTCAGACCTTCTGGCCCATGTTCACTAAAAATAGAATCATCTAAATTGCCTAACAATCGATGGCACTGGGATCTTCTCCCTCCAGAAAGTTCTCCAACACTTTCAGAAATTCTACATATATTTATGAGCCAGAAACCAAGAGTGGAAAGAAGGGATGATGATTTGCCAATAATTGAAGCAAGCCTGCCCTCCCCCTCCCCCATTAACTGCACTACCCACCATTTAGGGCCAATTAGCTCTGAACTGGGTCAGTGCTCCCCAAGTGCATACCTCACCTCTGACTTCGCAAATGCTGGGCTTGCACAAAGAGAGTAGGGCAGCCAACTCACGGGAATCTGTAATTACTACTGAGGGGGAACACTCATGCAGAGGTTTTTCTGGTAATGTTCAGGAAAGTCAACTCAAGCATAAGGGTACCCATCATGTACTTTCAAAGCCTCCAGTCTGGCCTGCCCTGCTCCATACTGTCTTTTCCTCAACCTTCAAGCAGTTCTTCCTCCTAAGGCCCTTCCCAAGCCTGGATGAATCCAACCACACGTGACCTCCTGGTCTCCCATCTGCAAGATGGATCACAATGCCTATGTGACTGGTCTCCTGGATTCAGCTTCACTGTTCTCTAACCCATCTCCCCACAAACCACCCCCGCCAAATGCAAATCTGCATAACTCTCCCCTACCTGAAAGCCCTACATGTGGTTGGACCAATTCTTTCTCATCTTCGCTTTGGTGTCATTACTCTAGGAAGCCTTCCTTAAGCTCCCTCCATGGCCCCCACCCACTTGCGAGCATCGCTCACACCCACTTCTCTGCTCGCGTAGCCCCTGTTACCCGTTTGCAGCTTTCACATTAAATAGTCATGTGTTTACATGTTCATCTCCATCAATACACTTACAGCCTCATTGAGGGCAGGTTTCATCTTCACTGATTCTTGCCTGTGTTCCCTAAGTCAGTGCTTCTTCAACTTTCAAAACCAAAAAAAAAAAAAACCTGTTGCCATCAAGTTGATTCTGATTCATAGTGAACCTATAGGACAGAGTAGAACTGCCCCATAGTGTTTCCAAGGAGCTGCTGGTAGATTCAAAGTGCCGACCTTTTGGTTAGCAGCCGAGCTCTTAACCACTGTGCCGCCAGGGCCCCCCAGATGCCTACAAATCATGAATCACATGGATTGATTCCACCGGCATGGGATGGGGTCTGAGGTTCTGCATTTCTAGCAGGCTCCCAGGAGATGTGGATGTTGCTGATCAGTGGACCACACTTGAGTAACCAGGATCCGAACAACGTGCAAGCAGGGCCACACTTACGTCAGTCATATCTTAGTTAGTGCTTAGCCACAATAGGGATCTGAATGATGGCCTCCAAGGTTAAGTGACTAACTGCTGAGTCTAGCTAAGAGTTCTCCCCTCTAATAAGTCCGTAATAAGCCCTCACATACTTAGGCTGCTTATTACTAGAAACAATTCAGGTGCACAGACAAATGGATAATTAGCCCCCTTACTCTTCTAAAGGCCCCCCGCCTGTCTTGCCCAATAGACAGCAGACCCCTCCCCAGTCCCCGAAATCTCTGTCAACTTTCTGACTCCCAAGTGGTCTATCAGCTGTCTTCTCTCTCCACACACTGTTAGCTTTCTATGTAGCTCTACTACTAATTTTAAAAATCATTCTGTTCACATATCCCTTTGCTTGTATATTGCCCATCTTCCCACTGGAGGGTAAGGTCCATGAATACTCGTCTGTCTCGGTTCCCATGATCTTGTCAGTGCAGAATGCAATGCCTTGTGTTCAGGCATCAGAAAAATTGAATAATGGTTTGAATGATGAATGAACAAGTGGTTTGAATGAATGAATGAACAACTTGTTTGAATGAATGAATGACTGGTTTGTTTGAATGAATGAATGAACAAACAGTGTGAAGAAGGAATGAGCAGTTTGAACAAATGAATGGGCAATTTGAGTGAATGAATGAATGGATGGACAGTCTTCTACAAATTCCAGTGGGCTCACCCACTCCTTTGTGTGGGGTCTTTTGAACCGCTCTTGCTCTTCTTCTGTCATAGACACTGCCTGAATTACCCAAAGAACCAAAAAGAGAGAGACAAGAGATGGAAAACAATGCTTTCATCCTGGAGTGGCAGCAGGCATTTATCAGGCAAGCGCTTCAGTTGCTTTTAACCTCAGTTTTTTTAAACGTTGGAGTCCTCTGGAAATGCTGATCTGCATGAAAACAAACATCATTTTTTTGTGATGATCTTTATTTTTGAGGATCCTAGTACCTGCTGGGCTTTGAGGATCCTAGTACCTGCTGGGCTGTTAACATCTGTTCTAAGGCTGAACAAAGCTTTCCATTTTTGTCCCAATGTTTAAATCTTCCAGGAAAGCTGTTTAAAAAAGGGCCCACCCATGAAGTTCGGCTTGTCAGAGATAAAGCTGGAGGATGATTTCACTAAGGCCGCTCTGAAATTTAAAACAACACTACATGGCAGCAGAACTTGCATTTTTCTGGCAGTAAGGACTGGGCCTAGATTAGGATACTGAAGGTGGTTTTACTATTTTCCTTAAACATTAATTGACACACATGTCAGGTAGTGCTTAATTAAAGAAAATTGAGGAATGGTGTAGGAAGGACAAGTATAGGCCTGTTGATCCTTCACTTCTATATTTCGAGCACTCTATTTTGTTCAGGAATATTTTAGTAGTAACTGACAGAAACCCAACTCATACTGGTTTACATAACTGGAAAGTCTGGCATCAGGTATAGCTGGATCCAGGGTTTCCTCAAAAAGTCAGTTGTGATGAAGGGATATCATGTAGATGTTAATTAAGCTTCAATTCTAGGGACAATCTGTAACCCTAACAGAAACTTTACATAAGAAAGAGAACCCACCAGAGGCAACAATAGAAATGGGAGCTCTTCTGTTATCCATATCTCCATCAGCAGGAGGCTTTGTCAATTAATATACTGACTGTAAGAAAACTGAAGCTAGTTATTTGGCATGATGAATATTAGGAATGGGTTCTTAATGATGAAATTAAAGATATTCAGGATATGTGGATTGGCCAAAATATTTTTGAGATACTTCTTCCCTTTGCAAGAATGGGGTATATAATTTCTGCCAGACCCATGGCTTTTACCTCTAGTGACCATCCCCAGTGCTTCATCCCTAACCCGTCACGTGTCCCGTCAGTCGTTGGTTTGGAGGATTTCTGGCTGCCTGATGTGCTAACCTTATGGTAGAAGAATCTTGCCTGTGGGATACCATCATTTCTACCTCAAGTTAAACTTTCATGAAAGGACCTTGATGTGGCTACTCTGCAGACACAGGATGGCCCCTCACCCCAAATTTGGTTTGGCTGTCAAGACTGGTAGACTGTTATACACACACCCATACCCACACCCACCCACAGCCACCCACCCACCCACACACACCCCCAAGAGGGTATAAGAAGGTTTATTACAGGTAGTCCCTAACTTAACGATAGGGTTCCGTTCCAACGACTCCATTGTAAGCCCATTTTGACATAAGTCGAATATCACTTTTTTTTTTAGTTTTCACAGCCTGTTATTCGGCAGTGTTTTGAACAGTAAATCATAACACTGAACATCTGCCAGTGCTCATCTGAAAATGACAACATCAGCAAATTATGTGTTGCAACATTGTATGTAGTACATACTATCAATGATAAGATGTACAAAAAGAAAAGGACTGTCGTTAAGGGCAGTTCATAGTAGCTCCAATACAGTCAACCCTCCATGTCCACGGGTTCCGCGTCCACAGATTCAACCAATCACGAATCAAAAATGTTCAAAGAAAAGAAAGTTCCAGAAAGCAAAACTTGAATTTGCCACACACCAGGTACTATGCTAAATCCACACGAACGAAGGGATGTGTAGGCATCCCCCGCTCTAGTCTCCCGCCATTTCATGGGTCTCAGTCTCTCTCCAGCACTGGTTGTTTGAGCATTGTTGCTTTTCGTCTCTGTCTTTGCTACTTCTGTTGTGGGCACCCTTTGCTTCTGTGAAAAAATGGCTCCTAAAAAGCAATTAAGTGGTCAAAGCAACCCCTCAAAGGCTAAGAGGGAGCATAAAGTGCCATCTCTCAATGAGAAAATAAAAATCATAGATCTTCTGAAAAGTGGCAATGTCACTTGCCGAAGTGGGCTGTAAGGTCGGTAAGAACAAATCTAAGAACAAATTGAGCATTCAGCACAATAAAGCAGAAAAAAGCTGAAATTCGAGGAAGTGTTAGTGCTGCCCCTACAACAGCAAAAATGGTCGCTCTGCTTAATTATAAAGTGTTTGCAAAGACTGAGAAAGCATTAAGTTTTAAGTGTAAGCAATAGCAACTATTTACATAACATTTACATTTTATTAGGTATTGTAAGTAATCTAGAGATGATTTAAAGTATATGGGAGGATGTGCACAGGTTATATGCAAATATTACGCTATTTTATATAAGGGACTTGAACATCCTCAGATTTTTGGTATCCGAGGGAGTCCTGGAACCAATCTACCGCAGATAACAAGGGACAACTGTATGTTGTAAGTTGGAGACTACTTCCATTGTTGAGGATTCTGAGGAGAGCATGGCAGGTCTGAAATGACTTGAGAGAGCCAGGAAATGAGACTGGCTTGGGGTTTATTGTGGTTAACAAATAGGGCTATGTTTAGGGTTCACACACATAAAGGGGCTTGTGTGGTTTGAATTTCCCACTGGGGCCAAAGGAAGGAGAACTCAGGCTTTCTTATTAGCTTGTTCAGGTGTTAGGGGCACAAGGGGAAAAAAGAGGGATGAGGTTCAAAAACTGAATAGTCAAACATACAAAAATGGAGTCCAACTCTTTGCTACAGACCTAAAAACACAGATCTTGAAAATCATAAAGCTAATAGAACAAGTGGAGTCCCAGGGTGGCAAAAATGGTTACTATGCTGTCTTAGTTATCTAGTGCTGCTGTAACAGAAATACCACAAGTTGACGGATTTAACAAAGAGAAATTTATTCTCTTACAGTCCAGTAGGCTACAAGTACAAATTGAGGGAGTCACCTCCAGGAGAATGCTTTCTCTGCCGACTCTGGAGGAAGGTCCATGTCATCAATCTTCCCTTGGTCTGGGAGCTTCTCTGCACAGGAACCCCAGGTCCAAAGGATGCACTCTGCTCCCAGCACTGCTTTCTTGGTGGTATGAGGTTCCCATGTGTCTCTGCTCACTTCTCTCTTTTATATCTCAAAAGAAATTGGCTTAAGACACTATCTGCTTGTAGACCTTACCAATATAACTGCCACTAATCCATCTTATTACATCATAGTGATAGAATATACCACACATAGGAAAATCACATCAGATTAGAAAATAGTAGATAATCATATAATACTGGGAATCATGGCCCAGCCAAATTAATACACATTATTTTTGGGGGGACATAATTCAATCCATGACACGTGCTCACCGCTAAACGAAAGACTGGAGGTTCGAATCCATTGAGAGACTCCTCAGAAGAAAAATCTGGAATCTACTTCCAAAAAACAGCCACTGAAAACCCTATGGAGCACAGTTCCACTGGGACACACATGGGGTCACCATGAGTCAGAATCAACTCAATGGCAACTGGTTTGTTTTGGTTTTAATAGGACAAATTGATTGAACTATTTGGTTCCTGCTTGCAATTAAGTGCTTATTTATTAATTGTCTATATTTGTGTTTAAAACCTAAATGTGCAGAGAAACACCAGAAATTATTGTAACAGAATATATTTATTATGAGAGGATACCATTTGAATCAGGCAGCTTCAATCCGAAAGTCTCGGAAAGATGCTCCGAAGACAGGACGGTGAAAGCAGGTTATATAGGTCATTCAGTGATCTTTGTTATAGCATTACAACATCTGTGCCTGCCTTGGATTCTCCAGGTAGTCAGTTCTTAAGAATGTAAAGTATCTAGGTCGGGCAGGGTGGTCTCCTGAAGGTCCCTGTCATGTTAATTTCTCAGGACATAGCATCAAAGTAGATGCAGAGTTATTAAGGACTTGCCACATATCAAAAGACATCTGGAAATTTAGTCATCAAGGAACTTGCTTTAAGGGAGGGTTCTCCGTCCAGACCTTGAGTCAGCTTCTTTCAGTTTAGCCCAGAAAATTTCGTTTTAGGATTTTGGGGTGTCCATATTTGTAACAGACTTTGTATGAGACTTGCTTTTGTAATAATCCCATAGTAAGGTTACGGAGTCGTTAACCCCACTTACCTTAAACCTTTTGGTGATGATTACTAGCCAAAAAATCAACCTAAGGGTTTTACACCATCAAATTGGTTTAGGTAGGTTTGCGAGACCTCTGCTTCCTTTTATGTTATGCACATTCTCAGGTAGCTTCTCTGCAAATGCTGTCTAAACCGTTATTACCCGATTCTCACAGCAGCCTCAGCCACAGAGCAGGCCTCTTCTCCAACAAATCCAACAGCCTGGCTTGGGTCGCGGGCCTCAACTGGAACCAAAGCTCTGATTGGCCATGCTCGGCTCACATGCACTGACCTAGGGTCAGGCCCCTCCATTCAAACCACATGGCCTCCGAGTGAGTGAGAGGGTCTGTGAAGAGGCTCTTACCGCAATAAAGGTAAACAGATGCTGGGCATGTGAAACAACAGATGTCTACTTCATAGCTTCCACCAATCAGGGATAACACTGTCCTCACCTAATACCACTTTGCTTTTCACTGATAGAATCACATTTAGCAGAGAAGAGTTTGGGCTGTGTGGCATTAACCCAGACTCCATAGGCATCCTAGTGCATAGGAATGAGACAAGAAGCCTCTGGATGCCACAAACTAAACGGTTCTTCAGTTGCTCAGCGGCAAGTAATCCTTTGTCCTTTGCTTCCCTTCATTCTTCTAAAGTTTCCTCCCTTCAAACCACGATTTCCCATGCTGGTGTTCTGCTGATTCCCATTCTTCAGGAAGTTTGGAAACTATGGATGGATTAAACAAAGTCCTTTTTTTTTCTTCTGCAGGATGCGGCGGGGGGGCGGGGGTCTCATCATGCTAATAAGCATTGTGAATGACTAAGAAGAAAATGGTATGCCACTTCTCACATTTATTTCACTACAGAACCGTTATGAATTGAATTGTGTCCCCCCAAAATATGTGTTGTAAATCCTAAACCCCTATACATGTGGCTGTAATCCCATTTGGAAATAGGGGCTGTAATCCCATTTGTTATGTTAATGAGACCATATCAGTATAAAGTGTGTCTTAAACCAGTCATCTCTGAGGTATAAAAAGCAGATTAGGCACAGAGAAGGAAGCATAGACAGAGGGGAAAATGTACGCCACATGAAGATCGCCAAGGAATCGAGGAACAAAAGCTAAAAAGAGGCAAGGACCTTCCCCCAGAGCCAACGGAGAGAAAACCTTCCGCTAGAGCTGGCGCCCTGAATTTAGACTGTTAGCGTCCTAAACTGTAAGAAAATGAAAGTCTGTTCATTAAAGCTACCCACTTGTGGTGTGTCTGTTAGAGCAGGCACAGAGAAACTAAGAAATACATATTTGCGTTTCTTATTTCCCCCAAGGAACATCTTTTGGAACAGTCTACAGAAAGTGGTTGGAAAAACATTGTTCTGTAGAGTTAACTGGCTTTTCCTTTCTTTGGATTCTGTGAGACATATTTATAATATCAACAGCATCAAAACTGATATTTTTCTATATTTACTTTGCTCTAGGGTTTGGTTCCTGGCCTTGCCCTTTATTGTCTATGTTCCTTAAGCAAGTTCCTCAATCTCTCTGAGATTCTGTTTTCCCATCCATCAAATGAGGATAATACCTGCTGTCTTAGTTATCTAGTGCTGCTATAACAGAAATACCACAAACGAGTGGCTTTAACAAACAAATTTATCTTCTCACAGTTTAAGAGGCTAGAAGTTTAAATTCAGGGTGCCAGTTCTAGGAGAAGGCTTTCTCTCTCTGCTGGCTCTGGAGAAAAGTCTTTGTCTCTTTGAGCTTATGCTCCTGGGAGATCTTCATGCAGCTTGGCATCTCCCTTCCCCTCTCTCTGCTTCTCCATGCTTATTTAATCTCTTTTATATCTCAAAAGAGATTGACTCAAGACACACCCTACCCGTATAATACTGCCTCACAAACATAACAAAGACAATCCATTCCCAAATGGGAATATAACCACAGCATAGAGGTTAGGATTCATGACACATATTTTGGGGGGACACAATTCAATCCGTAACACCTACTTCCCAAGCATGTTATGAGAATCAAATGAGAACCATGGTAAAATGTCTAAGACAGTGTTTTATACGTTGTTGTTAGCTGCCATCAGATCAGCCCCTCACCCATGGCAACCCCATGAATAATGGACTGAAACACTGCCCAGTCTTGCACCATCCCTATGATCAGTTGCAGATTGGGCAGATTGGACCGTTGTGATCCATAGGGTTTTTTTTTTTTGGCTGATTTTCAGAAGCAAATCACCAGGCCTTTCTTCCTATTCCATCTTAGTTTGGAAGCTCTGCTGAAACCTGTTCAGCGTCACAGCAACACATAAGCTTCCACTGACAGACAGGTGATGGCTGTGCATGAAGTGCATTGGCCAGGAATTGAACCCAGGACTCCAGATGGAAGAATTCTGCCACTGAACCACCACTACCAAACTAAACAAAACCCACTGCCGTCGAGTCGATTCCGACTTATAGCAACCCTGTAGGACAGAGTAGAACTGCCCGTGGGGTTTCCAAGGCTGTAAATCTTTACAGGAGCAGATTGCCACATCTTTCTCCCACAGAGTGGCTTGTGGGTTCAAACTGCTGACCTTTCCGTTAGCATCCGAGTCCGTAACCACTGCATCACCAGGGCTCCTTACTGAACAACCATAGCTGGTATTTAATAAATGTACATCCTTTTTCTTTAACAAATATATTATAACCACCTCAGGAAGAAGCAGGCATACATCCCTGTAACCCCACAACACTGGCACAGTGCTGCATCCATCATAAAACCAAAAAAACCAAACCCATTGCCGTCGACTCAATTCTGACTCATAGCAACCAAGTAGAACAGAGTAGAACTGCCCCCATAGGGTTTCCAAGGAGTGGCTGATGGATTGGAACTGCTGACCTTTTGGTTAGCAGCCAAACACTTAACCACTGTGCCACCAGGGCTCCCACATCCATCATAGACCTAAATAAATATTTGCGAAATGCATGAATGAATGATCACGGCCCTCCTGGCCCTACATTCCTGAGCCCTGTGATTCCAGGGCAGACAATCCATGACAATGTCATGATTATAAACAGAAGGAATTCTGAAGCTTACAACTAACTCTCTACTAGAAGAATTTTCACCAACTCCCCCAAATACACCTCTCTGCCTGGCTTTCCTCTGCCTTGCTCTTTAAAGATCCAAGTGTTCCAAATCTTTGCTTAAGGATATTGGTGACACAGTGTTGCTTTTCTAATGCAGGCAGATGGGTGATCCTAATGCATAAGTCATTAAAGCAGAGAGAACCATCAGTCTGTAGCCCAGAAAACCTAATGCTGGAGTAAACAGCAATGCTTTTTATGAGGTGTGCTGGGTAAGAACCTAGACTTTGGAACAAGACCACCTGAGTTTGAATGTTCTTACAGTCAAGTGTGACCTTGAGCAGGTACTTAACCTCCTCATGCCTCAGTTTCCTTCCTATCTGCAGAACAGAGATAGCATGAGCAGTGTTATGGATTGAATTGTGTCCCCCAAAGATGTGTATCAACTTGGCTAGGCCATGATTCCCAGTATTGTGTGACTGTCCACCATTTTGTCATCTGATGTGATTATCCTATGTGTTGTAAATCCTACCTCTGTGATGTTAATGAGGCAGCACTCAATCTACAAGATTAGATTGTGTCTTAAGTCAATTTCTTTTGAGATGTAAAAGAGAGAAGCGAGCAGTGAGACAAGAGGACCTCATACCACCAAGAAACAAGAGCTAGGAAAATAGGGCATCCTTTGGACCCAGGGTCCCTGCACTGAAAAGCTCCTAGACCAGGGGAAGATTGATGACAAGGACCTTCCCCCAGGGCCAGCAGAGAGAGGAAGCCTTCCCTTGGAGCTGGCAGCCTGAATTCTGACTTCTGGCCTCCTAGACTGTGAGAGAATAAATCTCTCTTTAGTAAAACCATCCACTTGTGGTATTTCTGTTATAGCAGCACTAGATAACTAAGACAAGCACTTACTTGTAGCTTTGTGTTAAGGACTAGAGTTATGTAATAAATGATAACTGCTCCAACCAATGCTTGGAATACAGTGAGTACTCAATAGATATTGGCTGTGATTATAACGATAATAGTTGATATTATTATTAATTCATCATAAACCCTCTTCAGCCCTGTTCAACCCTTCTGTCACTTACCAGTCCTTTAAACTCAAAGGCGAAACAAGGGGAAATGTCACTAGATTAAAGAGGCTCAAGGAATCACTGAAGGAACTGTATTCATAGAACAACTGAGACAATTTTTTTTCATTGGTATTAGAAGAGAATTTTAAGGCTATAAGGCCGGCTCTTTATTCCTCAGAGGGAAGTGGTTACCGTAATGATGTACTTTGAACCACACGGCTAGTTAGCACCTTCCCCCTTCATTGAAGAACCATGAAATCTATTATGCTCCTATAGGAGGGCAGTCTTCACAAAGGAATTGCCGCGTTTGTAAGAACATATTGACCATGATGGAATGATTGTATCTACATCTACACAGTAATGAGAAAACTGGACTTGAGTAAAAGGTTTGGGCAGCCCAATTCTCAGCAGCAAAACTAGAGACAAATGTCATGATGCCTATAAAAATGCCCTCATGTGTCACAGGGCACTGACCTAAGCCTTCAATTCACATTCCACATGGGTGGCCTTGTAGGTGTTTCAGATCAGCGGTTTCCAAGTGTTTTTAGCAAAACACCTCTTTTCTCAAACAAAATATTACATAGAATCCAGATATGTAAATAAAAATAAAGCTGAACTAGTCTGAGTTGAAAAAATTTAAAGATGGCGGTCCTCTCTTTCCTCACCCCCACCCAGCATTTGCCCCTAGGCCCTTCAAGGAATTTTCTAGGCTCCATGGACTCACGTGAGGTCTCAAGAGCCCCTACCCCTACCCATAAGCTCAGACATTAACTTGGAGAAGATCAGAGAAAGGGGTGTGGTGGTGTGGTGTGCTGCTGTAGAAGAAACAGAGCGTTTATCCCCAAAAGACTGTCTGAAGGGACTTTTTACAGTTATTGGATCAGACTAAGTTCTAAACTGCCTTAGTCTAAATGCTGTTCTTTATTTTGCCTCTAACCTTGGTAAGTGGGGGCTTTTGAGGAATATCAGATCAGCTCCAGGCAAATTCATGAAACTACATTTTCTCTGTACATTTCAGTTTGGGTTCAAGAAAATTTGTACTCCTGTATGCTTTCTAACCGGTCTTTTTCATTCTAGAACAGGGTTTCTCAAGCTCAGCACTATTGACATTTCGAGTGAGATTATGCTTTGTTGTGGGAAGCTTTCCTGTGCATTGTGGGATGTTTAGCAGCATCTGTGGCCTCTACCCGCTAGATTTCAGTAGCACTCCTTGCCTCCCCAGTTGTGAAAACCAAAAATGTTTTCAAATATTGCCAAACGTCCCTGGTACGGATTGAATTGTGTCCTCTAAAAATGTGTGTCAAGTTGGCTAGGCCATGATTCTCAGTATTGTGTGGTTGTCCACCATATTGTGATATGATGTGATTTTCCTGTGAGTTGTAAAACCTATCTTTATGATGTTAATGAGGCAGGATTAGAGGCAGTTATGTTAATGAGGCAGGACTCAATCTACAAAATTAGGTTGTAACTTGAGTCAATCTTTTTTGAGACATAAAAGAGAAGCAAGTGGAGAGACAGAGGGACCTCATGTCACCAAGAACGAAGAACAAGGAGGGGAGCGCATCCTTTGGACCCAGGGTCCCCGCGCTGAGAAGCTCCTAGACCAGGGGAAGACTGATGACAAGGACCTTCCTCCAGAGCCACCAGAGAGAGAAAGCCTTCCCTTGGAGCTGACAGCCTGAATTCGGACATCAAGCCTCCTAGACTGAGAATAAATTTCTCTTTGTTAACGCCATCCACTTGTGGTATTTCTGTTATAGCAGCACTAGATAACTAAGAGAGTCCCCTTAGGGGAAAATCTACCCACCCACCCACATAGTTGAGAGCCTTGTTCTAAACTCACCTCTTCCAAATCATTCCCCATAGTGGCAGGAGAAATCTAAGACATAAATCTGACCAAGGGTCTCCTTTGTTCAAAATCCTTTGTTTAAAATCCTTCCATTCATTCGTTCAGCCATGTAATAAACACTCGTGAGTACCTACCTACTATGTTCAAGAACATCCGTAGTGCACAGCCTTCAGATCGCTCCTTTGACTCCCTTCATGACCTGACCACACCTCAGTTGGCACCTTGACCTCCTGCATCACTCCACCACTGTAGCCATCATGAAATACTGAAGGCTTTTCATATTCTTAGGACTTTTTAGAGTCCCTGGGTGCTGCAAAAAGTTAAGTGACTTGGCTGCTAATCAAAAGGTTGGTGGTTCAAGTCTACCCAGAGGTGCCTTGGAAGCAAGTTCTAGCAGTCTGCTTTGAAAGATCACAGCCACTGGAAACCCTATGGAGTGCAGTTCTGCTCTGATAAATGTGGGGTCGCCATGAGTCAGGGTCTCCTCAACGGCAACTGGTGTTTTTGTTGTTGTTGTTTGGGGTCTTTGTACATGCTTTTTCTTCTATCTAGAATTCCCTTTTTTCAACCTGCCCACCTCCTCTAGGAGTTTTTTGTTTGTTTTTTAAGCCATTCAACAAAGCTTCTTCCATGTGCCAGGTTCTGGGTATGCAGTTAACAAGACAGGCACAATTCCTGCCCTGCCAATACTTGGCTGTCATTGCAAGCTGGGCACACCCCTCTTTCTGTCCTTGTTCCATTATTGTAATTGCAAGCTTACTCATCTGTCTCTCCCTAAAGATTAAAACTCCTTGAGTTTCTATTTGTTCAGCACCTACCATATCTGTTAACGGAATGAATTTCACAGGCTAATATTTTCTCTCACTTATTCAAATTCAGTATTTTGAGGGCTACAACAATCACAAAGAGTGTTAAATGCCATTTGGAAGTAATGGTAGATAAACATAATTCACAAAGGAATGTTCAATAGGAAAAAAGAAACACTAAAATGTATTTCTCATAATACATTCTAAGAACAGCAAAATAACAATAGATATTAGGTTAGAGAATGAGTAATCAACTAATCTCAGTTCTACTGATTTTAGGGTGGCTAGAGAAAAATCACCCTGGTTGAAGCTAATTTTGAGCCTTCTCTTCAAAAGCTTTATACCAGCCAAAAGCTATGTATTAGGCTAACTCTCTTGCTGACTTCTCTGAATTGGTGTCCAGACAAATTACAAACATCACACTATCCAGTGGTCACTGCAAGTCTGCTTTAACAGGCTGATTGATTTTTATAATGTTCCAGGCAATTTCAAGTTGTCAGTAAGAACTAATTCTGTCTCGTTACTGCCTTCACTCTTGGCAGCTCTGTGACCACTTATTGGTTTTTGTCTTCATGTTCATTTTCTTCTGCTAATTCTAAAACATTTTTCCCCCTCTGCAGCACCATTCAAAGGTCTGAAGCTATAATCAGAGGGAGCCCCCCCAGCACAATTCAGGCAAAAGTTATCAGCTCTTCTCACAGGCTTCAAAGTTGAACCCAAAAGCCCCATACCCTACGCAACCTTCTGCCAAACCAAAACCCACTGGAGCCTGCAATGCTGTGTGACTTAATCATTCCAGCAACTGTGTAGCTAAACTCTTCTCCTGAGTTGATATTAAACCAACTTGTCAATCTGTAATTGTGGAGTCCCACACTCTCCTTCTCACCTCATGCAGCTTGGGGATAGAAGCTGGCTGGTGCTGGCTCTACCTCTCTGTATGTATTTCCACACGATCTAAAATAGGAATGGTTTATGAACTGCTTTACTCAGAAACCGTATGGTATGTGAGGCCCCATAATCACATGAGATCTCAGGTAGTACATTTTACAGTGGCAGAATTGTTAAATATATTCCACGTAGGGCTTACATACTCAGAATCAAATTCTTGCCATTACACAGAAACACAGGCGATTACTCCGATTTATATCACACATACTTCTTAGGCAATGGAAACTCTGCTGTAAGAACTGGAATCAAAATAAACACTAGCTGCATAGCAGGCCAAGTATTCTAAACAAAATATTCTATGCCTTTTCCCTAGTTGATGAGGTCTGTTTTAGAAGGTGTGGTGCAATGAATTACTTAATATGGCCCTGTGGCCATAGTCTTTGTGACTCACACACAATGACTGAGAGGGACTATACAAATAAGGTGTATGGAACCTGTGATGGTCGGGGTTACGTGTCAGCTTGGCTGGGACACGGTTCCTGGTCTAGTGTGGTTGTCCTGAATTTTATGTGTTATGGATTCTGACCTCTACATGTTGTTGAGGCAAGATTGATATAAGGTGTGTCTTGGGTCACAGCCTTACAGAAGGACATGAATCAAACCCCACTCTTAGTAAAGTTTTGCCCTTCCCTGGGGTGTGGCCTGCATCTAAGATACGTGTGTGTCCTGGCGAGGATCCCTCTCTCTGCATTTGGATCCCGCATCTGGCTCATAATCAGTTGACCTCCCCAGAGGTCTGCTGTCTGACTTGCCGATTCTGGGATTCGCCAGCCTCGGCAGCCTTGTGAGCCAGCAGCCTGTGGTCTGAACTGCTGATTCAGGTTCGTCAGCTCCTGCAGCCACATGGGTCAGGAGAAGCCTATGCCTGACCCACGAATTTGGGACTTGCCAGCCTCCACAACCACGTGAGCCATTTCCTTTATATGGTTCATGGATTCTTGAGTTCTGTGAGAGGTTGCAGCGAATTCGGGAACCCAAAGACGAGAGGGAGAATACTGAGGGGAGAGGGAGTAGCTGATGTTAGAGATGATGGAGTGGTACAGCAGCTTGGAAAAGTTGGACATTTGGGACATCTTTAACCTCCGCCTCATAGGAACCAGCTTTGTGCTGATCCTTATAAAGAAATTATTCATTTAGGGGGAAAGAACAACAGGTCCTGTGACTTACTAACATTATATATATGACACCCCACCGCACAAAATTATCAAGAGCCAAATATTATTCTAGGTGTTTTAGGTAGAACCAATTAAGAAAAAAAAAAAAAAATCCATTGCTGTCATGTCGATTCCAACTCATGGCAACCCCATGTGTTACAGACCGCTCCATAGGGTTTTCTTGGCTGTGATCTTTACAGAAGCAGATCGCCAGGCCTTTCTTCCATAGCACTGCTGGGTGGGTTTGAACGACTAACTTTTAGGTTAGTATTCAAAAGCAAACCACTTGTGCCACTGAGGGACCTGGTAGAACCAGTAAGACAAAATATGCTTGTACCGTGAGAACTCAAATCAACTGAGGCCTTAAAACTGAGACAATGCCATAAAAAGGATGTAGACTCAAGGACCCAAAGAGGGGAATCACTGACTATACTGGAAGTGAGGGTCAGGGAGAAAGGACATGGGAGGTGAACAGTGCGATAAATGGGGCGGACCCAGAAAGGTATTGAGAGGAGGAGGGCTAGAGGAAGCTTAGGCTGCACAACAGTGCGTAGAAAGGGCCCTCAGGGGCCTGGGGGAAAACATGGTAGCTGCAGATGAGACTGTAAAGGCAGGCTGGGAAAGAGTAAAGGTTATCTGGTAAACGACAGAAGCTTTAAATAGAAAGATGATGTATCTCTATTTTAAAACAGTCTCCCTTCTTGGCTTCATGCAGACTTTTGCCCCCATCACTCCACCAAAACAGCTCCTGTCAACCTCATCAACGACCTCCCTTTTGCTAAATTCAGTGGTCGCTTCTCGTTCTCCTTCTATCTGACCAATCAGCAGCCATTTAGCCTAGCTGCTCACTCCATCCTCCTGGAAGCACATCTGTCTTCCAGCACTTCCCACTCTCCTGGTTTTCCTCTCACCTCTCTGGCTGCTCCTCCTCAGGCTGTTACTCATCAGCCTGTACACTTTGGAGCATCCTAGGACTCAGTCCCTTCAGCACCCCATCTCTAGGTGACCTCATCCAGCCTCACTGCACAAGTATAATCTATATGCCGACTACCTCCAAATGTGTATCTTCCACCCGTGCCTTAGCCCTTAACTCCAGCCACACATTACAACTGATTACTAAGCATCTCCACTTGCACGTCTAACAGGCATCTCAAATTTAACTTGCCCAAGACTGAGCTCCTCATGTTTCCCTCCAAGTCTACTCCTCCCATATTTTTCCCCTTCATAGTAAACGACAACTCCATTTTTCTAATTGCTTAATTAAACAACCTTAGATTCTACTCTCACACAACTATATCCAATTTGTCAGGAAACCCTGTCCTTACTTTCAAAATACATCCAGAACCCAATCAATTCTCACTACGTCCCCTGCAACCACCCTGGTCCAATCCATCACCTCTTGCCTAGACACTGGGGTAGTCTGGTAACTATCTCTCTTCTCCTTTTCCCACCTCATTCCCATAGTCTATCCTCAGCACAGCAAGCAGATTGATTCTTTTAAAATAGATGTCAGTTACATCACTCCTCTGCTCAAGACCCTCCAAAAGTGTCCCCACCTCACTCGGAGCATAAGCAAAAGTTCTTGCAATGGTCTAGAAAGCATCGCATGACTCACCATCCTACTCATCTGATTATAACGCCTACTCCTCGCTCTCTGCTCCCTCCACTTCAGTCATTCTCGCTTGCTTGCTCTTCCTCAAGCACAACAGGCCTTCTCCCACCTCAGTGCCTTTGTGCACAGTGTTCTCTCTCCCTGGCCAGCTTTTCCCCAGATATCCTCAGCCCCTCAGTTCTCATCCTAAATGTCACCTCAGCAAGACCTTCCCTGAAAACTCTAGTCAAAACTGTACCCTAGGACCCACCTCTCCCTTTTCTGATTTTTCCCCTAAGCTCATATTCTTTACTATGTTACCTATTTTTCTTTGGCTTTCTTTACCATATAGCTTCCTTGACTAGAGTGTAAGCTCCATGACGGCGATAATTTTCTTCTGCTTTGTTTACTGTTGTACCCCCAGCAACTGGAACAGTGTCAACCACCTAATATGCTCTCAACTATGAATGAATGAAGGCAATGTGGAAGATGAGTTAAAGAGGGTAGGGAACAATGGGAAGCAGGAATGCCAAAATAAGGATACGACAGAGGTCCAAGCAAGCAAGAAAGGAGTCCTGAACAGAGGCAATGACAGACAGAATAGACAGACCTGTAACCATAGAACTTGTTCCTCTCAGAGATGAAGATGTGACAGGAAGTATTCCCAAATTTAATTGCCCATGGAATCCTTCCGGGAGGAAGTGTCTTATAGGCCTGTAGTTCCACGGAACCTACTTTGGAAAACCCAGGATTAGACGATCTCTAAAATATTCCCCTAGCACTAAAGTTTGATAAGCCTGAATCAAAATCATAGATGGCTCCCTTTTGGCCATAATCACCATCTTGTAGTAATTCACCAAAATGACAAACACAAAGGCAAAGAGGAGAGGCTCTGTGTTCTCTAGGCCTTCTAGAAAACATGGAGTTGTTCCTTTGGCCACACACACGTGAATCACAAGAAAGGCGATATTGTAGACATCAAGGGAGTGGGCACTGTCCAAAAAGGAATGCCCCACAAATGTTACCACGGCAAAACTGGAAGAGCCCGCAATGTGACCCAGCATGCTGTTGGCGTTGCGGTGAACAAATATGTTACGGGCAAGATTCTTGCCAAGAGACTTAATGTGCGTATGGAGCAGATTAAGCATTCTAAGAGCCGAGATAGCTTCCTGAAATGCGTGAAGGAAAATGATCAGAAAAAGAAGGAAGCCAAAGAGAAAGGTACCTGGATTCAACGGAAGCACCAGCCTGCCCCACCCAGAGCAGCACACTTTGTGAGAACCAATGGCAAGGAGCCTGAGCTGCTGGAACCTATTCACTACGAATTCATGGCATAATAGGTATGAGATGAAGATGGCTGGAACGAAAAAAAAAAATTATAGATGGCTCAGGATAATTAGGTCATATGGCCTCTTGGTTACATATAGTCCTGATTCTAGAAACCCATATGCACTGTGGGCATCTAACCTCAAAGACAAGGACTAAAACCACTATATCAGTTAGAATGCTTTCAGTCTCAAGTAGAGCGAACAAGGCTAACATAGGCATATGTGATACGGACATCTAATTGTCTCACATAAGGAGAAATCTGGGAGTGGGAAGGAACAACTTTGGAGCCCACCAGCACCAGGGTTCCAAAGTGGTTCCTTTCTGACTTTCATGTTTTTACTCAGGGTTGTATATTGTTTGCTGCTGCTCCAGTCATTGTTTTATCCCGGAAAGAAAGAGGGAGACAGAAAAACTTTATCCTCA
>NW_004444043.1:2526094-2529416 GCF_000243295.1 Trichechus manatus latirostris
CACTGTCCCTTCTCAACCTTGGGTTCCCTATCACCAGCTTTCCTGTCCCCTCCTGCCTTCTAGTCCTTGTCCCTGGACTGCTGTGTAAGGCTCCATCTTTTTATCTGAGGGAAAAATATCCTTCATGCAAACTGCCTGCTGACTCATTTACCAGAACTGTCACATGGCCACTTGGAGCTACAAGGGAGGCCGGGAAAAAGGGACGGGATTATTATGATTGACCTAGGCCTTAATGATTCATCCCCTAGTTTGGAGGAGAGACCTCCATTCCCTAAGATCAAGGGATCTCCACCTCTACCTGAACAAAATAGAGGTTATTTTAGCAGGAAAGAAGTGCGGAGAAAGCACAAGCATAAGCAAGGGTGGTACAAGTGGTTAAGCACTTGGCTACTAACCAAAAGGTTGGTGGTTTGAATCCACTCAGAGGTACTCAGAGGAAAGGCCTGATGATCTACTTTTGAAAAATCAGCAGTTGAAAACCCTATGGAGCACAGTTCTACTTTGACACACATGGGGTCGCCATGAGTCAGAATCAACTCAAAGGCAATTGATTTAGTTTTGGTTTTGGTTATGCGCAAAGAACATTCTGCCACAGCTGCCAGAGATAGTGTCTGATGGCTTTAGCAGTCACTATCTCATGCCTGCTGGTTCCCGATGGTACACGGGGTGCACATCACCTGCCAACCTTGTCTGATTGGCAGCGGCAGCCTGGAAGGGCTGTGGTGAGAGGTGCCTACAAGGGAGGTACCTGTAGGATCAGAGGAAAGAAGATCCATGTGCTACAGCAACGCTGCAATGGACAAGGTATAGGGCAGTAGCAAGCAACACAAATGTCCTGTGTTGTTGATCCTTTTTGTCCTAGCTAGCTAGTTCTCAGCCTGTGACAAGTACCTTCAATGCATCCTTGTCTGACAGCAATCCCTATCTTCTTCCTAGGACTGCCATAACAAATTACCACAAACTGGGTGGCTTAAAACAACAGATGTGTATTCTCACAGTTCTGGAGGCTAGAAGCCTAAATTCAGGCTGTCGGCAGGGTCATGCTCTCTCCAAAGTCTCTAAGGAAGGATCCCTTCTTGTTTCTCCCAGCTTCTGGTAGCCCTAAGCGTTCCTTGGTTTGTGGCAGCATAATTCCAATCTCTGCCTCCTTCTTCCTGTGGCCGTCTTCCCTCTGTATCTGTGTCTCTTCTCCTCCTCTTATAAGGAGGAGATTGGATTAGGATCCACCCTACTCCCTTATGACCTCATGGTAACTTAACAAATTACATCTGCAAAGACTCTTGTCTTAGTCATCTAGTGCTACCTTAACAGAAATACCACAAGTGGATGGCTTTAACAAAGAGAAGTTTATTCTCTCACAGTCCAGTAGGTTACAAGTCCAAATTCATGGCATCAGCTCCAGGAGAAGGCTCTCTCTCTCTCTGTCGGCTCTGGAGGAAGGTCCTTGTGATGCATCAGTCTTTCCTTGGTCTGGGAGCATCTCAGTGCAGGAACCTCAGGTCCAAAGGACGTGCTCTGCTTCCAGCACTGCTTTCTTGGTGGTATGAGGTTCCCATGTGTCTCTGCTCACTTCTTTCTTTTATATCTCAAAAAAGATTGCATTAAGACACTATCTAATCTTGTCAACTTCATCAGTATAACCTCATCACAGTGATAGAATTTACAGCACATAAGGAGATCACATATAACCTCATCATAGTGATAGAGTTTACAACACATAAGGAAATCACATCAGATTACACAATCATACAACACTGGGAATCACGATCTAGCCAAGTTGCTACACACATTTTTTGGGGGACACAATCCAATCCATGACAACCCTATTTCCAAATGAGGTCACATTCACAGGTACCAAGGGTTGGGACTTGAACATATCTTTGTGGGGGACACAATCCAATCCATCACAAGGACTATGTCTACTTCTGCTTCTTTGGTGTCTGAACGTCATCTGCTCATACTGAGGAGAAAAGAAATGAACCCCTGGAGAGGTATGGGCAGGTGGAATCCCACATTCATCCTGATACCTGATTGAAGCACAAGTAAAACGAGCCTTATGCCATCCTCACCAAGTTCTAAATATGAAGAACTGTACCATACACACAACCCTTAAATATGAACTTGAGATATACCGATTTAGAAACTTGGTATCTGAAAAATTGCCTCAACTTCATGGCACCAATATCTCTACACCATTTTTAGTAGGTATTTTTACAAACCATTTTTCAAAGGCCGTACTAGCAATAAGTCTAAGTGTTCCATTTTCCAAACCTGAGCCATTTTTATGCAAACTTTTCATCTTCCTGGTCTGTATGAGTCCAAGAAAAACATTTCATTTGTTAAAAGGTCTGCATTGCAAAGGCTTTGTCCACTCGTACACAAGCTCCATGACAGCAGGGATTCTTGCCGGGTTTGTGTATGCAGTATCCCCAGCAACTAACCCAGTGCCTGGCCCATCAAAAGCATTCAGTAAATACTTACTGAAATCATATCATAGGACAAACGTCCTTTTTGTGTTATGATACATCCTGTATCACTTTCCCTTGGGGATTAAGATCTTGATGGAGTATCTTTCAAGATCAATGGTGTGCCCTAGATGAGAAATAGGCAGGTGTAGGAGGAAGACATGTTAAATCAAAGCCATCTATTCAGTCTTAAGTAGGAAACTCTCAAGAGAATTGGCAACGAGGGAGCTGGTTTTAGGCCCATAGTAACAGCTGTCCTTTTAAGGAGCTGTGTCATGCTAGGAAGTCACTTAACATCAATAGTAATAGCAAACACTTGAATAAGTGCCAGGACCTACTCCCAGTGCTTTATGTACATCAACCAGAAACCAGTTACCTTCAAGTCAGTTCCAACCATGGAGACCCCATATGTGTCAGAATAGAACTATGCTCCATAGGGTTTTTCAATGGCTGATTTTTCAGAAGTAGATCTCTAGGCCTTTTCTTCCAAGGCACCTCTAGGCGAACTCGAACCTCCAACCTTTTGGTTGGCAGCTGAGTGTGTTAACCATTTCCACCACCCCAGGGACTCATATACATTACTTCCCTTAATTTGAACAACAACCCTGTAAGACAAATACTGTTACTGTCATGTCCCTTTAACAGATGAGAAAACTGAGGCACCGAGTTCAATAAACTGCCCACTGTCGCTGTGGGGACCATAGTCTCAGGGAACATCTAGTCAATTGGTGTAACATAGTTTATAAAGACAATGTTCTACATTATACTTTGTTTTTGTTTGTTTTTAATTTTTCTTCACTTGTTCTTTTTATATGTATATATGTTATTGTACTTTAGATGAAGGTTTACAGAACAAA
>NW_004444043.1:2530365-2563805 GCF_000243295.1 Trichechus manatus latirostris
ATTGAGCTAGATGTTCCCCGAGACCATGGTCCCCACAGCCCTCCGCCCAGCAATTCAGTCCCTCAGGGAGTTTGGATGTGTCTATGGAGCTTCCATCACCTTTCCTTGTACAAGTTGTGCCGGCTTCCCTAGTATTGTGTACTGTCTTACCCTTCACCACAGTTACCACTTATCTATTGTCTGTTTAGTTCCCCCACACACACCCCTCCCATCCCTCATAACCAACAAAGATTGTTTCATTTTGTGTGTAAATTTTTACATGAGTTTTTACAGTAGAGGTCTCATACAATATTTGTCTTTTTGTGATTGACTTATTTCACTCAACATAATGTCCTCCAATTTCATTCATGTTATGAGATGCTTCACAGATTCATCATTGTTCTTTATTGTTGCATAATACTCCGTTGTGTGTATGTACCATATTTGTTTATCCATTTATCTGTTGATGGGCATCTAGGTTGTTTCCATCTTTTTGCTACTGTGAACAGTGCTGCAATGAATATGGGTGTGCATATGTCTATTCATGTGACAGCTCATATTTCTCTAGGATATATTCCTAGGAGTGGGACTGCTGGATCCTATGGTATTTCTATTTCTAGCTTTCTAAGAAAGCTCCATATCATTTTCCAAAATGTTTGTATCATTATGCATTCCCGCAGTGCATAAGAGTTCCGATCTCCCTGCAGCCCCTCCAACATTTATTATTTCCAGTGTTTTTGATTCGTGCCAGTAATGCCGGGGTGAGATGGTATCTCGTTGTGGTTTTAATTGGCATTTCTCTAATGGCTAGTGATTGCGTTTCCTCATGTGTCTGTTGGCCGCTTGAATGTCTTCTTTGGTGAAGTGTCTGTTCATTTCCATTGCCCAATTTTTAATTGGATTATTTGTCTTTTTGTTGTAGAGGTGTTGGATTTTCTTGTTGATTTTAGAAATTAGACCTTTGTCTGACTTGTACTGTCCAAAAATTTTTTTCCCAGTCTGTAGGTTCTCTTTTTACTCTTTTGGTGAAGTCTTTTGATGAGCATAAGTGTTTAATTTTTAGAAGATCCCAGTAATCTAGCTTATCTTCTGGGGTTTTTGTGTTGTTGGTTATGGTTTGTATCCTGTTAATGCCGTGCAGTAGGGCCTCTAGCATTGATCCTATTTTTTCTCCAATGAACTTTATAGTTTTTGGCTTTATATTTAGTCTTTGATCCATTTTGAATTAGTTTTTGTGTACGGTGTGAGGTAAGGGTCCTGTTTCATTATTTTGCAGATCTACATTCTACTTTGGTGAGTAGCGTCTGGGGTCTTAAAAGCTTCTGAGCAGTCATCTAAGATACTCCACTGGCCTCACCCCATCTGGAGCAAGAGAAAATGAAGAAAAGCAAAGACACAAGGGAAAGATTAGTCCAAAGGACTAATGGACCACAAGTACAACAGCCTCCACCAGACTGAGTCCAGCACAACTAGATGGTGCCCAGCTACCACTACCAACTGCTCTGACAGGGATCACAATACAGGGTCCCAGACAGAGCTGGAGAAAAATGTAGAACAAAACTATAACTCACAAAAAAAAGACCAGGCTTACTAGTTTGACAGAGACTAGAGAAACTCTGAGAATGGCCCCCAGACACCCTTATAGCTCAGTAATGAAGTCATTCCTGAGGTTCACCCTTCAGCCAAAGATTAGACAGGCCCATAAAACAAAATGAAACTAAAGGGGCACACCAGCCCAGGGCAAGGACGAGAAGGCAAGAGGGGACAAGAAAGCTAGTAATGGGGAACTCAAGGTTGAGAAGGGGAGAGTGTTGATACGTTGTAGGGTTGGCAACCAATGTCACAAATCAATATGTGTATTAATTGTTTAATGAGAAGCTAGTTTTCTCTATAAACCTTCATCTATACTACAAAAAAAAAAAGTAAAAATAAATAAACTGCCCAATGTCACACATATAGTTAGCGGCTGAACAAGAATTTGAACCCAGCAATCTAGTTTAAGTATCCGTGCTCATAAGAACGCTTATCACCTGGTTACCTTAGCTTCCAGGCCCCTTAGTCTCCTCAGTGGCAAAATAGGGGATGGGGGGAGGAATGATGGACCAGTGGCTTTGCAAACCTTCACAGCTGCAGCACTCTCTCTCCAGAAGAAATCTACTTGGCAGCTCAATAAGTAAATTGGAAGTGGGGCTGTGGTGGGATGGGCCTAAGATCCTAGCCTCCTGCCTTCTTGTCCCAGACCCTCTCACTACCCTACCAGAGAGGCCCCCCGTGGGATTCCCAGGAGTACAGGTTGAAAAATCACTAGACCAGACAACTTCTAAATTCCCTTTAAGATAATCCCAAAAGCTTCAGGTTCAATCACGCTGTTTCATGCTCAGAAATGGTTGTGGCTCCTCAATGCATAGATAATCAATTCATACTCCTGGCCATGGCACCTGAGGTCCTCCACAACGCAGCCCTGTTGTTTAAGTTTCCAAGTTTACGAAGCACTGTGTCACCCCCTGTGCCCCACACTCCAGTTACTTTTCATACTATTCTTTTCTCATTAGGTGAGGCACTAGCACAACATGTCACCATGTCCTTCCTGCTTCTTCTCTTTGGTAAATCCTACTTTCCTAGCCTTTCTTATTTCCCTGTTTTCAGAGTTAATGGCCATAGTCCCTTGAGCCTTTATTTGTTGCCTATTTCACCATTTTTATGAAACAAGGACTGTGTGCTCAATCCCCATCGCAGCTTGGGTAGCTATTCAAGCTAAAAAACCTCCAGTCGATTCTAACTTATAGTCACCCTACAGAAGAGAGTAGAACTGCCCCATAGGGTCTCCAAGGAGTGCCTGGTGGATTCGAACATCCAACCTTTTGGTTAGCAGCTGAACACTTACAGGTGTGCCCCTACATTCAGGCCACTGTCACTCCAATAAGGTGCCCAATTCCCCCACCTTCTGTCTCTCCTCTGGGAGCTTAGCAAGTATCCAGGACTCTCAGACCAAGACTTGGTAAGAGCACCTGGGAAGACACTCCCCGTCATAGTTCTATTACTATGGAATAGGTAGTGAAGGATACTGAGAAGACAGCGTTAACCATAATCAGCTTACAGCAACGAGAGCCAGAGGACTACAGAAGTAAATGATTTCTTTCCCTGGAGCATAGTTTTTATTTTTTAAAAACTTATATATATATATATAGTAATCTTAATTAAAGGACGGAACAATCATTATCTTTGACTATGGAGTCCCTGGGTGGTGTAAACAGTTAATGCTAGGCTAGGTTGCAGGTTGGAGTCCACCCAGAGCTACCTCAGAGGAAAGGCCTGATGATCTACTTCTGAAAACTCAGCCACTGGAAACTATAGAGCACAGTTCTACTCTGACACATAGGGGATCATCATGAGTGGATACCACTCACTGGCAACTGGTTTTTGTTTTTGCTTTTGTTTTTGAATGAAGTACTTTGCATCTTTCTCTGGTCCTAAAGTGATTTACTCTCAACTCGAGCTCACTCCACCCAGCACCCACCGTTGCCCACAGGGCACTTCACAGCCCACACCACACTGACCCAGTTTACATGGTGCTGAGAGAACGCGCGCAGTAGGAAAATAAGGCATTTGAAAGGGAAAGTCTGTGCTTCCTAGTTCAGATCTGCATCAAATCCTTTGTTCCCCCGCACCACCCAGGAAATTAGTTGGCTAACCAAACAGAGTGACCCATTTTCTTGTGGGTGGGAACATGGTGGTTATACACGTGAAAGCAGACTAAATAAGATAAAGGACATAACACACGCTAGATTTTTCATTTGGTGAATGGAATGAAAATCATTTGAAAACATTCTTGTGGAAAAAATAATCAATTTTTCATAGACTTGTTATAGGTTTCATAAAATACATTGTGCACATATTTTTTTAAAGTAAGAAAATGGCTTTTTAATGATACGTAAAATATATGGCAAGGAAAGAATTATTTAAAATGTGCTTCTGAGGTCTGAAATTTGGTACTGCCTGCTAAAATATAGATGATTTAGATAAGTCTGTCTTCTCAGGATAAATGTGAGACCTAGATCATCTTCTTACAAAGCTAACATGAAGCAACTTAGTAGTCAGGCAGTTAAGTAATTCGTACAAATCCTCCCAGGATATTAGATCCTCTAAACTTCTACCATTTAATAGTTGTCCATCGGCCTGTGTGCATTAAAGAACTATCCTTCACCCAAAAACCAAACCAAACTCATTGCCTTCCAGTTAATTCTGACTCATGGCAGCCCCACATGTTACAGAATAGAACTGTGCTCCATAGGATTTTCAACGGCTGTAATCTTTATGGAAGCAGATTGCCAGGTCTTTCTTACATGGCACCATGGAGTGGGTTCAAACCACCACCCTTTAGGTTGTTGTTGTTGTTAGGTGCCGTCGAGTCAGTTCCGATTCATAGAGACCTTATAGGACAGAGTAGAACTGCCCCATAGGGTTTCCAAGGAGCGGCTGGTGGATTTGAACTGCCAACCTTCTGGTTAGCAGCTGAGTTCTTAACCACTACACCACCCAAGTCAAGTGCAAATCATTTCTACCACCCAGGGATCTTGTTCTTAACCCAGAGGCCAGCAAGCTATTGCTCACATAAAAAAAGTCAACAAACAGCAGAGCAAGAGGAGCAGAGTTAGAAGGATGGTTGTCACCAACAGAAGTATGAACACCACTTATTCAACAAATATTTTCGGAGCAGTGCACTGGGCCCAGGAATACAAGGATACACGTAGTGCCCAACTTACAGTGTGTTCGAGGTTCGACGAACCATGTATTCGAGGTACGACGAACAGCACTTACGATCGTCTATTTTTGGGTTTTTTTGTACATCTTATCGTTAGTAATATGTACTACAGACAATGTTGCAGTGTCTAAAAGGACCATACAGACAACTCTCCCTAATTTTATGACCAGAAATACCATCCCCATTCCCAGGGATAATCCAGATGATCAGAACCTTCCACAAGTGGAGTTATTACCACAACTGACAAAATGCCAACATCGTCCATTTTTTATGGATGTGTATTTTTTATGTAGGTATTAAAATATATCTGTAAGATTATGTGTAATGTTTCCAACCCCAGAAAACAAATAAAGATCGGATTTATAAAGATACTGATAATAGGTTCAAGTCCACCTAGAAACATCTCGGAAGATAGCCCTGGTGATCAATTTCCAAAAACACTACAGAGCACAGCTCTACTCTGATACACATGGGGTCACCATGAGCCAGAATCTGTTTGATGGCAAGTTGGTTTGGGCTTTTTTTTTTTTTTTTGGCCTGGCATGACCAGCATGTCGTATATATTATATGAATGAACTAATGAATAAGATATCGAGAACAAAGATTTTTTAAATCTGCTTGAAGCCGATCCAAAGTATGAAGATCCAAATTTACCACACACACACAATTAGCTTTATTTTTTTAATGCAGAAAATTACTCAACAAATACAATTCACTATTTTGCATCTAACACCTTTCTTCAAGGAGTTATGAAGACATTAAACATCACTGACATCAGAATTTACTGTCTAGCTGAGAAGACAAAGTAACATGCCTGCAACAGAGAACATGACAAATGTATGACCAAACAAAAAAAAACCTGTTGCCATCGAGTCCATTCCAACTCATAGCGACCCTATAGGACAGAATAGAACTGCCCCATAGGGTTTCCAAGGAGTGGCTGGTGGATTCAAACTGCTGACCTTTTGGTTAGCAGGTGAGCTGTTAACCACTGCGTCACCAGGGCTCCAAATGTGTGACACCAAGCGTAAAAGCACTGGGAGTTTGCAGAAGGGAAAGGCACTTCACTATGGGCCCAAGTTGGCTGAGAGAACTTCTTCGAGAAGCAGGCTTAAAAGACCCAAAAAACACCAAACCCATTGCTGTCCAGTTGATTCTGACTCATAGTGACCTATAGGACAGAGTAGAACTGTCCTATAGCGTTTCCAAGGAGCAACTGGTGGATTCAGACTGCTGACCATTTGGTTAGCAGCCTGAGCTCTTAACCATTGAACCACCAGGGCTTTAAGAGGGACATTAAAATATGGGTAGGCTTTGGACTACTAAAGCGGGTGGCGGCAGCATTTCAGAGAGGTAGGAAAACAGGCAAAGACTTAGAAGCAGAAATAAGCATAGTGTTTGCTGATAGCAGTAACAGCACCCATCCTGACCAGAGCTGCAGAAAATAAACTCATTTCAGGGTGGGGCTTTCTTATTGGAGGAAGGGGGGTAACAAGATGCCCAAAAAGTTGATTGCTACCTCGAGGAGTCATTCTAGGACCTACAGTAGGAGTGACAGGCTGTTCCTTCAGTATGGCGAGTTCTCCCCAGGATTCCTCTAAAGAACACGCTCTCCATGCATTGAGTTAATGATTTCATTTGCAAGCAGCCTTTCAATATCCCATCTCAGTGGTTCCTAATTTATGGACCACAGAGTTATGGCAGAGGTCCCTGAAGTCATACAAGCACTGCCTAGAGAGCAAAGAATGGCTTGCTTGAGATATTTTGCCACTGTTTTGTTCTAACATTATGTAGATAAAGTGTGAGACATAAAATGCAAATTCACTCAACAGCACCAGTAACCTGAGTTGCCCCAGGCACCCGCCTACGGCTACGGCTACACGTGGAATCACTTTAACAGTAATCTGGATACCACTGGCTCCAATCTTCCCTGCCGTTCATGCAGGTCTTCAGCCTCCAGTAGAACGCCCCTTGAGCATTTCTAGGAGTTTCCATGGATTTTGCACTTGTGCTCGCAAACAAGTCCATCCTCCCAGGACAGCCACTGGGTGGCGCTGTGTCATCTGCACGGTCCTCTGTTTCCTGCTCCATCCTCTCTCTTGAGCTGAGCCCGAGGCACCAAAGCTGCAGGATGGTGTATATGGAGTAGAGGGGAACACTGCATTCTTCTTTCGAGCCACTATTCCCAAAGCAGTAATATTTGTTCCACAATATTTTACCAATGAATTTTTAGAAAAAAATAGCTCTTTCAGTTTTTACTCACAGCCCCTAAGCTATAAATGAGAACTGTATTTGAACTTGAACATGAATCCAGTGGAGGTTGGTCAGGAAGAAAACTACCAGGGCCAGCGTCCATGCTATACTCACAATTGTCCCTGCCATAACTTGGCAGCAGCTGTCAAAATGTGCATGCTGTCTGACTTAGCAAATTAAACTTCTAAGTGTGCAAAGAAAAGAGAAGTGTAGGAGGATTTTTATTACAGTATGATTATTTGCAAGAATAAAAAAAGAGAAACAACATAAGTATCTTCCAGTAGAAGGTGATTAAACTAATTATGGGTCAGTCATATCTGAGAATATCGACAGCTGTTAAAAACAATGAGGTGGGCTTTTGAGCAGGCTACAGAAGATCTCCCAGACGTGTTGTTAAGTGAAACAAGCCAATCACAAGGTTTTGGGTATAGTGTGGTCCCATTTTAAAAATGGGGCAGGAGGAGGTAGGGGAGAAATGTACATATGAATGTGGAAATGTCAAGGACAAAAATTATTGAAGTAAGAGTATTAATAACCTCTCTCCTTTTCCCCCATGCCCATTCCTAAGGAGGAGATTCGGTTTCTTACCACTCGGATCTCTTACAGGACTGATCTGGGAGAGAGGAAGAGGGTTCTCCATTGTTAGAATCCTCCACTAGACAAATTGTCTTAGATGAAAAAGGAAGTAGGGGGTGAAAAGAGAAGGCCAGCCAGGAAGTAGAAGAAAAGAGGTAGCTGGAGAGGAGATGGAGATCCTAGAGCAATTACCTACGGCTTGGAAGGTGGAAGAGAAAGCTGGGTAAGGTAGAGTTTAGTTATGTCCTGCTGGCCGTTTGCCATGTGACCTCTTCACATCATCGGCAAGCCAGCCCATGATGAAGATCTAGAATACCCCACGATCTTTTGGGATGTTACTATATTTGTTACTATATTTGCGGTGAGAGCAAGAATCTTGATTTCATTAAAGTTACATATGCATGAAAAATGCCTGGAAGGACACCCAAGAAATGGTCCCAGTGGTCACCTCTGCAAAGTTAGACGAGGTACTATTAGACTTTGTCACCAGAATATGTATTGCGTTTATAATTTTAACCAAACCAAACTAAACCCATTGCCGTCAAGTCGATTCTGACTATAGGACAGAGCAGAACTGCACTGCAGGGTTTCCAAGGCTGAAGGCTATAATCTTAACGGAAGCAGACTGCCGCATCCTTCTCCATTGGAGAGGCTGGTGGGTTTGAACTGCCCACTTTTCAGTTCGCAGCAGAGAGCTTTAATTTTAATGGGTATATATTTTACTTGGAGCCCTGGTGGCCCAAGTAGTTAAGCCTTTGGCTGCTAACCAAAAGTTCGGCAGTTCGAATCCACCAGCCGCTCCTTGGAAACCCTATGGGGCAGTTGTACTCTGTCCTATAGAGCCGCTATGAGTCGGAATCGACTAGATGGCAATGGGTTTGGGGTTTTATATTTTACTTACCCTCAGGACAGACTGTGGTTAGTTGTTAGGTGCCGAATTGAGTCGATTTTTTACCCAAAACGACCCCATATGACAGAGTAGAACTACCTTATAGGGTTTACTAGGCTGTAATCTTTATAGGAGCAGATCATCAGGTGTTTCTCTTGTGGAGCCACTGGGTGGGTTCAAACCACCAAACTTTTGGTTAGCAGTCGAGTGCTTAACCCTTTTGACACTAAGACCAGGACTAGGGTGAGGCAAGTAGGGTAGCTAGGGTGCAAAATGTAAGGAGGCACTCACTTTCAGGTCCTGCCTGTACAGAATCGGCGTATGTATAACCCTGAAAGCGAGCGCCTCCTTAAATTTTGCACCCTAGCCACCTTGCTTATCTCAGCCTAGCCTGGTCCTGCTTATTAATCCTGTTAACTATCATAGTTCTGAATCCCACTGAAATTCAAGCTGGGATGCTGTCTCCCACACACACTTTATACAAACAAAGTACTTTATCATTCCGAAAACACTTTCAAATAAATGTTGAAAATGAATAGCGGTGATGGTTATATAACATGGTGAATGTAATTAATGTCACTGAATTATACACTTAAAAACGGTTAAAATGGCAAATGTTTTGGTATATATATATACTTATACACCACAGTAAACAAAAAGCACTTTCAAAGACATATTTTACTGACTCCTTACAACAATCTCTGAGGAAGTAAGGACAGGTTGTGATAATTCTCATTCTAGAGATAAAAAACAAAAAACATGACTTTGCAGTTAAGTGGTAGCCAACTCAACCCAGCTGAGCTAACTTCAATGTCTCCCATCCCATAGTGTTTCCATGACACCAGGCACACACACACACACACACACACACGCATACACACACACACACACACACAAATAGTTGTCTCTCATCTATTAGGGAAAAATTAATTTCTGAAGTAAAACTAACCCAAATATTTATATCTCCCATCAAGTAAAACTCCCCTTGCCCTCTCTGAAGTTATCGAAGACAGAGGCCACAGATAATACAGACAGCTCCTAGTCAAGATGCCTGCCCCATTAGGAGCAGACCCTCTGAATTCCTTATAAGCAGCAGTCTTTCAGGATGGCCTACAAGCAGGTCCCTGGCTGCTGGCTGGCACCAGGTGTGAGCTACTGGAACCCTCTGGGAGTCTGGAGGGGCATCAGCACAGAAGACATTATTAACCCAAGAGAATCTCTCAGAGACAATCGGGCTTTCCCCTTAAGGTGAGAGAAAAGAGTAATATTGTACAAGTATCAGCTAGCCTGGAGCTCAGCCAGGTGCCCTGGGAGTTTGTTTAATCTAGGTTCAGTCTGGAGTCCAAAAGGTTAGCAGTTAGACTCCACCCAGAAGTGCCTGAGAAGAAAGTCCTGGCAATCTAATTCTGAAAAATCATCCATGGAAAACCCTACGGACCACAGCTCTCCTCTGACACACATGGGGTTAACCATGAGTCGGAATTGACTAGATAGCAACTGATTTGGTTTGGTTTTAGATTCAGTCAGGTCGTTATCCCGCTGTATCCTGTTCATCCTGCAGTGTTTTAGGGCATTAGCAAGATGCCAATACTGCACTTAATAAAAATGAAGAGTGTCCCTCTCCTGTCTTCTGCAGATTTATTTTCCTTGATTTTCAACTATATGTTTTTTAAAAAGAAATAATAAAGAAATCAGAAAAATGCTCTTGTTTGCCAATGGTGCTTTTTTTGCAAAGCCTAAATCATACCTAGACAAATTCACTCAGCTTCTTGTTTACTTGTGCCTCTAAGAAGAATAGGGAGACCTTTCCCTCTAGCGAGGGGCTTAAATACATGATTCAGCCAAGCCTTTGCCTCCCTCTTCTGTTGAAAATAAGAATAACATGAAGCAAACTCTAAGTCTAACTTTGAGAAAATGTGAAGAGGAAACGCTAGCCTATGATGTTTACACAAGCTGTGTAAAGTGGCTTTAAAGAGAGTATGGTATTACAGTACTGTTTATGTAACACTTGAATTAATACTTCCCAGAAAAAAAAAGTTAAAACTTTAAATCAGATAAGCTCAGCTCAGGATAAATTGCAAACCCACCTGAGTAGCTGAACAAAATCAATGGAGTGATTCTTCGGTCACTGGACTAAAAGATTCGAGATTGATTTTTCCCCCCTTTTAGTAAAACATGAAACTCTCCGGTAATATTGGAGTCCTGCATCTTACAAGGATTTATGTGGCAACAGCATAGCAATTTATCTAAAAACTCTTCTTTCAACGCTATACAGATGGCTGAATTTGCATGATCTCATCAGGCAATGATTTTTAAAAGCATTAACGTCAGAAATAGAAAAAAAAAGATTTCCTGTTAAGTACCAGGATTCTCAGTCATAAAATTAAGTATTCCTTTGCAAACTCAGTTATATCCTAAAATAATCAATTATGAGCTCTTGCAATCTTCAGTGATCTGAAGGGAATTTTGAATTTCTAAAGGGCCTTATACAGTCCTGAGTGCTTCTATAATGGAAGATTCTTTTACAGAAAGCTTTCCTTTCTGAGGAAGCTGTCTAAACACGGCAGAATATTGGGGTAAAGTCCAGTAAGTTCCATCTTATTGATGACATGTTTGCTCAGGGGGGTCAGCTGGAGTATACACAGTGCTGCTCCCCTAGTGAGAGTTTCCATTACTGAGAACTTGCTGTGCTGGGCACTTTACATAAATACCCACCCTGACAAGGGTTATCATTATCCACATTTCTCAGGTGAGGAAACTGAGGGTAAAAAGTAACTTATCTAAGTTAGACAGGTCCATAAAACAAAATGAGACTAATGGGGCACAACAGCCCAGGAAAGGCCCAGAGGGCAGGATGAGACAAGAAAGCTGGTAATGGGAACCCAAGCTCGAGAAGGGAGGGTGTAGAAACACCTTGATTTCACCTGATGAGACCCAGAGCAGGGAATCTGGCCATGCCATGCCCAGATTTCCGATACACAGAAACTCTGAAATAATAAACTGATGTAATTTGAAGCCACTAAATTTGCAGTAATCCGTTACACAGCAATAGAAAACTAATACAGAGAGGCCCAGATCTTTGTTATCTGAATTATTACCAGGGATTTTTAAGTGCTACAGTTTATGGTTTTAAACATGCATGGATGTGTCCCCTTAGAGCCTTATTTAGTCATTCTTCCCAGATTCTCATGTGACCCAGGCTGGTGTGCACAGCCCTCGTTTGAGGAATGTGATTATCAGGGTGCCATCCACAATGAAGTTTTATCCTAGACCAACTTAAAAGCTTATTTCTGCACATCTGCCAATGCAAAGCATTAAACTAGATGCTGGGGATGGATGCACGGATGATAAGAGGATGAAAAGATAAATAAGGAGTTTACATCTTGGGTGGCTGACAGATGTTTGAAAAATTAACTGTCAGAAAAGTCTTATAATTGAAGTATAACAAAACTGTATGGGAGCACCAAAGATAGGGCAGTGTCTTAGTCATCTAGTGCTGCTATAACAGAAATACCACAAGTGGATGGCTTTAACAAAGAGAAATTTATTCTCTCACAGTCCAGTAGGCTACAAGTCCAAATTCAGCACATCAGCTCCAGGGGAGCACTTTCTCTGTCAGCTCTAGAGGAAGGTCTGTGTCATCAATCTTCCCTTGGTCTGGGAGCTTCTCTGCGCAGGAACCTCAGGTCCTAAGGACACACTCAGCTCCCAGCACTGCTTTCTTGATCTTATGAGGTTCCCATGTCTTTCTGCTTGCTTCTTTTATATCTCAGAAGAGACTCGCCTAAGACACTATCTAATCTGGTGGATCTCATCAATATAACTGCCACTAATCCATCTTATTACATCATAGTGACAGAATACACAACACATAGGGAAATCACATCGGATGGCAAAAGGAAGACAATCATACAATACTGGGAATCATGACCTAGCCAAGTTGGCAGATATTTTTTGGGACACAATTAAGTCCATGACAAGCAGTTAATTCTGACCAAGTGTGATGGTTAATATTATGTGTCAATGTGGCTAGGCTATGGTGCCCAGTCGTTTGGTCAAACACTCGTCTAGAACTTACTGTGAAGTATTTTGTTGACGTGATTAACATTTACAGTCAGTTCACTCTGAGTAAAGGAGATTGCCTTCTATAATGTGGGTGGGCCTGATTCAATCAGTTGAAGCCTTAAGAGGAAAAACAGGTTTCTGGGAGAAGAAGGAATTCTGTCTCAAAGCTGGATGTAGAAATTCTGCCAAGATTTCCAGCCTGCTGCCTGGTCGACCAATTGTGACACAAGACTGCCAGAGTTTCCATCCCATCACCTGACCTATGGATTTTGGATTGACCAGCCCCCACCATCAAATGAGTTAATTCCAATAAATAAATAAGTTAGTAAGTAAGCTAGTAAGTCAGTCAGTCAGTCAGCTAATAAGTAAGTTACTGAGTCCGCTCATTAGTTAGTAATTAATTAGCAAGTTAGTAAATAAGTTGGTTAGTAAGTTAATAAGTAATTAAATAAGCAAACAAATAAATATTTTATCAGTGCTGTTCCTCTGGAGAACCCTGACTAAGAAAAGATGGAGTTTACCTCTGTTAAAGCAGAGACATGAGAGGACATAGCACAAGCCGAGGAATAGAAGCACATGGTATTTCAAAGAACTGTAATGAGGCTGTCGCGTTGGTGGAGATTGTGGAGGGCTTTGGACTATGTTCTTTATGCAATGACCACCAAGAACCCCAAAACTTGTCCTGCATCCTGGGAATCAGTAGCTCTGGCCACCAAGTAGTCTTTCCAGATACCTATTACACTCTCTTTTTAACTCCTCATGAGGATGAATAACACTCTGTCAAATCCAGAGAAGCATTTGATTTGCCTTCTGCTCCTTTGGGGATGCCCTGCTGAATGCATGAAAAGTCACTCAATGTCAAAGATCATTCAGCCACAGACGTGAGAGCCACTGTCACCCTATAGAACTTACAATAGCCAGTGTCCTCTTAAAAAATTCCCCAGTGCAAGACACAGAGGTGGGGAGGGCTGGCAGGCATGAGGTAGCATGGGCTTACTGCAGTGGAATTTCTATTGGCATCAGCTTCCAAGCAGCCTTTTAACAGAGATGTTTAATTAGTCTTTATTGAACAGAAACTTCCCTTCTGCTTATAAAAGGAATGAGTGCTCTTACCCTCTGGTTCTCTCTGAAAAAGTTAATAGCCCAGTTTTCTCTTACGGCAGAGATACTTAATGACCAGGAGACTACCAAACAGAGAGTTTATTTTCCAAAATACCAGCCAGGTTCTAATCAACCTTCGCCATTGAGACTGCCTTGCTTGCTTCTGCTGATTTGGGGAGGAGCTTCTCCCACCTGACAAGCACATTGTTGTTGCTGCTCAGGGCCTGCTGTCCAATTAATATACACCTTCTGCAAAGAAATCTATCGGTTTTTGCCAAAGACCCTTGAGGATGCTGTAAAGAGTATCGATTTGATTCTCTCATGCTATAGCTCTCGGGCGAGGCCAAGAGCTGGGCCATAATCGTTTGCACACATTGTGCAGGAAGATTTTGTAGGTAAAAAGAGAATTGTTGGCAATACTTCCAGAATTCAGAGACACGTCCAAGATTCAGCAAAAACAGGGCCGCGGATTCGTAGCTATGAAGAGTGATTGAGAGGAAACGCAAATACTTTCCAAGTCATTTTAGTTTGTTTTTAAAGGGTTTTATTGATAGTAGCATTACTCTTTGATATAACCTCCCAACATATCAAACAGGTATTACTATTTCCATTTCACAGTCAACAATTGAAGGAATAGATTTGGCAGTAAAATGGAGGTAAGTCCTAGCTGCTCCAGTAAACTATTATTATTTGGGGATTTGTTCTAGAGTTATGGACTCTCTAGGTCTTTGGTTTTTTCTCCTCCTTCCTGCTGCTGGCTTTACCCACCTGTCACCTGTCACCTGCCACTGCCTCCCCACCCCCCGAGTGACTATCTTGGTATGGTAGGCATCGTGGCCATATTTTCTAAACCAAATTTTGGAACCTGTTGTACCAAAAGTACAAGTGTTCTTAGGTGGACAACAGGATAGGACTTTTGAAGTCATGATTGCCCAGAAAAATCTAAAATATATGATGACTCCAATAGTGTGGTTCTAATGTATCTCCCAATGACTAACCAAATAAGGTGTGGGACGAGGATCACCTGTCATTTATTGATTCAGGGAAATACGTAAGGCAGGTGTCTAACACCTGGACCTAAGGGAGGAGAGGAGCGGGGAGGTTCTGTACCTGAGGTGTTGGCTTTCTTTTCACCTGGTATCACAGTTAAACACTCAGGATTATGTTGATGTTGTTACCAGGTACTTGCCAGGTACAAAGCCAGAATAGTCGGGAGGGAAGAGGAAGGTATTAAAAAAATGGAACTAGAGCCTTCTCAAAGGACCTGCTGGTCTCCTCCCTCTGATCAAGCAATATCATCAACAACCAGGTGCTTCTGTGGGACTTGAAAGCCCTTTCCAATGGGGAGTTTGGCCAAGGCTCCTGCGCTGGTGTTACCATCAACATGTCAATTCTTTCCTCTACCTGCTTTAAAAGAATTTGAATCTCCTGCCTGTTGGCCTCTTCCCTTCTCTACAATCAGATCAAACCTTCAGCCAGGCTCTATGCTAAGTGATTTAAATGTGTCATCTTTTAAAATTTTTCCACAACCTTATGAGGCAGATACTATTGTCCTCGTCATACAAAAAGGAATCAGAGGTTCAATATAAGTGTCCGAGATTACAGAGCAGGCTGGGAACAGAGCAGTAATTTGAACTCAGATCTCTCTGGCGTGAGATAAAAATCCACAACTGTCTGACTCCTGTGTGCCCACCCTTTACCCTGCAGACACTGGGTATGATTCATGTCTAGATCCACTACAGCAGTGATTCTCAAACTTTAGCAAGCATCAAAATAGCCTGGCAGCTTCTTAAAGCACAGAATGCAGGCCCTCCCCCCTTCACCTCCCACCGAGAGTTTTAGAGTCAGTGGGTCTGGGATGTGGCCTGAGAATTTGCATTTCCAGCAAACCTCCAGAAGAGGTAGAGGCTACTGGTCCGAGACCCACACTTTGAGAACCACAGCCCTATAGTCACCAAAACGTTGCCTTACTCATACAAGTGCTGATATAGGGTTACTCACTGATTGTCTCTTGCCCTTCCTAGACTCTGTGCTTTCTCAGATCAGGCTGTGTGTTGTTCACCATTTCCCTGCTGCGTGATCCAGGGACTGGAATGTAGTAGATGCCCAAAAAATTATTGCAGGAAGTCTGGAATAGCTAACACTTATATGGTGTTTGCGACATGCCAAACCTTGCTCTGAACATGTCACACATATTAACCCACTTAATCCTCACCTTAACCCTATGGTGGTGCACTGGTTAAGTGTTTGACTGCTAACCAGGAGGTTGGCAGTTCAAATCCATCAGCTGCTCCTTGGAAACCATATAGGGCAATTCTACTGTGTCCTATAGGATTACTATGAGTCAGAATCAACTGGAAGGCAACAGGGTTGGTTTTTGGTTTTATAACCCTGTGAGGTGGGCATGAGTATTATCATCCCCCTTTTACAGATGAGGAAACTGAGGCACAGACAGGTTTAGTGACTTGCCTAAGGCTACGTATCTGGTATATGGAAAAGCTGGGATTTGAACCCAGTCACCAGCCTGAGAGTTCCCTGTTCATTCTCAGAATGACTGCCTGTACCCACTACTGAACATCAACACATCCTGGCAGAACTTGGAGGCAGCGTGGAAGGTGAATCCGAGGATACTGTGCCCCACCTGACACAGTGACTCTTGAGAGGCAGGGAATCACCAGTGGACTTGGGCAGCTCGGGAGAAAGAAGGAAAACTGGCTCAACTCAGAGGCCCATGGGATGGAAGGGAGAGACACCAGGGCCTGATGAGCTGAGGGCTGGGGGCTTGGAGTCAAGAAGGCTCCCCTCCCCCCACGGCTGCCCCTTGACCCACAGCCCCCCCCCCCGAAACACAGGTCAGCCAGCAGAGTAGCCTTGTCTTTCTCTGGGTACGCTCACCCCCATAGACACTTACAGTGCGTTATGGGTTGTTCGGGCAAAGTGGAGAAAAACATGGATGTAGAGTCAGGAATGGCTCACTCCTTCTCCAGCAATCATTTCCCCAAAATAGGTAGGGGAAAGATGCCAGACTGCGTGTCAGAGAGATTGCATTCATCCTCTAGAGCAGGGTTTCTCAACATCAACACGAGTGGCATTTGGGGCTGGATAACTCTCTGCTTTGCGGGGCTGTCCTGTGCGTTATAGGATGTTTACCAGTATTCCTGGCCTCTACCCACTAAATGCCAGTAGCACTCCGCCCTCAGTTGTGACAATCAAATTTGTCCCAAGACATTGCCAAATATCCCCTGGGAGACAAAATCTCCCCCGTTGAGAAGCACTTCTCTACCCCATGAAAGAAACGGAAGAAGGTAACACTTCCTCAAGACACTTATTCCCGCCTGTCAGAAAGCTGTCCTAATAATATATACAGATATTTTATGTCTACGATGTGAACGGGGCCGCCTCAGGAGAGGCTCCCTTGTACAGTGCACAACCTGTACAACTGCACATGGTGGCACTCTCCCCTTCTCTCCCTCTCCTCAAGCCTAACAGAAGAACGAAGATGACCAGCCCTACCTTCCATCATTCCTTTCTACTTCCTGAACTTCTGAAATTATATAAAGATCCCAGTAGTCGACAATACCATCAAAATTCAAACTTCCTGACCTAAGCTTTGGGTTGGGCTTTGGGTTGGGCTGAGGGTTGGCCTGTTTCCACCTTGAGGTGAAGATTAAGCAAATAAAATCCATGCTGATCCTTCTAGCCCAGCCATTAATGTGTGACAGGCATGAGGCTAATAACTTTTTTCTCCCTCGTCGCTGAAGCAACAGATAGAACAGCTTTATGGCTGTACTAATTAGGAAACACATCAGTGACAGGGTGTGCCTTAATGGGCTATTAATGCCTGCCATGGGTGCCAGGCACGGTCCAAGCAATTTCCACCGTCCAGTAAGTGCACTAATAGCCAGTTAAAGCCCATTCTGAATCAGCTCCTTTCTTGCGGTTGGCAGTTTTTTCAATTTAAAAAGTCATGAAGTTTCCAAGTAAGCATAGGTTTGTTTTAATGCATGTTCCTTCTCTCCTCTTGCAAGAAAAGGTAAATCCTCCCACAGAGGGTAGGTGGTGAAATCAAAGGAAAGGCCTGGAGCGACAGGGACTGATACACAGGCCCTTAAAGCAAGCCTTCGAGCCTCTTTGCCGGAAGCAACAGGCCCCTAGGTGTAGAGTTTCTTACTCCATTTCTTTCCTCTTGCGTTGCCTTTATACAAGCCGCAGGAAGCAAGAAGGCTGCCATTTTGCAGGAGCTTTTGTTTTAGGGTATACTTAGTCCTGTCTGGAGCCCTGGTGACGCAGTGGTTAAGAGCTCGACTGTTAACCAAAAGGTCGGCAGTTTGAATTCACCAGCGGCTCCTTGGAAACCCCATGGGGCAGTTCTACTCTGTCCTAAGAGTCGCTATGAGTCGGAATCGACTCGACGGCAGTGGGTTTATTTCGTTTTGTTTAGTCTTGTTTAAACTTATCTTCTAACAATACCTCTCTCTTAATAATAAGACAGACCACCTGTCCATCCGTTTGTCTACTGTGGTGGCTTGCATGTTGCTATGATACTGGAAGCTACGCCATCGATGTTTCAAATACTAGCAAGGTCGCCCATAGTGAATAGGTTTAAGTGGAGTTTCCAGACTGAGACAGAGTAGGAAGAAAGGCCTGGTGATCTATTTCTGAAAACTAGCCAACAAAAACCCATGGATCACAGAATATTGTCAGAGAATTAGACTCACTTACTTTGGATATGTCATCAGGAGGGGCTGGTCACTGGAGAAGGACATCATGTTTGGTAAAGCGGAGGGCCAGCAAGGTCAAGGGAAACTCTCAGTGAGACGGGTTAACACAGTGGCTGCAACAATGGACTCAAACATACCAACAATCATGAAGATGGCTGAGGATCGGACAAAGTTTCATTCTGTTATACACGGGGTCACCATGTATAACAGCAACAACAATAATAAAAGCTAAGGTAGCATACACTGCATGCGTGCTACGTTCCAGTGCTGCTAAGGGCATGCATTTATTAGCTCATTTACTCCCCATAAGAGACCCCTGAAGGAGGGACTATTATTATCCTCATGCTGCTGGTAGAGAAACAGGCACAGAGAGGTTAAGTAATTTTCCCAAGATCACATTGTGGTAGGAGAGCCAGCTTTTTTACATACAGACCATCTGCCTCTGAGTCCAGCAACTGGAACTGGACTTATCGCCTACAGGTCTCTTCTGCTAGCCTTGACTTGGTGGCAGAGACCCCTTCGAGTGAGGAAAGTTGTTGTTAGCTGCCACTGAGTAGGCCCTGAATCATGGCAATCTCATCACAAAGGGATTGGGCCATTGTGGTCCATAAAGTTTTCATTGGCTGATTTTTCAGAAGTAGATCACCAGGCCTTTCTTCCTAGTCTGTCTTAGTCTGGAAGTTCCACTGAAACCTGTTCAGCATTATAGCAACACACAAGCCTCCACTGACAGATGGGTGGTGGCTGAGCATGAGATGCATTGGTGAGGAATCAAACCAGGTTCTCCCACGTGGAAGGTGAGAATTCTACCACTGAACCACCAGTGAACCACTTTCCCTAGTGAGGGAAGTAGATGACAGTTTTCGCTTTGCAGACATTTCCTCCTCCCTGAGACAGATGTCTTGCTCTGCCTGGGAGCAGTGTTAAAGGCAGGAGCAGGAACCTTGCTATTCAAAGTGTGGGCCCAGGTCCAGCAGCATCACCATCACCTGGCTTATTAGAAATGCAGAATCAAGCCCCACCCCAGACCTACTGAATCTGAACCTGCATTTTAACAGGATCCACAGGAGATTCATACGCACATTAAAGTTTGAGAAGCACCAATCCGGAGTCCAACTATCCCAACTCTGGGATCTCGTTCTTCTCTGCAGCTAATTAAAATGAAGCAAAGATTCACTGACACCTGCCCTGGCTCTGTCACTTTGATATCACACTATCTCATTTAATCTTCACCAGAGCTTGCAAATGATACTGAGGCTCAGAGTGGCCAAGTACCCAAGGTTCCACAAAAGCACGTGCCCAAGGCTGCATTCCAGGTCAGGAATGACCTCCTCGTCACCCCATCCTGCCAGGAGGGCCAGTCAAGGTACCAGTAGAATTCACACCACTCTTTGGATGCCCACAAGAACCAAAACCCAAACCTGCTACCGTCGAGCAGATTCCGACCATAGCAACTCTATAGGACAGAGTGGAACTGTCCCATAGGGTTTCCAAGGAGCACCTGCTGGATTCGAACTGCTGACCTTTTGGTTAGCAGCCATAGCTCTTAACCACTGTGCCACCAGGATTTCCCACAGGGGCTGCCACAATATCAGCAGAGCGCAAGGCAAGAGCGAGGACTGAATCCTTGTTATAGGGTTTCTGAATTTGAAGACTGAAAAGGAAAAAATCTGGTTTTCCAGGCTGGTAAAAACACAGTACTACCAGGAGTAGGAGGAAGTGAAGAGAGGGCATCTCGAGGTCCCCTCTGGACTTAGAATATAATACCTATTTATTGAGAACCTCCTGGTGCATTTGCTCAATACTACATCAAGATGGAGCTGCTCTATGTGCCCTAAAAGCTTATGATCTAAAAAGGTCAGAGGAACAGGTGAGACAGAAAAAATGCCGGAACAATGCAACCGCCTTAATCAGACTGTCTTTGCTTTTCTTTGATTATAAGTCACTGGCTTTAAATTTAATATCATGTCATATCTCTATTTTTCTTGAAGCCTTCTTAAAAGATCATATAAAGATTTTCTTCCAGGGTAAGACTTTCATATTGTATTTTTCTTAAAATGGAGTATGGTACTGTCTTAGTCATCTAGTGCTGCTACAACAGAAATACCACAAGTGGATGGTTTTAATGAAGAGAAGTTTATTTCCTCATAGTCAAAGTAGGCTAAAAGTCCAAATGCAGGGTGTCAACTTCAGGGGAAGTCTTTCTCTGTCGGCGCAGGGACCCCTGTCCAAAGGATGCGGTCTGTTCCTGGCACTGCTTTCTTGATGGTATGAGGTCCCCTTGTCTCAATGCTCACTTCTGTCTTCTATATCTCAAGAGATTGCCCCAGGACACAATCCGGTCCTGTAGATCAGGTCCTGCCTTACTAACACAACTGCCACCCATCCTCCCTCATCAACATCATAGAGGCAGGTCTACAACATACAGGAAAATCACATAGTACCAGGAATCATGGCCCAGCCAAACTGATACACACATTTTTTGGGGGACATAATTCAAACCAAGACAGGTACATTTACCCTCATCAGGCGATTGCTTATAACTCACCTTGCTTTATTAAGAACACTGCTAGAGGCTTCTATGCCCCTAGTAATAAAAATGTTTTTTCGGGCCCATTCAAACCAATGAAAAGCTGAGTTTCCAGAGGGCTAGATAATGAAAATTCTCTAGATTGGTGTCTCTTATTACTTTTAATCTGTTAACAGACCCTGAGTGTCTCAGATAAAAAGCTACTCTAGTGTGAATTGCTATCGCACATAGCATTCCATACAGGTTAACTCTTTTTTTTATTTCTCTTTTGTTTTTATTGTACTTCAGATGAAGGCTTACAGAACAAACAGTTTCTCATGAAACAGTAGTACACATAGTTTTATGACATTGGTTAACAGCCCCACAAGATGTCAACCCTCTCCCTTCTCAACTTTTCTTTTTTTTTTTTTTTTGGTGAAAATATACATAGCCAAAGATACACCATTTCAAAAGTTTCTACATGCACAGTTCAGTGACATCGACTACGCTCTTCCAATTGTGCTGCCATTCTCACTTTAGATGAAGGCTTACAGAACAAAATAGTTTCTCATTTAACAGTTAGTACACATGTTGCCCTATGACAATGGTTAACAACCTCACAACACATCAACACTATCCTTACTCAACCTTGGTTTCCCTATCACCAGCTTTCCTGTCCCCTTCTGTCTTCTGGCCCTTGTCCCTGGACTGCTGTGCCTCATTAGTCCCATTTGGTTTTATGGGGCTGTCCACTCCCCGGCTGAACGGTGAACCTCGGAAATGACTTCACCACTGAGCTAAAAGAGTGTCTGGGGGCCATACTCTCGGGGTTTCTCCAGTCTCCTTTAGGCCAGTAAATCTGGTCTTTTTTTTTTTTTGTGAGTTAGAATTTTGTTCTACATCCTTCTCCAGCTCTGTCCGGAACCCTCTGTTGTGATCCTGGTCAGAGCAGTCAGTGGTGGTAGCTGGGCACCATCTAGCTGTACTGGACTCAGTCCGGTGGAGGCCTTGGTAGCTGTGGTCCATTAGTCCTTTGGACTAATCTTTTCCTTGTATCCTGTTCTCTTCATTCTCCCTTGCTCCTGAAGGGATGAGACCAGTGGAGTATCTTAGATGGCTGCTCACAGGCTTTTAAGACCCCAGATGCTACTCACCAAGGCAGAATGTAGAACATTGTCTTTATAAACTGTGTTATGCCAATTGAGCTATATGTTCCCAGAGACCATGGTCCCCACAGCCCTCCACCCAGACATTCAGTCCCTCAGGGAGTTTGGATGTGTCTACATACAGGTGAACTCTTGATTATTCCAATTTCTTACAAATATAGACACTTTTACTGCCTCTATAACATCTCTAGGGGGTGTGAAAGAAGAGACCTGTACAATTTATTTCTCAAAACATACACAGAAATAATTGCACATACATACAGGAAAACCTTATAAATAATATATGACGAGCAATATAATGTCAATAATAGACCTACCCATTTGGAAAGACAGTGCTTGTCACAAAATGTCCCTTCACCAAAATTGATTGGGAATGATTAGGGGCCATTAAACAAGGGAAGGAGATTCATAAGAATCTGGGGTGTCTGATAAATGAAAGTTTCCAGTGTCCTCCCGGAGTAAGAAGCAATTGTCTTCAAAATTGAAATAGCTCCAAATATTCTCCTTTATCCATGCCCTTGGCAATTTGATTTTGCAGCTCCTCCCCACTCCTTGATCCTAGGTTGACTCTGTGACTTGCTTGGCCCATAGAATGCAGCAGATATGACGGCTTGCCAGTTCAAAGCCTAGACCTCAAGAGACATCATAGCTTCTACCTCTCCCCTTGGAGATGATCTGCTGCCATTTGCGCTAACCTGGACTAGCCTGCTGGGAAATGAGAGATCCAGTTACCCCCATCACCATCGCTGACAGCCAGCCCTCAGCTGACCTGGCAGCTGACCACAAACACAGACACAATTCCAATCATAATAAGTTTGATTTTGAGGAGTAATTAATAGGATATGAATGCCTGCTCTACAAACAAGATATTATTTTTCAAAAGCATTTTTATTATTCTGAATCCCTGCTTGGACATATTAAAAATAACACTCTAATGGTTATTGGACAGTAAATGATGCAGCTTGAAATTGAGAGCAAAATATTAGTACATCCAACTTCACATAATATTTTATAAATTAGTAGACAATTGTCTGAAGAAAAACAGGCTTGCACGAAAAAACAGAATCCAAAAAACAAGAACAGTGAAGAAGCAAGTCAATTTAACTACTTAAGTGCCTCTAGGCTATAATGGAAAGTATATGTCTAGTTCGTTGCATTATTTTGATTACAAAAGCATAATGTGACTTGTACATACTTAGAAGAAAATCAAGCATTAAGCTTATCAGCTGTCTTAGTCTAGATGCTCTGATGAAACCTGTTGAGCATCATAGTAACACGCAAGCCTCCGCTGAGGGGTGGTGGCTGCTCGTGAGGTACATTGGCTGGAATGGAACGCAGGCCTCCTGCACAGAAGGTGAGAATTCTACTACTGAGCCACCATTGCTAAGACAGACTAAGGAGAAAGGTCTGGTGATCCATTTCTGAAAAGCAGCCAATGAAAACCCTATGGATCACAACAGTCCAATTCACAGCTGATCATGGGGATGTGCAGGACCAAGTAGCATTTTCTTCAGTTGTGCCTGGGGTTGCCATGAGTACTGCATCTTTTCAACAACAGCTAAATAGCCTAGGGCAGGAAACTACTTCCCAGGACACAATGATGGGGCCACTCAAAGAGGTGGATATACAAGCCTAATCTGGGCTTGGAAATAGGAAGCATTTTGGAACTACCAGAGGCCGGTACTGACCTCCTCTAAGAGAAAAACAGAAACGTGGGTAGAGTCAAGAGAAAGAACAAAGAATGGCAAGGCTAGGGGTGTGTTCCAGAACTTTCAGGCCACTGCAGACCTGCCATTTCTCCCATTCTTCTAGACTCCCATCAGTATAAACAAATCAGGGTTGGTTCATTAGGGTTGTCTCATCACCCCTGCCCAGCTATGGAGTTGGGTTAGGAATGTAGCCTCATGACAGCCACTTGCTGTAAGTGAACCAATCTCTCTGCGCCCTACAGCTCCTGGGAAGGAGGGAGACCACCTGGAGTCGGGGGCAGAGAGCAAGTTGTCAACAATGACCAGAAGAGAAGGAGGAAGCAATACTCAGCTGGACCAAGTGGGTGGCTTGATGACGGACCTGGGGTTGAGTTCTGAAGAGCTAAAGGGGACAGATGCAGGGAAAAGAGGTGTTGGTGGGGAGAGTGGTCACAGTTCAAACAGAATTACTTGGATCTTTAATTTATATGTTTAATTTGTGTAAATTACATTAAATTTGCTCTGAATAAAAAAAGAGAAAAATTAAAATTTAAACCATGCCAGTGATTTCTACCTTCCATTTCACTGCATGAGCTCAAGGCCCAGAGTGAGAGGGAAATGGGAGGAGTAAACGTGCCATTCTCTCAGTAAGTCTCAGTCCTCGGGTGTCCCTCTCTTCTGTTTCTATAAAGATCTCAAATCCCATACGGCATAAGTCGCTATACACTTTCAAAATACATATGTATAAGCACTCATAATATGAACTTAGAAATATGTTTACCTTTGTGAGACTCTCTAACATTAACTATAAGTCATTAAAACCAAAAAAAAAACAAACCCCTGTTGCCGTGGAGCCAATTCTGACTCAGAGTGACCCTATAGGACAGAGTAGAACTGCCCCATAAGGTTTCCAAGGAGCAGGTGGTGGATTCGAACTGCTGACCTTTTTGGTTAGCAGCCAAACGCTTAATCACTACACTACCAGGGCCTATAAATTGTAAGAAAGTTATTTAGAAAACTTGTGAACTTAGAAACATGGAAGCATGTGCAGTATATAAAAATGTAAACAACCTTTAAGTTCACTTTGACCTGGCATGCTGTGACACAGAAAACATAACATTAATGTGAACAACCTCCCTAATTTCTAACCTTGAAGAAACAATGCATCATTTGGCTACTCTCTAAGCCAGGAGAAAAGACATAATATACTAGTCTTTGATGTCACACTAGCCCTTACTGTGTGGAGCTAAGCTGACAAATTCACATATAAACCCTAAATTTCTGCTCACTCACCGAGAGAAGGGAGAAATGGAACTGAAATTCTGTCCAAAGGACGACGACCTTGGACCTTAGTTACAAGGGACCTCCACCAAGTTCGAGCCATGGTCAAGCCTTCCTCCTGAGATCTCTTGTTAAAGGCAAAAGTCTGAAATCCGAAGATTTGGACTCTAACCATTGAACTAACATTGTAATTATAATTCTTTTCTCCAGTTCTAAATGAATGTTGTGAGGTGAGGCCTTACTTGCATGCCTTGCCATGACTACCTTGCAATGAACTAAATGAGTGTAAGCATGACAAACCTGAGTATCTCTCTTTTATTCTCTAGGATAAAACCTTACACAACACTCTCATAGCAGAAGCATATTGCCTTTTGCATTTTTCAAGCAACATTACGACCAAGTGCACATTGATCCCTTCATCTGATTGTCAGCCAAAGGAACAGCAATCTGTCTCAATGCTAGAGGAAAAACTGGCTGTTTTGGATTTTTAAGAAACATGCCTAAGGGATTTTTCAAGAAACTTAACCATCTTTAGTTTTTTGCCTTCTGCACCCATTCAAGAACTGAACCTTCACATTCATATAACCCAGACGCACTGAGAGGTTCCTGGCTGGCACAAACAGTTAACACGTTTGGCTGCTAACTGAAAAGTTGGAGGTTCAAATCCACCCAGAGGTGCCTCAGAAGGGCCTGGTGATCTACTTCCAAAAAACCAGTCATTGAAAACCCTACAGAGTTGGTAGAAAATGTAGAACAAAACTCAAAATTCTTAAAAAGTCCAGACTAAACTGCACTGGTTGAGAGTAGAGTAACCTCTGAGCCTATCTATCACCCTTTAAACTTTGAACTGAAACTACCTTTCAGCTAAATAACAGATTTGGCTCATGAAATAAACCATACCACCTGTGAGTACTGTGATCCTTTAAAAAATCATCTATATGAGACTTAATAGCCAAATTTTACCTTAAAGCAAAGATGAGAAGATAATAGGGGGTAGAGAAACTAGATTAATGGAAACAGAACTACCAGAATGGAAATAATGAGAATGTTGACACATTGTGAAAAATGTAACCAATGTCACTGAACAATTTGTATACAAAATGTTAAATGGGAACCTAAAATGCTGTGCAAACTTTCACCGAAAACACAACAAAAAGTTATTTAAAAAAGCAAACACACCCTATGCGGCACATTTCTACTCTGACCCACATGGGGTCACCATGAGTCAAAATCAACTTGACCACAATGGTTTTATTTTAGATGCATTGAGAGATAAAAGGAGAAACGCAAATGCCTCAAGGGGAGTTGATTCAAAGAATCAAGGACAACCTTCAGAGAGTCTATGTGCAAAGCTACAGAGAGAGAATATGCAGTGGGTGGGATTGCTAGTGAAGACGTGGCCTGCCTTCCTCAGGATGCCATCTTCTCTTCCTATGTCTTCCCACTTTCTTCTATCGATTCCTTCCCTCTCTGTCCTCTTGGTGTCCCTCTGTTGGTTGTTATTGTTGTTGTAGCAACCCCATGTGTTACAGAGCAGAACTCTTCCATAGAGTTTCTAGAAGGTAATCTTTAGAGAAGCCCTGGTGGCACAGTGGTTAAAGTGTTTGGCTGCTAACCAAAAGGCAGGCTGCTCCGCCAGAAAAAGAGGTGGCAGTCTGCTTCTATAAAGATTACAGCCCTGGAAACCGTATGAGGCAATTCTGTTGTTGTTAGGTGCCGTCGAGTTGGTTGGGGACATAGTGACCCTATGTACAACAGAACGAAATGCTGAACGAAACGCTGCCCATCCTCACAATCGTTGCTATGTTTGAGCCCATTGTTGCAGACACCGTTGAGGATCTTCCTCTTTTTCGATGATCCTCTACTTTACCAAGCATGATGTTCTCCTCCAGGAACTGGTCCCTCCTGATAACATGTCCAAAGTATATGAGACAAAGTCCTGACTTCTAAGTAGCATTCCGGCTGTACTTCTTCCAAGACAGATTTGTTCATACTTCTGGCAGTCCATGGTATGTATATTCAATATTCTTCACCAACACCATAACTCAAAGGGGGCAATTCTTCTTCAGTCTTCCTTATTCACTGTCCAGCTTTCACATGCATATGAGGTGATTGAAAACGCCATGGTTTGGGTCAGGCGCACCTTAGTCCTCAAAGTGACATCTTTGCTTTTCAACACTTTAAAGAGGTCTTTTGCAGCAGATTTGCCCAAAGCAATATGTCATTTGATTTCCTAACTGCTATTTCCATGGGCATTGACTGTGGATCCAAATAAAATGAAATTCTTGACAACTGCAGCATTTTATCCATTTATCATGATGATGCTTATCGGTTCATTTTTGAGGATTTTTGTTTCCTTTATGTTGAGGTGTAATCCATATTGAAGGCTGTATTCTTTGATCTTCATCACTAAGTGCTTCAAGTCCTCTTCGCTTTCAGCAAGCAAGGTTGTGTCTTCTGCATATCACAGGTTGTTAATGAGTCTTCCTCCAATCCTGATGCCCCATTCTTCATATAGTCCAGCTTCTCAGATTATTTGCTCAGCATACAAATTGAATAAGTATAATGAAAGGATACAGTCCTGACACACATCTTTTCTGATTTTAAACCACACAGTATCCCCTTGTTTTGTTCAAATGACTGCATCTTGGTCTATGTATATGTTCCGCATAAGCACAATTAAGTGTTCTGAAATCCCCATTCTTCACGTTACCCATAATCTGTTATGAGCCACACAGTCAAATGTGTTTGCATAGTCAATAAAACACAGGTAAACTTTCTAGTATTCTCTGCTGTCATCTTTCTGTCACTTCTACTCTGTTCTGTAGGGTCGCTGTGAGTCGGAATCGACTCAGTGACAATGGGTAATCTTTACAAGAGCAGATCTCCAGGTTTTTTCTCCCTCAGAGCTGCTGGTTGGGTTCAAACTGCAGAGTTTTTGATTAGCAGTCTAGCGTCTAACTGTCGAGTCACCGGGGCTCGTCTCTCTATCTACTCTTCTATTTCCCTTCATCATCATATTTCTTGACCTTTCTCCAATTCCTGAAGCCCTGGTGGAGCAGTGGTTAAGAGCTCGGCTGCTAACCAAAAAGTTGGCCGTTTGAATCCACCAAACCACTCCTTGGAAACCCTATGGGGCAGTTCTACCCTGCCCTATAGGGTTGCTATGTTCGGAATTGACTCCACGGCAACGGGTCTGGTTTTGGTTTTCTTCAGTTCCTCACCTCTCATTTACGCTTTGGCCTACTGCAATCTGGTTTCCATCCCCATCACACTAATGAGACTACTCTCCTTGGAGCCACCGATGATTTCATTGTTGACAAATCCAAAGAAATTCACCTTCTCCTCACTTAACAACTCTCTCATTATCCGACATTTCACATTTACGACAACAGTAAAAAATCTACTATCCAACTATTTTGCACAGTAATGACATACGTCTGGTAGTACCTAACACCAAATTGCAAAGTGACAGTAACGCTGGCTGTGATGGTTAAGATTATGTTTTAATTTAGCTGGACCATGATTAGCTGGACCATAACTTAGCTGGACCAATGATGTAGTTATCCTCCATTTTGTGATCTGATATGGTCATCCTCCATGTTTACATAATGCCGATTTCACATAACGACTGGGTCTTTGGAACCTAACCATGTCAATAAGTGAAGAGAGAGGTACTTCTAAAACTTTATCTCAGGTGATCTCTGAGCAGACGTGACCTTGTAAACTCTGCCTCTATCTTGAACAAATATCTTTCCTTGCTCAACCCTCCAAGTATGTTTACCTCTCTCACCATACCTTCTCAGTCTCTTCTGAGTCTCTTTCTTTTTGGTGTTTCTGGTGGCTCTGTATTAGGCTCTGTGCTCTTCTTATTCTATGCCACTCTCCTAGCTTCATTTACCATCTAAATGTGTCTCCATACAAAATAGCTCTCTACAGCTTTAGACCTATATTTATGACTTCCTGGAGTCCCTGGATGGTGCAAACTGTTAACATGCTCAGTTGCTAAAAGTTGGAAATTTGAGTCCACCCAGAGGCACCTCAGAAGAAAGGCCTGGCAATCTTCTTCCAAAAAATCAGCCATTGGAAACCCTGTAGAGCACAGTCCCACTCTGACACACATGGGGTCACCATGAGTCAGGGGGAAGGAGAGTTGACCAATGGCAACTGGTTTCCTTTTTATATGACTCCTATTAAACACCCCCATTTAAATGTCTCATACAGGCACCTCAAACTCAACATGTTTATACTAGTCAGTGTCCAGTCTGAAAAACAGCCCGTGACAGGTAGTTCAGTACAGCAAATTTAATATGATGATGGAAAAGACAAAAGGCCAAATGGGATGGCAAGAAGGCCCAGAGAGTAGTAACAGCTGAGAGCCACAGTCACCCCATGGCTGGAGGGGCAAAAAAGCAGAAAGTGCTACCCTAGCCAGAGCCAAGACAGTCAGGCAGGAGCTGGAAGCACAAAGGGAGCGGCTGCCTGGTGAGGGCAGGGACTACAGAGGCAAAGCAGCCACCACCTATGCTGCAGCTGCCTGCATAGCCTGAGGCAGAGAGGAGGAGAGAAATACCTTGGCTTCTCCTGGTCTCCAGCCCTCCCCGCTCTTGTCATTGCTTTCCATTGATTAACGTACCTGGAAGATAGTTGACAAGGAAACCTAGGAAATGGGGTTTGTAGAGTCAGCCCATGAAGCACAGAGCCAAAAAACCAAACCTGTTCCCTTCGAGTCAATTCTGATTCATGGCGACCCCATGTGTTATAGAGTAGAACCGCTCCACAGAGTTTTCTTGACTGTAATCACGAAGGAAGCAGATCACCAGGGCTATCTTCCACGGTGCTGCTGGGTGGGTTTGAACTGTTGACCTTTAGTTTAGTAGCTGAGAGCAAACTGTTTGCACTACCGAAGAAACTGCAGAAAGGCAGGGGGTGGAGCTGAAGCAAACAGGCAAATGAACACACAATTCCCACTTCCTCCTGGGTCTCCTATCCCATCACATGGAACCATCTTCCACTCTGTTACATATGTCACACTTGACCCTTCTCTTTCCCTCATCTCCCACATCAAATCATCCACCCTCTAAGTAACTCACCAATGCAACCATTTCTCTCTCTTCCTCATGGCCACCACCATCGCTACCATTATTACTGCAACAAGCAGCATTCTCCTGTCTCCAGGCTCCCCCCTTGATCCAGCCACTACACTCCATCCAGAAGGACTTTCTCAAATGCGTATCTTACATCACTCTTCTACTTAGCATTCTACAATGCTCCCCACTGCACTGAGGACAAAGTCCAGACTCCAAAGCATGACGTAGGCATCTCTTTATTATCTGCTCCTGTTTGCCTCCACCTCCCCTCGTGACACATTTCTTTGCCCTCTATGCACCAACTTACTAAACTTCCATTCTCCTGGAACCCCCTGGGGTAGCTCTTGAGTCTGGGCCTTCATGTTGTGCTATTCATGAGACGCTTCCTTATTCTCCTCTCTTCTGACTGCTCATCTTGGCCTGGAAGTCAATTCTTTCAGGAGGCCCTCTCCAGTTCTCCTCCTGTGTGGTCCCTTTGCACCTGACACTTCCCCCAGGAGAACCGTTGCCAGATTGAACACGTAAACCCTGCAAATTTAACTGGGCATCCTACATTTTATCTGGCAACCCGACTAGATTGTGTATTGTCATATTGCAACTGCACGTTTACATTTGCGGTTTCCCTCTTGCTTTAAATCCCTTGAGGATAAGGACCTTGTCAATATTGTTCCCCATTTCACTAAATGAATAAGTAAACATGTCAGTGGTTTGGACAGATGATTGAGTGACCTGTGGGTGGCGGTTTTTACTCGAAATTCTATAGAACTGAACCTCAGGCCTGAACAGGAGAGATACTTCCGAGACTAAAAGAAGTCTGAAGACAATTACTCTTTCACGCGGAAGGCATGAGTTCTGGAGTAGGCTTTCAGGCTATATATAAGAGAGGAATTTAATAGAAGAAACTGTAAACTGGAGGGAAATGGCAAGAGGGTGTAACTGGAAATGATTATTCAATGCTTTAAGCCTGCACGAAGCTAACGGACTAACGCTAGCTGGATTTGTGGCATTGCTCTCTGGCTGGTTTTACCTGAGAGTCCTCTACACAGCTGTGAAGTTTGTGCTCCTGCTGCAGGGGTGAAAATGGAGGAAAAGACCAGAAAGGTGGTGCCAGGGATGATAAAATGCCATACTCTTTTACTTGGGAATGGTTTTTTAATAGAAAAGTTATTTTTAAGAGAAAGCAATTTGCAGACTTAGTTCCTAAAGTCCGAGCAGGTACCATAAATGAGGAACGTGGGTGTAGAATTACCACATAACCCAGCAATTCCACTCCTAGGTATATACTCAAAAGACTTGAAAGCAGGAATTCAAACAGATACTTGCACACCAATGTTCATTGCAGCAGTACTCACAATAGCCAAAAGGTGGAAACAACCCAAGTGTCCATCAACAGATGAATGAATAAACAAAATGTGGTATATACATACAATACAATATAATTCAATCATAAAGAGAAACGAAGTTCTGATATATGCTACAACATGGATGAACCTTGGCTCCTTGAAAATATTATGCTAAGTGAAATAAGTCAGATACAAAAGGACAAATATTATATGATCTCACATGTATGAAATATCTAGAATAGGTACACACAGAAAAATAAAAGTTCATTAGTGGCTACCAGGGGCTTGGGAAAGGGAAATTGGAATTATTGCTTAAGGGGTACTGAGTTTCTGTTTGGGGTGATGAAAAACTTTTGGAAATAGTACAACATGCTGAATGTAATTAATATCACTGAACTGTACACTTAAAAATAGTTAGAATGGTACATGTTTTGCTATGTATTTTTTACCACAATGATTTTTTTTTTTTTAAATGAGAAAAGTGGGCAAGGTGGGAGAAAGGCAGATTGGAGCACACCCTGTCTAAAGAGGTAGCCTGTACCTACTTGAAACAATCGTCCCCTACTGGAATGCAGACTCAAATCTTCTACCCCTTCAAGAGAAGACAGGAATCCAGATGTTAATGCTTCATCTCACGATTTAAAAAAAAAAAAAAAAACACGGCCATTAGTTTAATAATAATTTAAAATTGGCTGGTTCTAACAAAACACAGCTATGAGTTCATTACCCCATGTGCGTTTCCAAAACTCCACCATACACTCAATGTGTATGTCCAGGCTGGAATTCCTCAACCACAAACTTTCTCAAGTGGATATTGATTCAACTTCCAGGAGTGTCTAGTAGAGAATCAATACCTAAGACACTCTCTGAGGAATCCAGAGAAGCATTTGCTAGTCTGTTCTAGAGTGAGATCTTATCAATATCAGTCAGACATGAATATAGATTGTTTCACATGGCTATCTATACCGTCATCTATACGTTTAGTCAGCACTTACCGAGTACCGTATGTGGACTGTAGACAGTGGGAAGAGGCTGAAATCTAGCAGCTGCTGCCGTACCAGTTGGTTAATAATTACTGTCCAAGCCCCAACCACGTTGGCCTCAGTCACCAACAGAAAAGACAGTGCCCCGGGAACTATAGTGGGCTAATGCAGGGTGCTCATCTGACCCTCCGAGATTGTGGCCCCCTACAGCCAGTTGGTACCTTCCTGAGATCGCTCTCCTGTGGTCACTTGCAAGAACTGCAGCCCCTGCAGGATACCATACTGGTGGTTCAATATTTTGAATATCACACACCAACTCTAACCCATCGCGGTCCAATGGATTCCAACTCATAGCGACCCTGTAGGACAGGGTAGAACAGCCCCCACAGGGTTTCCAAGTCTGTAATCTTTACAATATACTTCTGCCACACCTTTCTTCCGCGGAGCAGCTGCTGGGTTCAAACGGCCAACCTTTCCATTAGCAGCTGAGTGCTTAACCACTGTGCCACCAGGGCTCCTCCACACCAACTCTAAGAGAAAGTAAAATGATAAATATCCCCCAAAGAAGTCCAAATTGCTTGTCTCTCCCTAGTCCCTTTTCTTCATTAACTCCTGCTCTACCACTGAGGGAGCCTTGGTGGCCTAGTGGTTAAAAGCTCAGCGGCTAACCAAAAGGTCGGCAGTTCCAATCCACCAGACACTCCTTGGAAATCCTGTGGGGAAATTCTATTCTATCCTATAGGGTCTCTCTGAGTTGAAATTGACTCCACGGCAACGGGTTTGGTTTTGGTCTACCCATGGGATCTCAGCTCAAATGTCCCCTTCCATACGTCAGTCGGGAGTGTGTCCCCTTAACAGTCTCACGGCAGCTGTCTGTGTTCCTTTACCTCGTAGATTGTACTCATTTGTTTATTGTCTCTTCAACTAGGCTGTAAGCTCCATGAGGGCAAAGATGATGCACCTCTGCTGTTTGCCGCCCAGCATTCCTCCGTCCTGGCAACAGAACCACAGTTTATTTGGCAAAGTACCCAGGT
>NW_004444043.1:2563905-2567262 GCF_000243295.1 Trichechus manatus latirostris
CCCCAACTCCAAGACCAGGCCCTGATTTACTCCAGCCAATCAGCACATCTCTTCTTCCGGGCCCTCATAATTGGTTCAGGAATGAGAACCTGACCTAAGCCAGGCCAATCAGAGGGAGCCTCGGCACACTTGCTGGGAATGCTGGGATATACAGATTTACTTTTGTCGTCTGGGCAATGTAGTATGATGAGGCAGTGTGGGAAGTGCTGCTGCAATGACGGTTATCTTGAAGCAAGACGTCAAGAAGGGCAAAGCCACAGAAGTCCTAGAAAGTTGGACGCAAAGACTACATGGTATGTAGGTCTCTGGAGCAAAGTGTTCCTGGGCCTGAACCTGCCTTTGGACTTTGTAGTTGTATCAACCAATAGCCCCTCCCCTCCTTTTTTTAAGCCAGTTTGGATCAAGCTTTCTACCTCCTGTCACCAAAAAAAATTTATTTGGTACAATACCTTGATTGTTTTGCTTGCGTCTGTATCCACAAGAACTTTGCTCACGGAAGACACTGAATAAAGTGTTGAATAATATTAAGGGTGAAAGAACTTGCTGCCGGGAGAACAGAGTATGGCTTAATGGGGGAAGTGACAATCACTGGAGAACCTCAATTTGAACTTATTTCCTTAGAAAATGTGTGATATCCCCCAGATTTAACTGCATGAGAAATCCGGAAGTGTTTTTCCTCGGTGTATCTTATTGCAGAATGTTTGCTACCTGAGTTATTAACCTGCACACCTGTCATTTCCCAAGCACTCCTGAAGATGTCTGCTTCAACCTTTGGGCTTTCAAACTAACGAAACTGGTTTTAAACTGGAAGAAGGGAGCAGGAAAAAATGATTCATCCTGTAGCCAGCTTTTACTCTGCTGGATATGATCGCCTTTCCCCACCCCCACCCCCAGAATGATCTGTTATTTCTTATATTTCAACCTCAAGTTTCATCTCTCAGGCATTTAAGAAGACTTCAGCTTTTTACCTGGCTAGATTGAAGCCAAGATTTTATTTTTCTCTCCGGGGCTGTTCTGCTGAGCTAGAGTCATCAGAAGCAACTTTAACTTAAGGCTGTTATAGGGCGTTTTTCAAAGTATACTCAGGCTGTGGTTCATCATCTGGCTGTTAGATTAAAGGTCAGTGTTGCTAAAGGGCTGTACTTCTCAAAATACTGAGAGAGAAACAAACTTGACTGGACAGGGAAGGAAAATTCCACAAGTTAGTTCCTGTATGCTGATGAGGGAATTCCTTGCCTCCTTTCCTGGTCTACCAAAAAGCACACTTTATCAGAATATCCACATTCTCCAAACATGTTTGTTACTCATGGGGTTGCTGAAATATGTGTCCTCCAACATGGGTGTCTAACTCTTCTAATATACTTTTTTTTTTCCTAATATACTTTTTTGCTCATCTTCTATTTTAGGGGTATTTTATGTATGTAAGCTTTTTCTAATATGCCCAGTTCCTTATTTTTTTAGAAAATCCCATTTAAATCTTTGAGATTTGTAGGACTACGTGCTCATCAATTGAGCTATTTTATTCTTTAGCATCTTTAAAAAGAAAATTCAATAAATCTTTCCTCACTGCTAGCTTTTTTTTCCTCTCTCTCCCAATATCTCTTTGATCAAACTCTCTCAACCACTCTGGAATAATCCAGGGGTAATTAGAACTTCTTACCTTCTTTAGCCTAAAAGGAGCCAATTTATCACAAACTGCCATGAATTCCGATTTTAAATTACCAAGAGCCCAATTACCGACAGAGGCAAGGAATCTTCTTTCCAATTAAAGTGATTGATTTCTTAGCAGACCCAGTAGCATTTCATTGTTTTTAATTATGCTCATTCTGATCAAATGTGAGAAAATTCTTCCTCGTTTTATTTTCTTTCCAAAGGACACGATACAACAAACATTAATCATAGAGTGATACAAGGCCAGACCTGATAATGCCTTCAGCCGAATTAGACAATACCTAATCTATCAGTGGGTCCTGTCCATTTTTATGGGTCTTAGTGGTTCCTTCAGCTCTGAAGAGAGAAGAAGGAAATAGTTATTTATTACATCACATAGTTCCCCTAAGAGCATACCAGACTTTCCAGCATCAGCTAAATTGTTATGAGACAGCATTAACTAGCTGCCATCGAGTCAGTTGTCACTCATGGAAACCCCGTATGTGTCACAGTAGAACTGTGCTCCGTTCAGTTTTCGATGGCTGATTTTTCAGAAGTAGGCCACCAGGTCTTTCTTCCAAAACATCTCTGGGTGGACTAGAACCCCCAACCTTTTAGTTAGCAGCTGAACACATTAATGATTTGCATCACCCAGGGACTCCGAGATAGCATGAGGTATTTAGATAGACCTAGGATAGCAGGATAGGGCCCAGTTGGCACAATGATTAAGTGCTCAAAAGGTCGGCAGTGCAAACCCACCAGCAGCTCCGCAGGAGAAAAGACCTGGTAATCTGCTCTCGTAAAGATTACAGCCTAGGAAACCCTAGTCACTGTGAGTCAGAATCTACTCCGTGGCACACAACAACAACAGGATGGCAGGGCCATGAGGAGTTAAGGGATGGAACACTGTTTCTTGTGTAGACAAGGAGACAAAGCAGTGTGTGGAAGTAAACATGGAAACAAATTTACTTTTTCTCCCCTGGATGGCAATAAAACAGTAATTATATGTCATAAGGAATACTGAAAGAGAGAGTTCCGGCAAAATGGCGCTCTAGGCAGAAGCACCATGCCGTCCCTCCACAGCAAAGATCCAAAAAACTAAGCCAAACAGAGAATACAACAATCCTGAAACCCTAAAACATCAAATGAAGAGATAAAGAACTCACCGAAGCACCAAATGGAGTGAGAAAACTGACAGAGAATGGAGAGTGAGGAGACATTCATGCAGAGGTCCCCTACCAGCTAACGCAGCACGTATCCACCATCTTGGACTCCTATCGGAGACCAGCAAACGGGGGTACGAGAAAGCAGCTTCACGGAGTGTCCAGCGGGAGACAAAACAACAGCTAATTTGCGGTGTGCGCTTTCCCACTCCCCACCCATCCTCGCTCCGGCTTGGCCTCCTCTGCTTCCCGCGGCCACAATCTCTTGACTGGGAAACGCCAGCTGCTTGGATTCCGCACACCCAAGCGGGCGGCTCCCTGGGTGCCATTTGTTGGCTGCTAGTGTTGCTTTTTTTTTCTGCTGCTTTTGATTTCTCACTTGCCTCTCGCCACCTCCCCCTCCTTTCACTCGAGTGCCTGGCTCCGTGCGCCACCTTTGCTTCTTCTTGAGGGGCTGCAGAGCACCGGCAATTTGTGATATACACTTTCCCACTCTCTACCCTTCTTCACCCACACTCGGCCTCCTCTGCTTCCCGCGGACACA
>NW_004444043.1:2567362-2598875 GCF_000243295.1 Trichechus manatus latirostris
AAATAAATAAATTTTGGAAAAAAAAAAAAAAAGAATACCGAAAGAGAAAAATGACATACAGTAACCCCCCCTTATCCGCAGTTTCCCTTTCTGAGGTTTCAGATACTCACGGTCAACTGCAGTCCAAAAATGTTAAATGAGTAGCGTGATGAAATCTCACGTCATCCTGTGCTTTTATAACAGTATATTGTTATAATTGTTAGTTATTATTGTTAATCTCTTACTGTGCCTAATTTATAAATTATTTTATCATAAGTATGTATGTATAGGATAAAATATAGTATACATAGCATTCGGTAGTATGTGCAGTTTCAGGTATCCATGGAGGTGGGGGGTCTTGGAACATATCCCTGTGGATAAGGGGGGACTGTTGTACTTCAGATTGTTTGGAGGAAGAAGTACAATTTAGAGGATGCATTTCAGGAAATAACATATGATCAAGAACCAGTGGTATTGAAGGAAGAAGTCCAAGCTGCACTGAAGGCACTGGTGAAAAACAAGGCTTCAGGAATTGACAGAATACCAATATCACCAAATGGATATAAAGCTGGAAGTACTCACTTGTCTATGCCAAGAAATTTGGAAGACAGTTACCTGCCAACCAACTGGAAGAGATCCATATTTGTGCCCATTCCAAAGAAAGATGATCCGACAGAATGCGGAAATTATCGAACAATATCATTAATATCACACACAAGTGTGACATTAATTTTGCTGAAGATAATTTAAAAACAGTTGCAGTACTACATTGACAGGGAACTGCCAGAAATGCAAGCCAGATTCAGAAAAGGACATGGAACAAGGGATATAGTTGCTAATGTCAGATGGATCTTGGCTAAAAGCAGAGACTACCAGAAAGATGTTTACCTGTGTTTTACTGACTATGCAAAGGCATTTGACTGTGTGAATCATAACAAATTATGGACAACATTGCAAAGAATGGGAATTCCAGAACACTTAATTGTGCTCATGAAGAACCTGTATGTAGTCCAAGAGGCAGTCATTTGAACAGAACAAGGGGATACTGCATGGTTTGGGATCAGGAAGGATTTGCATCAAGATTGTATCCTTTCACCATACTTATTCAGTCTGGATGCTGAGCAAATAATCTGAGAAGCTGGCCAATATGAAGAACTCGGCATCTGGATTGGAGGAAGACATGTTAACAACCTGCATTATGCAGATGACACAACCTTGCTTGCTGAAAGTGAAGAGGATTTGAAGCACTTACTGATGAAGATCAAAGACTACAGCTTTCAGTACGGATTACACCTCAACATAAAGAAAACAAAAATCCTCACAACTGGACCAATAAGCAACATTGTGATAAACAGAGAAAAGATTGAAGTTGTCAAGGATTTCATTTTACTTGGATCCACGATCAACACCCATGGAAGCAACAGTCAAGAATCAAACAAATGTATTGCATTGGGCAAATCTGCTCCAAAAACTTCTTTAAAGTGTTGAAAAGCTGAATAAGAGCTTCAGAACACAGGTGCCTGGCTTATTTAGGGTGGCTGGCCCTGGTGGAGTGGTGAAGAGCTCAGCTGCTAACCAAAAGGTCAGCAGTTCGAATCCACCGGCCACTCCTTGGAAACTTTATGGGGCAGTTCTACTCTGTCCTATAGGGTTGCCATGAGTCGGAATCGACTCGACAGCAACGGGTTTGGTTTTGGTTTGGCCTAGGAGCAGGCCTGACTCCATTTTTGTTACATGCTCCTGCTTCTGCATTCCTGTGAATGTAACCTTGACTTCTTCCCATTAGATGCATATGGAGTTGAGCCTCTGGCTGGGAGGGAGCAATGCTTATACAAGTCCAGGTAAGCCTAGGGAGGGTCAACCTATCAGAACCTTGCTGGGAGGTTCCTAACTCCACCCTGTAACTCTTCCTGTGAAGCAGCCACCCCTTGGATTCACTCGTCTTCACTCTGTGTGGGCTGTCTCCTCATTCAACTGTTTCTTATACTTTTAATAAATTTCTTCGTTTTTAGTTTAACAGAGTCTGAGAGTTTTACTCTATGGCAAAGCAAAGATGTCACTCTGAGGACTAAGGTGCACCTGACCCAAGCCATGGTATTTTCAGTCGCTTCATGTGAATGTGAAAGCTGGACAATGAATATGGAAGACCTAGAGGTGATGCCTTTGAAGTATGGTGCTGGCGAAGAATACTGAATATACCATGGACTGCCAGAAGAATGAACAAATCTGTCTTGGAAGAAGTACAGTCAGAATGCTCCTTAGAAGCAAGGATGGCAAGACTTCATCTCATGTACTTTGGACATGTTATCAGGAGGGATCAGTCACTGGAGAAGGACATCATGCTTGGTAAAGTAGAGGGTCAGCAAAAAGGAGGAAGACCCTCGAGAGATGCATCAACACAGTGGCTGCAAGAATGTGACACAGTGGCTGCAAGAATGGCTCAAGCATAACAACAATTGTGAGGATAACACAGACTGGGCAGTGTTTCATTCTGTTGTACATAGGGTCACTATGAGTTTGAACAGACTCGAGGGCACCTAACAACAACAAAAACAACAAAGAATCACAAGGCCACTCCTTACACAGCCTCCCCAAGGCCCCCAAAGACATTGTTTATGTTGCTTTTAATCTTAAAGGAAAGGCCAGTCCCTTCTGGCTCTTATAGGCTGCTAACCCGCTCCCGTTCCACCTCTCTCCATGTGGTCAGTAGATTGGCATCAGTTCAATGGAGACATACAAAGGTCAAGTTTTTCACGCTATGATTATCTGCCAGTAATGTGTTCCAGAACCTCCCTGCTTGGCCAGACAAGAGTGATTACCTCTTGTACATATGCAGTTGTTAACTATTTTCCAAAAGCTTTCAATAATTTACAAGGATGACTGAGAGCCCTCTAAGGTCTTAAATTTCCCCGTTCAACCAGAGTCATGTTTCATCATTTCAGTGGGAAATGAAATTGTATTCTTATTTTTTTTTTTAATAAAAAAATCCATGTATGTGAGAGTTGGTATCTATGGTTTTTCTTGAAGCTCAGCTTGGCATACTCAGCAAGACCAACATGAAACTGATAATTATTGAGCACCTCTGAAGGGAAAGGCAGAGTGCCAGGTGCTGGAGGTCAAGTAACGTGGTTCCTTCCACAGTGCTTCACTAGCACAGAAAAGAGAATAAAGGAAATGCTCTGATGGGATAAAAGAGGTCCTGGATGATGCAAATGGTTAAATGCTTGGCTACTAACTAAAAGGTTGGGCGTTCAAACCCACCCAGAGCCACCTCAGAAGAAAGGCCTGGAAATCTGCTTCCAAAAGATCAACCAAATGAAAACCCAGTGAGTCACCATGAGTCAGAATCGACTTGATGGCAACTGGTTTGGTTCAGTTTTGAGTTCCGATGGGACAAGAAGGGTCACTCTTGTGAAAAATAAGAAAAAGAAAAATTGTTCCAATGGAGGAGATAAAAACAAGTTTAGGAAGATGTCAGCAGGAGTCTTGAAGGCAGGTTGGCCTTGCTGAGCAGAGATAGGAAGTTTCGTTTGAGAATACGAAAGTTTTTTGTTCGTTTTTACATCATCATGTGGGCAATACGTGCCACATTCAAAGAACCATAATAGAGGAAGAAGAGAAGAGGTAAGAGGCCAGATCAGGCCAGATGCCATAAAACTGTGACTGTCAGGTGAAGAAGCCTGGGCTTTCATACACATCAATGAGACGCAGGAGGGAGAGTAATATCCTGGCAGCGACATGAGGAGTGGGCTGCAGAGAGAAGGCTGTTGACACGCAGACCAGTCAGGAGGCTGCTGAAATAATCCATTGAGGGCTGACACAGCAGAATGGGCTGTAAGAATGGGAATGGAAATAAATGGAGACTCAAGAAACACAGGAGGTGAAATGACGGACTTGTAACCATCACATGAAGGATGGGAAGGAAGACTGACTGAGTGCTGCTATTAAATATGGAACACTTAGTTGGATTCCATGGACTGGCTGGCTTTTGCTACTCAGAGCGTGGTTATTGCTCTCATCTAGCATTGAACCCTGACCTTGTTTTAAACTCTTAAACATCCCTAACTTAAGTGTTATTTCAATCTTCGTTTTACAGACAAGGCAGCCAAGATTGGGAGGCTGTGACTTGACCAGGGCAACTCACCTAACTGGTGCAGAGATAGGATGAGAAATCAGTGCAGACCCATTACACAGTCAAACGAAGCATGAAGATAGCTCAAAACTATCACAGTGGCATGTTTCCTGTGTATGTGGGACACAGTTCATAGAACTTTATACCATAAAGTTGGAAGGTGTTTTGCTGATAATGTCCATTCCAAAAGCAAACGGAGAGCTACCACACTGTTAAGTCATTTTTAAAATGCATGCATAGGATTTAAGTTTTATACCTTTCATTAAACTAAATTACCACTATCAGGTACTATTTTCAAACTCCACTTGTTTTTCCATCATAAAGTTTAAAATAAGAACCATTTGTCTAAAAAGCAGGTAGAGAAACCCAGTGACAAGGGTTTGGATGTTTTAGTACTTTAATGTTCTTCAGACGTTCAACATAAATTACTGACAATGGATAAACAAGAGGGGAAGAGACTCTTGAGCAGAGATTCTTCTGGAAATCACAGTATCACTCTGGTCAAACACAATAAAGAAAACAGTCAAGTGAACAAAGGAGAAGGGAGTTTAACAGAGATTTTTAGTTTGAAGGCATTACTAAAAAACAAACAGCACACCAACCGAAAAACCCTCTCTTCTAGCTAATGAAAAGAGAGTAATAGAACAGCACTTTTGAAGCAGCTTGTAAAAGGGGCACAACTGTTGCTAATGTAATGTTATAATGCACAAGGTCAAGGATTCGAACAAATTCTAAAAGTTTCTCCATATCACCGAGAACCACATTACTAGAAATATAAATGCATAGAGATAGAAACTCTATGGTATTAAAAACAGGCTTTACTATATAAAGTACAGTATGCCACTTTTATCTCTTTATAAGAGTAACAGTATAAAGAAACACCTATAGTTTTCTCTTTGCCTAGAAGTCCCAAATGTTCACCAAATGGTCAGTCTTACTAACTGCTGAACCCAGGAGATCCCACTGGTGTCATTTTGGAAAAGATCTAGATTCAGCACCTAGGGGGTCCCACTCACCCTCCATACTGTGAGTCTGTGTGTCTCCAGAAACAATTAACTGCAATTTGCAGAATTCAGTCCACAGGCAAGTTTGAATACTGAGATCTAGCTAGAAAAAGTAGCAGCAAAGACAAAATAAGCTTGAATTAGTTAGAAAAACAACAGAAGATTTAAAACAATGCTTCCAGTTCAAGTCAGAGTTAAAGTGGCCGTTAAGTCCCATCAGCTCTTCAGAGCTCTTGATGTTTTGCTGTTGTGTTTTGAGAAAGGAAAAATCTATATTAAGCGTGTTCATTCGAGAAAAACACTGTGTTAAATTTTGGTAGTCATTCCTTCGTCATTTTAAATTTCGTACGTTGTTCAACGACAGAGTATACGTTGGTTAGGATGTGTTCACAGCTGATGCATCTCCAAAAAATTTTTCATGAAGTCTGCCAGCTTCTGAGCATCTTCAATGGTGACGGCATTATACAGAGAGGCGCGGATGCCTCCCACAGACCTGGAACAACCAAAGAACCAGCCATTAGGACAAAAGTGTCTAACTTAGCATCGAGACAGCTCTCTTTCCAGCCACCTGCTCCTGAGAGTCGTAGCACCTGAGACCATCTTGTCCAACCTCCTTCCTGAAAGCCCCCACAGGTGGCCGGGACCTTCAGACATTCTCAGTCATTGGAAAATTCACCCATATGCTCTACACAGTCACTATGCTCACACTTAAACTTAGAGTAATGCAACTCTTCACTCTGGGCACAGAAAAAACAAAATGGGAAAGACGTTTAAGTTAAATAAGGTGAGTGATTTTGCTCACCACACCACTCAACGATCCCTGCCGCACAGCACAGGCGAGATGGGAGCGGAGAGCCCAGGACCCCTGCAGCGTCGGCCTCTCCCTGGTGCCTGGGTGCTATTCTCGAGGGTGAGGACATAGGTTGTTCATAAAACATGCAAGATTAACTACTTTATCGGATGTTCAGATGGAGTAACAGTGATTCACTATCAGATGGAAGAGGCTCAAGGAACATAGGAGGAATCACCGAAGAAACTTTATTCATAGAACAAGTGAGACAATTTCTTTTTATTGGTATTAAAAGAGAATTTTAAGGCTGTAAGGCCGGCTGTTTATTCCTCAGAGGGAAGTGGTTACCATAATGATGTACTTTGAACCACACAGCTAGTTAGCACCTTCCCCCTTCATTGAAGAACCATGAAATCTTATGTTCCCATAGGAGGGCTATCTTCAAGGAGGAATTGCCACGTTTGTAAGAACATATTGACCATGATGGAATGATTTTATCCACATCTACACAGTGATGACAAAATTGGACATGACTAAAAGGTTTGAGCAGCCTAACTCTTAGCAGCAAAACCTAGAGACAAATGTCATGGTGCCCATAAAAATGCCCTCATGTGTTACAGGGCAATGAGCTAAGCCTTCAATTCACATTCCAGTGTGGGTGGCCTCACAGGTGTTTCAGATCAGCGGTTTCCAAGCGTTTTTAGCAGAATGCCTCTTTACTCAAACAACACTAACCCAATTCTCTGATGAGCCTCTGGATTGGATGTGCACTCACCTGTGCCCTTTCAAGGAAATCATGTTGAGTTCAAGAGCTTTATCGACAAATCTTTTTTCTAGAGCATCGTCTCCTTTGGCATTGCCAATGCGGAATGGAATATTCATCTTGCTTCTACTCTGGGGCTCCACAGGACATCTAAAAAACATGTTATTGTCCCATCTACTTGTGTGGACTGTCATGAACAAATCAACAGATATTTTTCTTTTTTAAAATTTTGTAGAAAGAAGGATGTGGAACAAAATTCTAACTTACAAAAAAAAAAGTCCAGGTCTACTGGCCTAAAGGAGACTGGAGAAACCCCGAGAGTATGGCCCCCAAACACCCTTTTAGCTTAGTGGTGAAGTCATTTCCGAGGTTCACCGTTCAGCTGGGGAATGGACAGCCCCATAAAACCAAATGGGACTAATGAGGCACAGCAGTCCAGGGACAAGGGCCAGAAGACAGAAGGGGACAGGAAAGCTGGTGATAGGGAACCCAAGGTTGAGTAAGGATAGTGTTGATGTGTTGTGAGGTTGTTAACCATTGTCATAGGGCAACACGTGTTCTGTTAAATGAGAAACTATTTTGTTCTGTAAGCCTTCATCTAAAGTGAGAATAGCAGCACAATTGGAAGAGTGTAGTCGATGTCACTGAACTGTGCATGTAGAAATTTTTGAAATGGTGTATCTTTGGCTATGTATATTTTCACAAAAAAAAAAAAAAAAAAAAAAAGGTTGAGAAGGGAGAGGGTTGACATGTTGTGGGGTTGTTAACCAATGTCATAAAACAATATGTGTACTACTGTTTCAGGAGAAACTATTTGTTCTATAAGCCTTCACCTGAAGTACAGTAAAAAAAAAAAAGTTAATAATTACCAAAAAAATATATATATATATATATATTTTGTAGAGACAAGCAAGAGATTGTTGTTGTCAGGTATCACCAAGTCAATTCCAACTCATAGTGACCCCATGTGACAGAGTAGAACTGCACTAGAATTTTCCAGGTGGTAATCTTTACAGAAGCAGATTGCCAGGTCTTTCTCCAGCAGAGCTGGTGGGTGGGTTTGTACCATCAACCCTTCAAATAGCAGCCGACCACTTAACCGTTGCACCACGAGGGCTCCTTAGCAAGAGATTAAAAAATAAAAAAGTAGGATCTGCCTCCAGCACATTTATAATTTACTTGTAGAGACCATACACTTGCATATGGTACAGTGAGTCACCGGTCTCTTGTAGGAACCTCAGTTTCCCCATCTGAAAATTAGGACTAATAACCTCCATTTCAGGCTAGTTGTGATGATTGATGATGCAAGGTTCCTGGGTGGTGCAAACAATTTGCACTCAACAACTAACCTAAAGGTTGGCAGTTCAAACCCACCCAGCGGCACTGCAGAAGGCCTGCAGATCTGCTTCTGTAAAGATTACAGCCAAGAAAACCCTACCGAGCAGTTCTACTCTGTAACACACTGGGTCACCATGAGTCAAAATCAGCTTGACAGCAACAGGTTTGGTTTGGTGATAATTCAGTGGTACAACATATATGAAGTTTCCAACACATGGCAGCCTATCTCTACAGGCTGCAGAGAAATAAATAAGGTGGTCCTAATAGTGACTGTAGACTTAAAAATTATGAGCGGCAACTTTAAAGCACTATCATAGTGTATTATCCCAAGCTGTGTGATTATCCCAAGTTACTAATCTCTGTGCCTCATTTTCCTCATTTTAGTGGGAATAATAATAGAACATACCTCACTGGGTTATTGTGAGCATTAAATGAGCCAATATTTACAAAGAATGTTGGTGCTACATTTAAAAATGGCCACAAATTCTCTGTACTCCCTCCCAAAAAGAGGTGGGATCCTGTTCTCCACCTTTTGAATCTTGGCTGAATTTGTGACTCGCTTTGACCAAGACAATGCAATAGAAGTGATGCTGTGCAATTTCTAAGCCTAGGCCTCAAGGTGCCTTGCAGCTTCTCTTCTTGCCCTCTTAAAACATTGCTGCCATGGAAGCAAGCCCCAGCTAGCCTGCTGGAGATAAGTGGCCCAGCCAATAGCTAGCACTAACTGCTAGACTTGTAAGTGAGGCCATTTTAGACCAACTGGCTCCAGCTGAGTCACCAGATGACTTCAGTCGAATGAGGGACCCCAGGTGAGACCAGCAGAAGACCCACCCAGCTGAGCTCAGCCCAAATTGCTGACCCAAAGAATCATGAGCAAATAAAACAGCTGTTTATCATTAAGTTTTCAGGCGTTTTTCAGCAGAAATAAGCAACTCACACAATTTAAAATAGTGTCTGGACATACTAAATGCTATGGGGCAGTTATACTCTGTCCTGTAGGGTCTCTATGAGTGGGAATTGACTCGACAGCAACGGGTTTATATAAGTATCTGTGAAATGCAATAAATATCTTTTTATCTCCAGCACCTTGCACAGAGTCTAGTATGTATAGCCTGTCAAAAATGGATGATGAGTGAATTTTTATCTAGGAAAGGTTAGTATTTTGCTTCAGTTTCAAATTTAAAAAATAAGCAACCAAAATTACTTTCCAATGACAACCAAAGGAGATGAAAGGAAAAAGAACCGACTTGCTATCCTGGAATAAAAATAAAGCACAACATGTAATAACCCTCTCTCCTCCCTTTCTCAAGCATATTCTATTTTATTCTTGCACTTCTCCAGGGTAGGATTCATTAAAATTAAACAGCAAATAAAAGCAGAGTGAGGAAGCCCCCATTAAAAGGCGTGCTCTCCCTGAGGGCACATACATAATTCCTGTTCAAGTTAATACGAGTCAAGTGCACACCTTCAGGCAGGAGAGAGGCTGCACGAAGGAACCGTATGTCATGGAGGTTAAAATCGTAGCCCTCCCTTTTATATAAGGCAGTAGGTTTCATGGCTGACATCTAAATTAAAAATTCAGTGGCTACTGCTTGATATTCTGCTGCCTTAGGCAACCACTGTGAGGGGTCCTATTATGGGGTGGAACACCATAAAGTACATCTAACTTAACAAAGGAGCCCATGGGTTGTGTAAACGATTAACACGTTTGCTGCTAAACAAAAGTTTGGAGGTGTGAGCCCACCCAGAGGCACCTCGGAAGAAAGGCCTGATGATCTAATTCTGGAAAAGCAGCCGTTGAAAACCCTGTGGACCACGGTCAACGCTGACAGATACGGGGTCGCCATGAGTCGGAGCCAAGTTGACGGCAACTGGCTTTGGTTTTTTTTTAATTTAAGAAAAAAATCAAAAGGAAGAATTAAGAATCTGTATTTACAGTTCACACTCCCCCCAAATTTGGTTTATCATGAAATTAGAAGCTATGACAACAGCAATAAGGTCATAAAAACTAGAAATTGAAGACTAAATCTCCATACAACAGATATTTACGCAGTGCCCACAACAGCATCTCTGCGAAGGAGCTAGGGCAGAAAAAATTTAAGGGGAATAAACTGCTCACAATCCACCAAGATAGTTATATTGAAAATTACAAATTATGATCACAAATAGTAACATTAAGAGCTAACACTTAAGGATTGCTTACTATGTGCTAAGCACTGTTTCTAGTGCTTTATACAATATAACTGGCACGACAGCCCCATGCTCTTAATCCGTATAATATAAATTCTTTATTCATATGTGTTTTCATTTAATCCTCATGACTATCATAGGAAATATTCACTATTACTATGTCCATTTTACAGATATGGAAACTAAGGGTTGGAGTAGTCAGAGACAAAAACAAAGCACACAGGGTGGTAAACTGCAAATTCTAGGTTACAGGGTACTGCTTGTTAGAACTGCCCGCCCTGCCTTTGGAGGCCATTTTGCTGAGCTCTCTCCTCAGTTTGAAAGAAAACTGAAGAATTTCCTAAAGTGAGAATTTCCAAATGAGCACAGGAACAGCTGGTGAGTCTCCCCTGCAAACACTGAGGAGAGGCAGAGCTAAACCCCAAGGCTGACTTTGGTAACGAGGTCCCACAGGAAAACCCTGAGCCCCAGGTGACATTTTCTGGGCAGGCAGCCGAGGGAGTGGATGGAAACAAGTTCCCAGAAGGAGCTTTACTCTGAAGAGGGGGTAGTGCAGGTCGGGCTGTTCATAGCGAGTGTGGACCTCTGGCTGCTAGAGGTGATGGGGATGGGGATCAGACCCCCAGGGCAGATCTACCCTGTTGGCTTCAGCAGGCTGCCTTTTTAGGGAAATGCCCAGACTGGGAGCTCTGAGGAAAAGGAACCTCGGAAAAGAGAATTCTGGGGATTCCCAAGAGTTGCTTCTACACATTCTTGTTTTGTTTCCCGGGAAATACATGGAGCCAGAAGCTAACAGAAAGACTGGTCTCCCCTCCACAACAGCCTGCAAGTGCTTTCACTCAGGCAGGTTCTGAGCACTTTGGGAGCCAGGGAAGATGACTCATTCGTCCGTGTATCCCTGGAGCCTAGGACAAGGCTAGCCCAGAGTGGGTGTTTGGGAGTCGTTTGCTGGATGGATGGATGAGTGGATGAATGAATGAATGAAAAGATGGACTAAATGGGTCCTTAGACCTCCCACGCTTTCCTTCTAATCCCGGCATAAGCCATCCCCTCCAGGCAGCCCACTCACTCTATTCCTCAAGCACTGTGCCTTTATGAGGTCCGTTCTCTGCCTTCCTAAAAGTTCCTGAAAGTACTTCTGCTTTCTTCTCTAATTTCATTCATACCCAAGGCTTGGCTCATCCAGCCTCCTCCTCCAACCAGAACAGTATCTCCCTGCTCCAAGCTCATACCATATTCCTTAGGCCCTGGCTATGAATGACTTGGACAACAGTCTGGTGTTAATCCTGCATGTTAAAATGGCTCCAGTAAGCACTGTGGGGCCCCCTGGTTTCCCAACCCATACACCAGGGTTGAGGGCAGAAGATTCTCCAGGACCAAGTACTCAGCCTGCACTTACAGTAATGTGAATGTGCACCCCCACCCCCAGATGGCACAGGGCTCTCTGATGCTGCCCGTGAGACAGGAGCCCAAAGGCGAAGGCGTCCAGCCAAGTCGGACTCTCCCAGGGCTTGTGGCCAGAGGGTCACTGCATGCCAAGAAGTTAGAGGAATGGGCAAGCAGCATTTTAAGGGCAGAGGAGACAGTAGCAGGCTACTTAAAGTTCCAAAAGCATATCCCTCTACACACATGGGTGGTTTTGGTGAAGTGTTAGGAAGTCTTGATTAAAACATACAATTCTAAGTTAGGATCGTGGAATCATTTTTTCTGTCCCCCATGTGGCCCACTCAATTCTCAAAGACAGTACAAATTCCTATGTTACTGTCAGCCAGGTATTTTTTCGTTACAACAAAACTGAATCCCAAAGTCATGACTGCTAAGAAGGAGGTCTTGGTTTTCATAAGTGAGTGTGTTTATGTATGTGTGTGAGAAGTATGTGTAAAAATGTGCACATATACATGCACATTCACACATGTGCACTCACACATAATGTAAAGTTCGGTCCTTGTACACCTGTGCCCACCTGAGGGAGAGGGAAAAGCAAACGAAGATATCATTTGTAAGCTTCTGTGTGCTAGGCCCTGTGCTCGGTTGCTTCACATCCGGCATTTTGGTGAGAGGCCTATAGTGAGCTGAATGGTGGTTCCCAAAAGATATTCCAAGTTCTAACCTCTGGAACTTGTGAATGTAGACTTATTTGGAAGAAGGATGTTTGGAGCTGTAATTAAGGGATGAGATCATCCAGGATTATCAGGGTGGGCCCCAAGCTCAATGATAAGCATCTTTCTAACAGACAGAAGGGGAGAAGACACACAGAGAGAAAGCCATGTGAAGAAGAGGTAGACACTGGGATGAGGCAGCCACAAGCCGAGGAACACTGGAACCACCAGAAGCTGAAAGAGGCCAGGAAGGCTTCTGCCCTAGAGCCTTGGAGGGAGCACAGCCCTGCTGACATCTTGATTTTGGACTTCTGGGCTCCAGAACTGTGAGAGACTAAACAGCTGTCGTTTTAAGCCACTGAATTAGTGGTCATTTGTTACCGCAGCCCTGAGAAACTAATACAAAGCCAATACAGGTTCATTAGTCATTTGGTCACAAAATTATTTAACTAGGGATGCCCATCACATAGCCAACTCCATTCACAGACAGCAGGCCTGGGATGGGAGCGTCTGGGCTGTATTAAGGGAAGCAGTGAACTTTCTTAACCCAGGAGGCCAGGAGTGGGTGTTTACACCAAGAGTTGCCAGCAGGAGCAAGCTGACAGCTTCCAGCAAGAAGGCATGTTTTTTTTCCAGGTGAGGTATGGAGAGTGGGAGAACGGTCCACCCCAGGGCTGAACTGAGGTTCTTCCCAAGGGCAATGTCTGGTGTGACAGTCGTCACCACCCCCGGGGAGACAGGTTCCAAAGCCTGGGATTGTGGGGATGAGGATGCAGGGAAGGGCTCACCCCTCATGCTCAAGGGGCCCAAGGACCACTCAACCTCCCCAGCACTTCAGTGTCTCAGAGAGAAGTCAATGTGTCCATTGTTTCAAAAGTACACAGTATATACACATTTTAAAATTCACAAGAGGCAAAACGTGAGATAAAATCCATCGACTTACACATAGAATCCTTGAGAGTTATCAATGACATCATAAATCATTTGAGATTTGATGGAGTTAAGCTTCTCCATGGCTGTTGCACCGCCATTGTTCTTAACCCACTCCAGGACCACGCCCATGACATAGATGCTACAATAAAGGTAAAAAACAAAATCTATTTAATTCAGCGTTGGAAATGGGGAAAGACATTTGAGAGAGATTTACAGACTTCATTGGAAATAGACCACAGAAAAGCAAGTCAGGTTTCCTAGGACGGGAGGAAGAAGGAAATGGGGAGTGACTGCTAAGTAGTGTGGGGGTTTCCTTTTGGGGTGATGAAAATGTCCTGGAATTACGCAGAGGTGTGCTGCACAACAGTGTGAACGTACTAAACGCCGCTGAATGGTACTCTTTACAACAGTTAAAATGTCGGAGGCACTGTTTCTGCAAAGGGTGATGGAAAAATATGAAAATGGACAGTGGTGATGGTCGCACAATATGAGGAGTGTAATTAATGTCACTGCATTGCACATGTGAAAAACGTAGGAATGGCAAATGTTCTATTTATTTCTATCACAATAAAAAAATTTTTTTAATGGTTAAAATGCGAAGTTTTGGGTTCTGTGTATTTTACCACCAAAAAAAAACAAAACACATGGGCCCTCTCCATAGCCTCAGATATCTGGCCCCGTGACTCTACTTAACACAAGGGCCTCCTGGCTTCCAATGCACTGCTAACTCACCTTTCTACCCCCATGAAATTCAAACTCTGGAAAATACAGGGGCCCTAATGCTTATGCGGAGCCCTGGTGGCACAGTGGTTAAGAGCTTGGCTGCTAACCAAAAGGCTGGCAGTTCGAATCCACCAGCTGCTCGATGGAAACCATACAGGGTAGTTCTACGGTGTCCTGTAGGGTCGCTATGAGTCGGAATCGACTCAACAGCAACAGGGAATGCTTATGCCTTGATGGCCAATGCACCTCATGCGCAGCCACCACCTGTCCGTCAGCAGAGGTTTGCATGTTGCTACGATGCTCAACAGGCATCGGTGGCACTTCCAGACTAAGACAGACTATGAAGAAAGGCTTGGCAATCTACCTCTGAAAATCGGCCAATGAAAACCCCATGGATCACACTGGTCCAACCTGCAACCAATCACGGGGATGGCGCAGGACCGAGCAGCATTTCATTCTGTTGTACACAGGGCTGCCATGAGTTGGAGGCCGACTCAGTGGCAGCTAACAACAACAACAAATGCTTATGCAGCTTTGTGACTTGCTCTCAATTCTCCCCACTACCAGTGTAATACTTTAAACCGATTTGCCTTCACTTCTAAAATGGCATGTGCCAACACACAGCTTAAGTCTACCTGTCTAAGCCTTCCTGTTAAATGATTAAGTAAATCATGGTACATCCATTCTATGCAATACCATGTTGTTGTTAGGAGCTGTCAAGTCATGGTGACCCATGTGACAGAGCAGAACTGCCCCCATAGGGTTTTCTAGGCTGTAATCTTTATGGGAACACATATCACCGGGTCTTTTCTCCTGCAGAGCCGCTGGGTGGGTTCGAACCAATAACCTTTCGGTTAGCTGCCTACCTCTTAACCGTTGTGCCACCAGGGTTCCTATGGAATACCACACAACTATTAAAAAAAGAAAGAAAGAAAAAAGGTAGGCTGACATAGAAGAGTGTCCATAGTATATTGTTGGGTAGAAAAAAGGAAGTTATAGAACAGTATATATAGTAAAGTTCAATTTGCATAAGTAAATATACAGCTCTGGGTGGGGAGTCCCTGGGTGGTGCAAACTATTAACGCACTTGCTAACCAAAAGGTTGGCAGTTAAGTCCACCCAGAGGAGCCTCAGCAAAAATGCCTGGTGCTCTACTTCCAAAACATCAGCCACTGAAAACCCCACTGAGTAGTTCTATTCTGACACACATGGGTTCGCCATGAGTCACAAATATACTCGATGGCAACAGGTTACAGGTATTAACCCAGTTAAGGGTCTGCTGGGATACACAGCAAGCCGTTACTGGTGGTTACCTCGACAACTCTACACACTTCACAAATCTTTGCTATGAGCAAGTGTTGCCTTTATAATTTTGTAAAGCAATACAAAACATTCCCTGTACACCAGGGCTCAGAAAAGCACACCAGAAAGTCCCCAGGAAATCTCTCCCTGGCTGTTCTGAAGATTCTAACCCCGACGAAATTCTGGAGTTTTCCCAGAAGTCAGCTGGTTGGGTGACGTGCCGACACAGGGCCTGGCATACAGCAGGTGGGCCACATAAATGGCAGACCAAACCAAAATCACATAATACTCAAGAGCAGCTAATGGTATTGCCCAGGCATAATTTCCTAGGGATCAGTCAAAGCAGTAACCATGTGGAGCCCTTTTCCAAGAGGAAAGCTTCCAAAGCTGGTTCCACTACCCACACCCTAGCAGTCCCCAGGCTAATCCCTCCCAGGGGCGGAGGCTAAGCGCTCAGGGCAGGTCTCAGGCTCCGTCTGCACAAGCTCCCATTTTGATAAGAAAGGTGGCCCAGGTTCAAGGTTTTGTGTTTTTATTAGTTACTGTACCTCATACTGCAGCTAAAACAAATTTATACTTGTGGGTTCAGTTAGTTATGGTAAGTAAAAAATGTTTTCAGGAGGGAGAAGGAAAAGTTTAGGCATCTTTTTGTGATACTCACTAATTGGGCTTCATTTGTTCATTTGGAAACCCTGGTGGTATAGTGGTTAAGTGCTATGAATGCTAACCAAAAGGTCAGTAGTTCGAATGCACCAGACACTCCTTGGAAACTCTATGGGGCAGTTCTACTCTGTCCTATAGGATCGCTGTGAGTCAGAATTGACTCGACGGCAATGGGTCTTTTTTGGGTGTTCTACTGAAGGGTTAAAAACAATGACAATGTGGGCCTTTATTCCACCCCAGTTCAGTGGTCAGGGCTACAAGGCAACTATGTGAAGGCTGTTTACCCAGCACAGTTAAAACAAACTTCCCAGGCCCTACTGTCCTTCAGTTTTGATGAAAAAAAAAACACCGTATCTTTTCAAACTAAGGACCTTTTCAAGGACTTCTACTATGTGACACAAAGTTCTAAAATGTTCTGGGAGCCTTATCAGCCTTACATTCAATGACTGGGCAGGGTATTTGCACAAATCTTTATGTGTCCATTTGGAGACTATTCTCACTAAATGAGCTACAATTTTCTAATCTTGAAAGTTTAAGCACTGCAAATGAACTTGAAGCATTTCACAGCAAACCCATGCACAAAGAAACGCTGTCCAGTCCTGCACCACCGCCATTCCCATGATCCGTTTTGAATCAGGCCTTTGTGATCCATACGGTTTTCACTGGCTGATTTTCGGAAGCAGACGTTTTCCTAGTCCACCTTAGTCTGGAAGCTCCGCTGAAACCTGTTCAGCATCATAGCAACATGCAAGCCTCCACTGACAGATGGGTGACGGCTGCGCGTGAGGTGAACCAAACCCAGGTCTCTCACACGGAAGGCAAGAGTTCTAGCACTGAACCTCCAGTGGCCTCATAACAGATGTATGATAATTCCTCAATTATACAGAACTTTTCTCCTTTTCTTTTCTGGCCCCCTGACTCCACACCAGAGCTTGCGTTAAAAAAGGAAACGACAAAACAAGTGAGAGCTGGGGGTAGGATGCGGTGGTGATGCGTGGTCCAAGGGTCAGAATACCTTTAATCCAGTGATTTCACCTTCTACATTTACAGTTTCTAATCAAATATTAACAATCCTGACATCCCTGAGATGGTCTCAATCTCCACTATTCCAGTCTGTTGGGAAAGGAAACTTGGCCCCTTCTCTGCCCATGTTTCTGGCTCTGCCCTCTCCTCAGGCAGGAAAGCTCTGGGGAGGGGGTTCCTACCGAACAGCCTCACCCCTAACGGAGTGGCTGACTGACGGGTCGAGGCTAAGCCAAGGCCTGCACAGGGGCTGTAGGAGAATGACCCCATGAAAGTCACTTCTTTGAAGACTCCAGACACTTTTATCTCAGAGTAAACAGACTGACTTGCTTTTGCACTATTTCCACTAATGACTTTTCACCCTAATATTAACAAAGAGCATGTTAACATACGTGTTACATTTTTAAAAATTTGCTTAAAAGTAACTCTTGGAGAAGGTACCCAGTTATGCCCAGGGTATAACTGTCCCTTCTTCCTCCCAGGGCTGTGCTCTGATCAACACTTGCTTCCTCTCAGGCCACACTTCACACAGTGCTCTCTGACTCCTCCCACTTCTCACGTCCCAAGTCTGTGGTAACTTTTGCCTCACCTGACGGGGAGGCAGGCCCTGAACCCACCTTCTTACAGGTAGGTATGACCACCTCCTACTACCTCCCACCATCATGCAGCCTCATACCTAAGCCCCCTTTCCCTTCTTGCGCCTGCACTTGAGGGTCGCAAACGTGCCTTCACAGCCTATCACGACCAGCTCCTGTTTTAAGGCGGCCAGTGCAGTGGTTAAGCCTTCGGCTGCTAACCAAAAGGTTGGCAGTTCAAACACACTAGCCGCTCCTTGGAAACCCTATGAGGCAGTTCTACTCTGTCCTATAGGGCTGCTATGAGTCGGAATCGACTTGACAGCAACAGGTTTGGTTTGGTTTTTCAGAACCCCAGAAGTAAGATGGCCAGTGAAAGACAAGATTCAGGTCCCTGCCACACCCACACAAATCCTTTACATGCATTTTAGAAACATTTTCAACTGGGGAGAAAACCCAGTGGGGTTTACAGGTGACCAGGAGAGTTAAGCAACCAGAACACCCCATTCCCTGATGAAAGCAAGAGGCACAAAACGCTGAGCTGTTCTGCATCATGTGAGCTGTGAAGACAGCCAGGGGAAACTTCCATCTGAACTCTAAGTTTGAAAAAAAACTCCCTTCTTAGTCGGCACAACCGGACTAAACCAAAGCTAATAAGTTTCCTGAATACAACCAAACACGTCGAGGGACAGAGTAGCAGGGGCGGGGTTCTGGAGACCATGCTTTCAGGGGACATCTAGGTCAATCATTAAGAAAATGTTCTGCATCCCACTTTGGTGAGTGGCGCCTCGGGTCTTAAAAGCTAGCAAGCAGCCAGCTAAGATGCATCAACTGGTCCCAACCCACCTGGAGTAAAGGAGAATGAAGAACACCAAAGACACAAGGACAGTATTAGCCCAAGAGACAGTAAGGGCCACATAAACCAGAGACTTCATCAGCCTGAGACCAGAAGAACTAGATGGTGCCCCGCTACCACCAATGACTGCCCTGACAGGGAACACAGCAGAGAGTTCCTGACGGAGCAGGAGAAAAGTGGGGTGCAGAACTCAAATTCTAGTAAAAAGACCAGACTTAATGGTTTGATTGAGGCTGGAGGGATCCCTGAAGACATGGTCCCCGGACTTTCTGTTAGCCCAAAACTAAAACCATTCCTGAGGCCAACTCTTCAGACAAAGATTAGACCGGACTAAGGGACATAAAATGATACTCGTGAAGAGTGTGCTTCTTAGCTCAAGTAGATACATGAGACTAAACGGGCAGTTCCTGTCCAGAGGCGAGATGAGAAGGCAGAGAGGGTCAGGAGCTGGTTGAACGGACACGGAAAATCCGAGGTGGAAAGGAGGAGTGTGCTGTCACAGTACGGGGATAGCAACTAGGGCCACATAACAATGTATATATAAATTTTTGTATGAGAGACTAACTTGAATTGTAAACTTTCACTTAAAGCACAACTATTTAAAAAAAAAAGAAAACTCCCTTCTTTCCTGTGGTAAATTATATAGCTGGGGGAAGAGTTCTGAAAAGGTCCTGACCCAGGCAGAGCCACTGACTGCACAAGCCCGATCCCCCTCTTTTTAGACTCTTTTAAGAAACCTCCCACCCATGGCAGATAAATTCTGTCGAGTGGAAGAGATGGAGTCAACAGCAATCCATTTTCCCAAGAAGGAACCTTCAAATAGAAACAAGTCCATGCTGGCAATTTTGCTTGTGATTAGGAGTAGGTGACAGGGAACAGAGTGTATGTATCCAGGCTCTCGAGCCAGACTGCCACAGTTCAACTCCCAAATACGGCACTTACTAAAAATATGACCTCAGCTTATAATAGTACCTACCGGGTAGGGTTGTTGGGAGGATTAATAAAGAAAATGGTTTGCAATTGACTGCTAACCTAAAGGATGGCAGTTCAAACCCAACCAGCAGTGTCATGGAAGAAAGGCCTGGTGATCTGCTTCCATAAAGACTACAGCCAGGAAAACCCTATGGAGCAGTTCTACTCCGTAACACATAGGGTGACCATGAGTAGGAAGTGACTCAAAGGCAACAGGTAAAAATAAAGCATCACTGTTTATATCATTAGCTCATAGTTTCCCTGGGAAGATAAATCCATAAACTCTGGCACTTGCAGTAAGCACATTAATTGGAGTCCCTGGGTGGTGTAAACAATTAAGCGCCTGGCTGCTAAACTGAAGGTAAGAGGTCTAAGTCCACTCAGAGGCCCTTTGGAAGAAAGGCTTGGTAATCTACTTTCAAAAAACTCTATGGAACACAGTTGTACTCAGACATACATGGGGTCACCACGAGTCGGAGGCAAGTCAACTGTACCTGGTTAAGTGCACTGATTATATCAACTCATTTAATCCTAACAACCCAAAGAAGACAGTACTATTATTATTTCCAGAGGAAACTGCTGCACAGATAGGCTAAGTGACTTGCCCAAAGTCACACAGCTAGTAAGTAACAGGATTTCTCAGGCAATTGTTAAATCCTAAGTGTCATGAGGGAACCTTGGTGGCATAGTGGTTAAGTGCTACAGCTGCTAACCAAAAGGTCGGCAGTTTGAATCCACCAGACATTCCTTGGAAACTCTATGCGGCAGTTCTACTCTGTCCTATAGGGTCACCATGAGTCGGAATCGACTCAACGGCAATGGGAAAGGTGTCATGAAGACCTTTACAAAACACCTGAATCAAGGAGTTACAAGATAGTGGGGCAGACAGGCTTGCTCTTCCTGAAAACGCTGCAATGCAGCCTCCCACTCAGCTAACGGGAAGCCGGGCTAACAGGACCCCTGCAGATGGGGTTACAAAGCACAAGGGGGTTCCCAGCCAACATGCTTGCTATGGAGCAGACCAGCTTCATGCAGGCCCATCAGGCAAAGAAAAGAAAGTGGGGGAGGCCCAGCCTTTCAAAGTCTCTCGTTTCAAAGCTGAACTGGCTATTTGCGATGCAGGCCACAGCACTTTATCTTCAGAGAGCTTTTGGGTTAATGGTGAACCATCAGGGCCTAGACTACCAAGATTAAACAAAAACATCCACCAAAAAAGGAAAGGAATGACAAGAAGAAAAGCTGATCAAACAGTGCACAGAGGATAAAGGCAGGGAAGGTGAGCTGGGCTGAGAATTATAACAGGATATCTGGGACTATCAGGTCACTGGTTCCTGGAAGCATGCTCTACATTAAGTCACCCCACCTTGAGGGGAAGTAGTGAGGCCCCTCCATTGGTCCACAACATGGGGTGCTGGATTTACCTGAAGCACGGCGGCGTGTTGTACAAGGAGTTGTTTCCAGCTTGCACTTTGTATTCCAAGATGGAGGGGCATTCCCGGAGAGCGAACCCCAGCAGGTCATCACGAATGATCACCACTGTGACCCCAGCAGAGCCTGCGTTCTTCTGAGCACCAGCAAAAATCACACCAAACTTAAAAAATAAAAAAAAAGGAAAGTGTGCTATATTAGGAGCATTTGGTTGGTTGTCACAAATTTATTCAAGCTTCCCACCCTCTTTTCCAAAGCATAATTTCCTCAAGGAATAGACTGTTTCTATGTCTGTTTCTATGTAGGGGACACTCCATTCCCTAAAGGAACCTCTATCAGAGACAGTGAATCAATACTCAGAGTTCCAAGCCCACAGGGTCTGTGTGTCTGGTCCCTCTCATGAGTAAGGTGCTGACCTAAGTCCAGCATTTTAATGGCCTTACAGATATTCACATTCGTATTCACTCTGTGGAGCCCTGGTGGCACAGTGGTTAAGAACTATGGCAACATCTATGTCAAATGGCATAACAAACCTTATTGGGAAGGTGTTCTGCATCCTACTTTGGTGAGTGGCGTCTGGGGTCTTGAAGGCTTGCAAGCGGCCATCTAAGATGCATCAACTGGTCCCAACCACTTGGAGTAAAGGAGAACGAAGAACACCAAAGACAAAAGGAAAGTATTGGCCCAAGAGACAGAATGGGCCACATAAGCCAAAGACTTCATCAGCCTGAGACCAGAAGAACTAGATGGTGCCCGGCTACCACCAATGAACGTCCTGACAGGGAACACAGCAGAGGGTCCCTGATGGAGCAGTAGAACGATGGGATGCAGAACTCAAATACTAGTAAGAAGACCAGACTTAATGGTCTGACTAAGACTGGAGGTGCCCCAGAAAGCATGGCCCCTGGTCTCTCCATCACCCCAGAACTAAAACAATTTCGGAGGCCAACTCTTCAGACAGGGATTGGACTGGACTGTGGGACATGAAGTGATACTCATGAAAAGTGTGCCTCTTGGACAAGTAGATATAAGAGACCAAAGGTGCAGCTTCTGTCCAGAGGTGAGAGGGGAAGGCAGAGAGAGTTAGGAGCTGGTTGAATGTTCATGCGGAATCAGGGGCAGAGGGGAGGAGTGTGTTGTTGCAGAATGGGGTGAGCGGTTGGGGTCTCATAACGATGCATGTTTAAAAAAAAAAAAATTCTGTATGGGAGACTAACTTGAAATGTAAACTTCATTTAATTACATCAATAAAAAAAAAAAAAAAGAAAGAACTGTGGCTGCTAATCAAAACGTCAGCAGTTCAAATCCACCAGCCGCTCCCTGGAAACTCTAAGGGGCAGTTCTACTCTATCCTATAGGGTTGCTATCAGTCGGAAGCGACTCAACGGCAATGAGTTTTTGGTTTTTATTCACTTTGTATACCTCCTTTCTACATTGCAACCAGTCTTTAAAATGGGGCCTCTAACTATCCTTGGAGTCCTTGGGTAGTGCAAAAAGTTAAGACACACAGTTGCTAACCAAAAGGTTGCAGGTTCGAGTCCACCCAGAGGCACCTCAAAAGAAAGGCAGCAGGTGATCTACTTAAAAAAAATCAGCTACTGAAAACCTTATGGAGCATAGTTCTATTCTGACACACATCAGGTTGCCATGAGTCGGAGCTGACTCAATACAACTGTTTTTTCTAAAGTGTCCTTGGTAACCAAAAGGAGGCCGATGCATTAACCACCCTTTACAAAGACACAGACTTTTTAACCTATTAATGTTTGTATAAAAGGACAATCAGCAGATGCAGTAAAGAAGATGGCTGTGGGAAAGAGGGATGGGACGGGCTGCCTGAGGGAGAAGAAATTTCAGAAAACTACAGATGTTTAAAGACACTTTAAAAATTTTGTTGTGCAAGATCTAGAACCCTCTCCCATGTCTTCTTGTGAAACCTTTAATTAATTAATTACTGTGCCAAGTGGAGAAAGGGGGAATGGCCTGGCCCAGTGGGGAGGAGTCTTTTATAGTTGGCATCCTTTAGAATTGCCAGTGCATGGTGATAATAACAAGCAGACCGCCTTTTAGTTGGGTTAATTGTTGTTCTAAAATTCTTTATAATAAAAAAAATCCCCATTGCTATCTAGTTGATTCCAACTTATAGCGACCCTATAGGACAGAGTAGAACTGCTCCATAGAGTTTCCAAGGAGCACCAGGTGGACTTGAACTTCCGACCTTTTGGTTAGCAGACGTAGTTCTTAACCGCTACCCCCTTACTGCATGCATCTGGGTAGACTGCTCCCACCACCCCACCTCAGTGTGCCACTCATAAAATCCATGTCTGGTCGATGCTTCTGGAGTTGAGGTGGGTATAAGGCAAGATGGGGCTCTTTCACATAAGCCCCAAGGGTTTGGATAACATGCATCTTCCCTTGAAGACAGCAAGTCACTCATAGCGTGTTGACCAAAAAAGTTGCCTAAAAGCCACTCTCAAAGGTGGCGAATTCATCAAGGACCTGACTAGACCCTGCGAGGTTATCACTATCATGGGGCCGGAAATGTCAGTATTCTTAAATTTCTACAACCAGTAATAAGCAAGCAACAGTCTGCCTACTTACTAAGAGCTGGTCTGCTTCACGGTCTGCTGGCCCCAGACTCCCAGAATCCTTCTTATCCTGTTGTTGTTAACTGTTGTTAAATCAGCCCCAAACTCAGGGCAACCCCGTGCACAATGGGACAAAATGGTGCCCAGTCCTGCACGATCCCCATGATCGGTTGTGGATCAGACTGTTGTGGTCCATAGGATTTTCATTAGCTGATGTTTGAAAGTAGATCACCAGGCTTTTCTTCCTAGTCCATCTTAGTCTGGAAGCTACACTGAAATCTGTTCAGCATCATAGCAACAGGCAGATGGGTGGTGGCTGCACATTAGGTGCACTGGTCAGGAATCTAAGCTGGGTCTCCGGCGTTGAAGTGGGAATTCTACCACTGAGCCACCACTGGTCCCTTTTCCTATATTATCCGAGCTCTGGGGGCTTATGTCAAACAGCCTCACCTTGCCTTATACCCACCTCAACTCCAAAGCATTGACAAGTAATATACATTACAATTCTTCTAAATAAACTGAGACAGTGGATTCTCCCAGAGCAGCCTGTTATATACGCTACCTTGGAAACATCCACTGGCTTGGATAGGAAGTTTGAGGACATGTCACAAACCAACACTGCTCCTTTGACATCAGGTATAAAATCGAACTCCACTCCATGCACAGTCTCGTTTGCACAGTAATATACATAAGACGCATCCAGGTTGAGGTTCCAGGTGCTTGGATCTGGAATTTCTATCACAGAAAAAAAGTATGATACTTTCCACATTTACTCCCTTCTTTACTTATGCAGATGGGAATCAAACAGGAGATCGATATCTCTCCCCTAGCAGCAAGATTAACTGATTCCAAAGCATTTCCCAAGTAAAAACGCTCTATAATCTTGCATTAGAATCATGGCCAACATCCTAAAAGGATGATCTGTCCCACCCTTTCGACTGTTATTGGGGGCAAAAAGTCTTCAAGAATGGCATGGTGAATATTTGGTTCATTTCTTGTCATCCATCCTTCCTACTTTCATTGATGGTCGAGTGGTTTCCTCTTGGAGCCCAAGCCCTCCCTCACTCTCAGCGCTATGATTCCAGTGGAGCCAATTCCACCCTTAGGCCCAGAGGCAGAATGTGACTCAGGCACAGCACAGTGGCTGATCCAGAATGAGGCACCCGAGACATCAGGCTGTTGCTGGGAACGCTCGGGCAAAGGCACTGAAATGGGGAGAATGTAAGGTCAGGAGCAGCTGCAGCCAAATGGGAGGGGGAAACTTTCCTGACTGTGGAGCCATGAGGGGAGACATCAGGACCTAGAGACATTGCTGGGGCCCTTGATCAAGCCATACCTGAAGCCAAACCAGCCCCTGGACTTTTCAGCTAAATGAGCCTGTAAGTCTTCTTTCTGCACCAGCCAGTTAGTAGTCTCAACTAGTACAGACAATTGCCCAATCTACGTGGTACCAAACTAACTACTCACAAGGGGAGGGAAGAATTAAAAACACCTGCAGACTGCCCTGGGAAGGGGTAACATGACATCTGAGGGTCAGCATTTTTCCGTCCAGCTCATCTCCCATCACTTACTCGTATAGCTCCCAAGTTTGGGGTGGACGATATTTACAGTCCCAAACTTCTTGGCTTCTTCTGCAGCCTTAGCCGACCAAGCTCCTGTCACCACATAGTCAGCACACCTTCCCGCTTTCAGGCCAATCAGGTTTAAGGGGACGGCACTGAACTGGCCAGACCCACCTCCTTGCACAAAAATCACCTTGTAGTTGTCTGGAACGGCTCTGGGCAGAAGCAGAGGTGACAGTTAATACACAGACTCACATGACCAAAGACTGAGAATGAGTAATACTCCACCAGTGCTTTACCTTAAGTGGATTTACTACCAAGACATACGGTAAAATCCCATTAGTTCTAACTTTGTCTTCCCCATTCAGTCATCCATCTATTCATCCCTTTAGCAACTGTTCATTAAGCACAGTGGTGGACACCTAGGGTTATTGTATGGACAGAATCTATTCCTCCTTTTCCTAGTAACGACACCTGATTTTTCCGTTAGAAAACCATCCCTCTGACTCTCAGTCACATGGTTCACTGTGGCCAGCCCCAGCTCCAGGGGAAGAGCACATGACCCAAGCCAGCCAATGGGATTTGGTTCTGAGACCTTTGACTGAACTTCTGGAAAGAGGAACTGTTTCTGTTGAGGTGAAGAATAAACTTGGTGGAGCTAATCCTGCAACCATGAGTGATCATCTTGGTCTCCATGTGGGAAAAGTATGCCCGAGAAGGAAGCTAATCCATAACAAAGAGCCAGGAGAGAGAGAAAAGGGCCTCCCTGACATTATCTAAGCCCCTGAATCACTCCTGCACTTTTCTGTTACATGAGTAGATGCATTCCCTTTTTTGCTCAAGACAGGAAGTTGGCCTTCTGTCACTTGCAACCAAAAGTCCTGAAATATCTACTTGCTAGATGGTACCATGTTATCTGCCAAATGGATACTGGGAAGGAATCTTTGATAACATTTCATGGCTAATCATGTACTACACTGAGATTAAAATTCTTTGTCATTAAGATGATGGCTGGAATGGCTACAGGCAGCAGAATAAGGCCAGCTCCAGAGGTACTGGGCCATGGAAATTAGACTCAAGGTCAGAGTACGGGAATGGGTAAGCAGAAGGCAGATGCCCAGGGCACTGAGCTCTAGCACAGAGGTGTAAGTAAAATAACATAAGGCAGGGCAATGTGATAGGATCTTAGAGAATAAGTGGTATGCAAATATCTTGCTCTGACACCATGCCTGGCCTACAGCAGTGCTCAGTAGAATAATGGGATCAAGCAGTCAGATTTTAGGAGGGCTCTAACCATGAGGTTCAGGCAGCTGGGAGGATTGGTAGCCCAAGGCAGGGTTCTGGATTTATGTTACTCAGATGCAAGGCAGTTTAACAAGGTCAGGAATTGGGTGGGAAGAAACCAGACAGAGGCCTAGTTACAGGGGTACAAGGTAGGAACTTGGCCAGAGGAAGAAAGCATAGGCCAGTAATCTGAACTGGGACCCTAGTCAGAACAGGCTCACAGCCACGTGGGTCAAACGCTGCATCTCCTGGGCTAAGGTTCAAACCCATCCCACCTCCATGAAAGCAAGATCGTTCTGTGAATTACGTGGGGCTCAGCAGGTAGGCATGGGTATAGGAAGCAAGCAATGGTCACCAGTTCTGAACACTCATACTGCAGCGGGCTTCTATGCTCCTCACATAAATATTACCAAGCCTGCCCCATCTGAATCATTCTGTCAAGGCAATTTAGAAGATGTTAAGGATTAAATTACGTCCCCGAAAAAGATAGGTTGAAGTCTTAACCCTTAACTTGTGGAAGTGACTTTGCTTGGAAATAGCATCTTTGAAGATGTTATCAGGTTAACATGAGGTCACACTGACTAGGGTAGGGCCTAATTTTATGACTGAGGTCCTTACAAAAGAGAAGATAGGGAGACCTCGGAAGGAAGCCATGCAATACTGCAGCTATAAGCCAAGGAAAGCCTGGGTCTACCAGAAGCTACCGGAAAGGCATGAAACAGATTCTCCCTCACAGCCTCAAAAGAACTCAACATGCCTAACACCCTGATCTTGAACTCCCAGCCTCCAGAACTGTGAGGCGATGAATTTCTGTTCTTATAAGCTACTCAGTTTGTAGTATTTTTTTACAACAGCCCTAGGAGACTAATACAAAAGCAAAGTTATGTAAAGATCAGTACCGTTCCAATACTGTTAATAAAATTATGCAAAACGAAACCAAACCTGTTGCCGTTGAGTCAATTCTGGACTCAATGAACAGAGTAGAACTGCCCCATAGGGTTTCCAAGGAGCTGCTCGTGGATTCAAAGTGCCGATATCTTGGTTAGCAGCTGAGCTCTTAACCACTGTGCCACCAGGGTCCAAATAATGCAAGGATGGACCATAAAATGTTAGCAATGATTATCCCTCATTGGTGGGGCTATAGAAGATTCCAGTTCTCTTTGTGCATTTCTGTTTTTTCTCAATTTTCTTCGATGAATGTGCACTATCTTTGTGAGCAGGGGAAAAAAAGAGTTTTTTCCAAGGTCACCATATTCGTAGATGTATGTGAGTATATATTTATATAATACACAAAACCTCTCCTTTAAACAGCAATCTAAGATTAAGATTTCCTCTGTCTAGGAAAGACAGTACAGATAACCTAGACCGTTCACTCGAGCAGTAGTTCCCAGATCACAGAACCCTTAAAATTATCCAAACAGCCCAATAAAAATGAAGTTTCTGCAGAGATTCTGATTTAGGAGGTCTGAGTGGAGCCCAGTAGTTGAGTTTTTAATAACTGATCCCCCGACCAGGTGATTGTGACAGAGGTCCATACTTCAAAACCACTGCCTGAAATCATAGGGGATTAATGCTAACAAAGATGACCATTTCTTTGTCATTTAAATCTCTTTTAAGCCAGTTTAATTCCACAGTGCTGAAACTCTTTCCTAGTGTTATGGATTGAATTGTGTCCCCCAAAAAGATATGATGAAGTCCTAACCCCTGTACAAGTAAATGTAACTTTGGGGAAACAGGCTTTTTCTTTGCATATGGTTAAATCATACCAGGGTAGGGTGGGTCTTAATCCTCATCTCTTCTGAGTGGCCTCTTTATGAGGACAGACACAAAAACGGAGTCACACCAAGGGTGAAGACAGCTTGTGAAGACCCATTTACAAGCCAAGGAATGCCAGAAAATAGCCCGGCTGCCAGAAGCTGAAAGGACAAGGAAGGATCTTCCCCTAGCGCCAACAGAGAGAGAGCACAGCCCTGCCAAATGCCCTGAATTCGGATTTCGAGCCTCCAGAAAGGAGTTCCTGGGTGGCACAAATGGTTAAGCACTTCATTACTGCCAAAAGATCAGTGGTTTGAACCCATCCAGAGGTGCCTCAGAAGACAGACCTGGCAATCTGCCTCTGGAAGGTCACCACCTTGAAAACCCTATGGAGCAGTTCTACTCTGCACACATGGGGCTGCCATGAGTCAGAGTCAATTCAACAGCAACTAAGAACAACAACAGCCTCTAGAACTGTGAGAAAATAAATGTGTTCTTTAAAAAGCATCATGTACTAAGACTGAATCTGGGAGGATCTTAAAAATAATATGTTTAATTATGGAATATTCTGGACATAAAAAACAAGTACAGAAAATAATGTCTAACAGACAGCTGGGTATGGAATTATAAAGTAAGAGTCATACAATTTGGTCTTTAAAATTTTAACTTACAATAATTCCCGCACAAGATTCTCTGTGGTGTTAATAATCTTAGCAAAATCTGATGATCTGTGGCTCATTTCTGTGGAGGGAAAGATAAACAACAAAAAAGTTTCAATTCAAAAGCCAACAAGCAGAAGGAACTTTAGAAGTAACTATAAAATTTGCAAGTAAAAAACTCTTAAGATTTCACACACAAAAATATATTAGAGCTAACAAAATTCACCAAAGTTACAGAATATAATAAGATCAGTATTCAAAAATTCATTGCATTTATATGCATTAGCAATGAATAATCCAAAATGGAAATTAAGGAAACAATTCTACTTATACCAGCATCAAAACAAATAAAATATTTAGGAATAAATTTAACAAAATAAGAGCAAGAATTGGACACTGAAAACTACAGAACATCATCGAAAGACATTAACAAAGACTTAAATAAAATCATGGATTGGAAAGCAGAATATTGCTAAGATGTAATGCTCCCTAAATTGGTCTACAGATTCAATTCAGTCCCTACCAAAATCCTAGCTGTATTTTTTTTTTTGCAGAAATTGACAAGCTGATCCTAAAATTCATATGGAAATGCAAGGGATTCAAATTCACCAAAACAATCTTGAAAAAGAAGAACAAAGCTGGAGGACTCATGCGTCCCAATATGAAAACTTACTACAAAGCTGTGGTAGTCAAGACTGTGTGATACTGGCATACAGATAGAAATTAGATCCATGGAGTAGACGTGAGAGTCCAGAAAAAAGCCCAAACATTTATGGTCAATTGATTTTTGACAAGGTTGCCAAAATAATTCCAAGTGGAAAGAATAGTCTTTTCAACAGATGGTGCTGGGACAACTGGATGTCACATGCAAAAGAATAAAGTTGAACCCTTACCTCACACCATACACGAAAAGTAATTCCAAATGGACAAAGACCTAAGTATAAGAGCTCAAGCTATAAAACTCTTGGAAGAAAACAAAGGAGTAAATCTTTATGACCTTGGAATTGGTAATGGATTCTTAGGTATGACACCCAAAGCACAAGCAACAAAGAAAAAATAGACAAATTGGACTTCATCAAAATTAAAACCTTCTGGGCATCAAAGTATACTAATAAGAAAGTGAAAAGATAACCAGAATGGAATAAAATATTTGCAAATTATTTATCTAGTAAGGGTCTAGTATCCAAAATATATAAATCATTCTTAAAACTCAACAACAAAAAGATAATCCAATCTAAAGATGGGCAAAAGATTTGAACAGACATTTCTCCAAAGACGTAAAAATGGCCAATAAGCACATGAAATGATACTCAACATAAGCAGTCATTCAGAAAATGCAAATCAAAATCACAATTAGTTACTACTTCATACTCACGAGGATGACTACAATTTAAAAAAAAAAAAAAAAAGGGACCACGGAGGTTGGAAAAAAACACAAAACTATTGCCCTCAGATCATCTTTAAACTTTAAACCAAAAACATCCCCTAAAGTCTTAACTAGTAAAGAATATCTGCGTTGAACATTATGCTGTTCTAAGAATCATCTATATGGGATCAAACTGACAACAGCAACTCGAAAGTTTACACAGGAAACTTAGGGGGTAGTGAGTTTATGTTGATGGAGGAGGTACAGCTGAGAAAAGGAGGGTGAGAATGGTCGCACAACTTAAAAAATGTCATCAATGGCACTCAACTGTACATATAGAAATTGTTGAATTGGTGTATGTTCTGTTGCGTATGTTTCTTGACAACACCAAAAAGTAAAATAAATTATTTTTTATAAAAAGGACAAAAAATTGCAAGTGAAATCCTAAAGGGAAATTTCAGTGACTTTTGCATTCAAATTTTGTTTGAACCCCAAGACTTACTTAGATTAGGGAAGATCCAATTTGATTTTCAAATTGCAAACACCTTAGCCTTATAATCACAGCAGAGTAATTTTTCAGGTGACAGATTCATTGAATGAGCCATTTACTAACTCATCATTAGGTCCCCTGACTCTTCTCACTGTCTTTCTCAAGAACAGGAATCCATGGCAATCCTGACCTCAGGATGCTCAGAATTCTACATTGTCAGCTCACTTCACAGAAATCTAAGTACATAACCCAAGCCCACAGAAACAATATTTAACAACAACAAGCATACAGTTAACCCCACAGTCTAACACTATGCACCCTTTGGAATTACCAAATAAATAAATAAATAAACTTTAAAACTCACAGGTCCCTCTTCTCCAATAATACACCAAAACCAAAACCAAACCTGATTTCAACTCATAGGGACACTCACAGGGACAGAGTAGAACTGCCCCATAAGGCTTCCAAGGCTGCCATCTTTACAGAAGCAGATAGCCACATCTTTCTCTCACGGGGCAGCTGGTGAGTTCGAACCACCGACCTTTCTGTTAGCAGCCAAGTGCTTCATCATTGTGCCAGCAGGGCTCCTCCCCAATAAGAAAGGGGTGAGAAACTAACAAAGAAATTATTTTTTTTGTTTTGTTTTGATTTTTTTTTATTGTACTTTAGGTGAAGGTTTACAGAACAGATAGTTTCTCATTCGTCAGTACACATACTGTTTTATGATATTGGTTAACAACCCCACGACATGTCAACCCTCTCCCTCCTCAACCTTTTTTATTTTTTTGGTGAAAATATACATAGGCAAAGACACACCATTTCAAAAATCTCTACATGTACAATTTAGTAACATTGATTACATTCTTCCAGTCGTGCTGCTATTCTCACTTTAGATGAAGGTTTACAGAAGTAGTTTCTCATTAAACACTTAGTACACATGTTGCCCTATGACAATGGTTAACAACCACACTGCATGTCAGCACTGTCCTTACTCAACCTGGGGTTCCCTATCACCAGCTTTCCTGTCCCCTTCTGCCTTCTA
>NW_004444043.1:2599190-2650552 GCF_000243295.1 Trichechus manatus latirostris
TGTCTTTATAAACTGTGTTATGCCATTTGAGCCAGATGTTCCCCGAGACCATGGTCCCCACAGCCCTCCGCCCAGCAATTCAGTCCCTCAGAGAGTTTGGATGTGTCTATGGATCTTCCATGACCTTTCCTTAACAAAGAAATTATTAATAAGCAACATCTTAATAACATCTTCACTTTTAAACTTTAATAAATTAGTATTTACAGAAAATATATTATAAATGTTTGGGGCACTGTTATGCAAATGAAGAGAATCTTCACTTCAGCTGCTTCAATTAGCAAAAATGAGTTATTAAACGGTACGCTGAGATGTATGAAACACCCCACCCCACCCATCACCACTAGCTATAGGAGGGAAACTAAGCTTGCTTTGAAATGCTGGTTTCAGAATTGTTTCTACCAAACATGCAACCGAAATTACTAAAGTTTAAAAGTGTATCTCCAAAGGCCTATCTATAGGAAGATGCTAGTACTTCTAGGCTTGATGCATTTAAATTAGTTCCCTCTGAAACCTGGACATTCACAGAATCCACAAGTAAATCTTACCAAGAACACTGATCCCAACTCCTCTGTAGTCTAATAATTCTTTTTGTATCTCCAACAGCACCTAGAAAAAAAAATGAAAGAAAATAAGATGACTTCGTACGCTGTGCACAGCTCTCCCTCTGTACAAACAGGCCTGAGAAGGGCCAGAAGTGGGTTGCCTCACAAGGCCTTTGGGGTCTGGAGATTGTTCCCAACACCACTCCCAGCCAGTGATGCAACTTACACTCAGGTTGAGTGTGAAATTATGCAACATGATTGACACTAAGATACAGTTTGTTCCTAAGGCATGAATTTACTTAGATATAAAAATTCACTCAGGTTAAAAAAAAAAAAAGATTCAGTGTCGTAGTTATCTAGTGCTGCTATAACACAAATACCACAAGTGGATGGCTTTAACAAATAAATTTATTTTCTCAGAATTCAGAGCGCTGGCTCTAGGGGAAGGCTTTCTCTCTCTGTCAGCTCTGGAGGAAGGTCCTTGTCTCTTCAGCTTCTTCCTCGTTCCTTGGAGATCCCCATGTGTTTTGGCATCTATCTTACCCCATCTCTCCTTCTTTTGCTTGCTTGTTTAATCTCTTTCATATCTCAGAAGAGACTGACTCAAGATGCACCCTACCCTAAACACACCTAACATAACAAAGACAACCCATTCCCAAATGGGACTACAACCACAGGCACAGAGGTTAGAAGCTTATTTGCACGGTCCCACCCCACAAGGGCATCATCCACCTTATTTTCATTATTAGCAAGCTACCCAATCCGCTTGGTGGGTCACTAGCACCTCATTTGCAAAGTCCCACCCACTCATTTGGTGGGAGTTACAAAAACTATGGCTAAAACCAAAAAACCAGTTGCAGTCGAGTCGATTCCAACTCACAGCAACCGTACAGGACAGAGGAGAACTGTCCCATAGGGTTTCCAAGGAGCACCTGGTGAATTCAAACTGTTAACCTTTTGGTTAGCAGCCAAACACTTAACCACTGCGCCACCAGGGCTCTATTCCTTGAAAAGGCATCTATAAAAGTTTAGAACCAAAATCATTACAAAGAGTTTTAAAGACTTCTACCCAAAAAACAAGTTCCTTTAATCCAGTGGGCTTTTATTTTTTTCCAAACTGCAGATTACAATTACTTTTGTGGATCACAACTAATTTTTTAAATGAGATAGAACCAACTAGAATGGAATAGAATACAAAATATAAAAAGCAACAGCTGCCCCCCACCCCCCGACCCCAGCTTACAGAGTGCATCCAAGGGCAAAAATTCTCTTAGGGAAATGAATAGCGGATAAATAATGGTGCCAACTGCCATTATAATAAACGCATAACAAATTACAAAAGAAACAAATACACTGAAGACTCCAAAGGAGAAGGAGGGAAGTTTCCACAGCTCCAGCAGGGAATCTCACCTAAAATAGACTGTAATAACTAGGAAAAAAATAAGCCCTGCTCTCTGTTACTGAGAACTGCCCCTACAAAAGCAACATGCCCTTCCCCCTCTAAAATTGTAGGATTCTCTGTTCTTACTACAGCACAGAGGCAGCTCAGTCCCAAGGAGAGCGCTATTCGGTTCAACAATAGGTAATTGTAAAGCACTTGGCTATGCCCCCTGTGGGTTGCTACAACACATTATCAGATTTATCTGGTTAGAAAAAATAAAATATAACAGCAGCAGTTGCAACTTGTCAATCGGTCCAAGGCACAAGAGAGACTTTGCCTTCTTCACAGCTGGAGGGCATGGGGCGACGGGCAGGCAGGGTACAAAGTGTTAGGAATCGGGAGGAGCTCCCTAAGAGCTGGGAAGACAGGGAACGGTTGCCCTTGCACTTGCAGACAGGGTCTGGTAAAGGCCTGGGGTGAGAGCTAATCCTTTCATTTGCGACAGAAAAAAGTGCAGAGTACTGAGTCAGCAACCCAATGCCCACCAAAGGTTTGAATACTCGAATATCACTGAGGGCAAGGAGGTTAAAAAAATCCACGGGCAAAGCAAACCGAGGAAAGGCTTTAAGGAAGGGTGGGTTCTATTGGACAAGCGGTGAAAGGTCGAGCTGCCTTTCAAACGCGAACTTTTGAAAAGCAAAGTTTCCAAGTGCTGGCTAAACAAAAAAAGTCTGAGGGAGGCCAAACTAGAGCGTTTGCATTCCCCTACAGTTAACGCGATCACCGCAGTCAGTAAAGCCCATCATCCATTCACTCATTCCCACTATCTGTCCATTTATGCATGCACTCAACACGGCCTGGGCTCGCAGCACTGCACGTCGATGCGAACGCAGTGATGAGAGCTTTCTCTTTCTCGCCGCACCCCCGCTGGGGTCCAGGAGAAGACGCAGCACCAGAGTCTGCAGGTGCGCTGCCGGGGTGCGGACAGCACGCCCCGGCTGGCCTAGCTTTGCACGCCTCGCACAGTAGTTAGTGCCAGCGGCAGCGGCACAAACATGCCTCGCCGAGCTTCCTTCACGAAGTGCATTCTTCCAGAAGCCCATCCGCGAGAGATCCTGGACCCAGCGTCCACTGGGTGCAAAGCGTTAGCGAGGACTCGGGGCGGGGAGGGTGGATCCGAGCGCCCCGTGCAGGGATGCAAACCCACAGCCACGCGTGCTCCCGCCGGACTGCAGTGTTAGCGCGCGTTCGCGGGGACATACCGAGTGCGGCAGCTTGGCGGGCCCGGGCCCGAAGTTGACCACCTGCTTCGGGGCATCCATAGTGCGGCAGACCGGCAGCAAGTCAGCTAGGAGGACGGATCGCGTGGGCAGCGCACGAAACCTGACAGCCGCGGCGTTCTTCTGCGGCCGGACTTCGACTGGCTTACTTCTTCCAACGCGGAGCGGGGCTTCCCCACTGGCCCGCGCTGTTGCAGGCCCTGTGCTGATTGGTTCCCGCTACGGGGCTCGCATCCCCATTGGTCGCGCGGTTACCAGCCGAGGCCCGGATGCAGTTGCTCCTCCTGGTGTTTACTTTTTCAACCCCTCCGTTTCGATCCGTGCAAAGCAAGCAAGAGATTGCACCATCTAGCCGGTTGCGCTGCGCGCCCGCCAGAGGATCGTGGGCAGTGGAAAGGCGCTGCCCTTGCCAACCTGCGTTCGTGCTTCGGAGCCCTCAGTTCCAATCCTTCAACCCTGACCCAGCCCCTTCTCTCTTGGCCGGACGCGGAGATGCGGAGCAAATCAGTCGCCCCCGCCCCTTCTCCCACCTCTCCTTCACCGGCCCTGTAGGCTGGGCTTCGGTGCGTTTGTTACAGAATCAGCAGTCATTAACTTACCAAATTTTTCTAAGCATTCCCAAGGGCGCCAGATACTCCAGCGGAGAGGCAGGGCTTCCGAGAGGACTGGAACTGCGGGGTGAAGAATGGGCCAAGGGGTGAATAAGGGGCTCCTGAAGTATGAAAGGATGGGGGCGGCCAAGCACGCTGGGAGGAACGATGGCATGGAAAGTCTGGATGCCCTAGGCAAGTTCTTTAAAGTCGCCGATCCTCCATATTCTGCTTTGTGAAACCGGCAAGCTGGACTGTAGCCGCAGCTCTCGGGTTTCTCCTGCGCTGACAAGCTGTGAGTTTAGAAACGTGAGGAGACATTAAAGAACTCGATACCCATTGGGAGCGGCAGCCCCAGCCAGCCGAGAAGGCCCCGGAGCCAGACCGGGCGCGACCCCAGAGCTGCTCAAACTTTTCCACACAAATGTGCTTCTTGTGAGAAATTGACCGATAGAGACACACATGGGGTCCTGAAGCAGGCAGGGCCCCTTCCCTGCAAGAAAGAAGTTCCTTTGAAGTCTAGAATTTCATCTTCTTTTTCTTTTTTTTTAAATCACGTGTATTTTGTATTCTGTCCCGTAACAAAACCAAACCAACTGCCGTCGAGTTGATTCCAACTCATTGCGACCCTATAGGACAGAATAGAACTGCCCCATAGGGTTTCCAAGGCTGTAAATCTTTGGCGGTAGACTGCCACATCTTCCTTCCCAAAGTGACTGATAGGTTCCAACAGCCGACCTTTTGGCCAGGCGTTTTTTTAGCAGCCACGTTAAGCCACGTTAGCTTAACCACTGCGCCACCAGGGCTCCTTCCAACCCTTTAACAGCCCAGTTAATATAATAAAAAATACTTTCCTAAAGTCTTTGAGTAAATTTGGTGCCCAGGAATACGCACAATACCTATGCTGGGGCTTCGAGTAACACTAACCACAGTTTCAGCGACCCCGATTTCAAAAGACTTGTGCTCTATCAGGGTTGTGGCTTTTGTTTGCTTTTGGTGGGGAGTATGTGGGCGGGGGGGTGGCTGGGAGCAGGGGTACTGCTTTGGGTCTGGGAGTTAGAGGGCAAAGTTTCTAGAAAAATCAAAAGTGAACAAGGTCACTACTTTGCTGCACACCTTATGAGTCTCAGGTGTACACCACAAACTCAGGTGTACAAGAATTGTCACAGATCCATTATTTTATGTAATGATTTTACACCTCTAGCAGCAGCTAATCAACTGGGAGAGTGGAAGAGTTAAACTTTATCCTTCCTGAAGTTCCTAACCCCAGCTTGGCCTCAGTTCCAAGGATTTAGAGAGTCCCATGGTGGGTGGTGTAAACAGTTAAGCGTCTGACTATCAACACAAAAGGTTGGTGGTTTGAATCCACCCAGAGACGCCTCAGAAGAAAGTCCTGATGATCTGCTTCTGAAAAGTCACAGCCTTAAAAATTCTACAGAATGCAGTTCTACTCTGCAACATATGGATCACCATGAGTCAGAATCCACTTGATGGCAACAGGTTCCAGTAAGGAAGTGGCTGCTCATCCAGAATCCACATTTCCCAGCCTTCCTTGCATCTAGGTGGGCCACACGACCTGTTCCCACCAATGGAATGTGAGCAGGGGTGATGTGTCACTCTGAGGCCAAGGTGGCTGAGAAACAGGCTTGCTTCTCCACTGTCTTTTTCCCTTCCCATTGGCTGAAAATAGAAGACTCCAAGGCCCTCAGGGATGGTGGAGACAGGTTGGAAGGAACCTTAGGTCTTTGAATCACCTATACTGGACCGTCATATATAAGCGAAAAATCAACTTCATGTTATGCCACCAAAAGTTGGGGGTTTATTTGTTACGACAGCTAGTGTTATCCTAATGAATGAGCTGCTCTAAACATCACAGCTGCAGCTCAGAGCCAGCTGGCTGTTGCCAAGTGTGCAAACTAGGTTACTTGAGTTATCTTCTCATTAAAAAAAAAAAAAAAAAAAAAGGCCAGAAACCCAGATTTTTATGTGAAATCTCCCAATGTTTAAATGTCTACAAATTCAAATCTTGGGAAACCCTGTACAGATCAACTTTGTGTGCAGCCTAATTCCACCTGCTGGTCACCAGTTCTAACAGCTGTTTTATAGTGTTCCGTCTCACATTTCCCCTGATTCAACAAGGAACACGGCTAACTCTTTTAAGGAAACAGGAAAAGGGGAAATACAGTTTAATATCTCAAAATATTATTCTGTCACCCTTGCCTATTTTGCAGTACAGAGGTATAAAGACAGCCAAGGGGGGCAGGAGGGCTCCTCCCTTCTTAGTAGAATCTCATTTTGCAGGTAAAAAGAAGCGTCTTTCTGAAATGTATATTTTGTAAAGAGGCAGAATTTCAGTTTTCACAAACTATTTATTGAACCCTTGACAAGCATTATTTACTTTTTCATGAGCACCTATGTGAAACATACTGGGCTTGCCAGCTATTTCCAGTCAGATCTGGCTACTTGAGCTGGGAAGAAAACCTGTTTGGAATGAGATGACATTATTTCTGATGACCTTTTTGTTGATGGAGCTGAAAATCCTTTCCCCTTATCATTATTCGGAGACCCTGGCTGGAGCAAATTGTTAACACCCTCAGCTGTTAACCGAAAGGTTGGTAGTTTGAATTCACCCAGAGGTGCCTCGGAAGAAAGGCCTGGTGATCTGAAAGGTCACAGTCTTGAAAACCCTATGGAGCAGTTCTACTCTGCACACTTGGGGTCGCCATGAGTCAGAATTGGCTTGGCAATCTTTTTTTCTTACCATTATTCACATAGAAAAATGAGTAATAAGGAGAGGGAGTAATCCTAATTTATATAGCAAGAAAACAAAAAGTCAAGATCCTATTACAGTCTTCATTCTGATCCCAACAGGAAATGATATCCATCCAGCTCACTTTTCTACCTCAATTTATTTCCTCACCCTACTTGGCTTCATTTTTAAATGGTCAGTGTACAGAGTATTCTGTCCCTCTAGGAAAACGCTGGGGGCTGTGGTGCTTCAGTGGTAGTATTCTCACCTACAATGCACCCAGCTGTCTGTCAGTGGAGGCCTGTGTATTGCTATAATGCAGAACAGGTTTCAGTGGAGCTTCCAGACTAAGATGGACTAGGAAGAAAAACCTGGCAATCTACTCCTGAAAATCAACGAATGAAAATCCTATGGTTCACAACAGTCCGATCTGCAACCAATTGGGATGGTGCAGGACCAGGTGGCATTTTGTTCTGTTGTTCTTGGGGTCACATTGAGTTAGGGGCTGACTCAAAGGCAACTAACAGTACTAAGGAACAGGCTTTGCACAAGTAAAGTCTCTAAGGGATCATTTTAGAGAAGTGCTCTATAAGAATAGTGACGTCATTAGGGGGTTGGTAGCTGCAGACTGCACAGGGTGACATCGTCAGAGGGGGTGTGTTATGGATTGAATTGTGTCTCCCAAAAATATATGTCAACTCTGTTAGGCCATGATTCCCAATATTGTGTGGTTGTCCTTCATTTCATGATTAATGCAATTTTCCTCTGTATTGTAAACCCTAGTCTCTGCCTGTGGTTAATGAGGCAAGATTGAGTTATGTTAAAGAAGATTAGGGTGTAATGTAACACCCTTACTCAGGTGACATCCCTGATCCAATGTAAAGGGAGTTTCCCTGGGGTGTAGCCTGCATCATGTTTTATCTTATAAGAGATAAAGGGAAAGAGAAGGGAGCAGAGAGTTGGGGACCTCATACCACCAAGAAAGCAGCACCAGGAGCGCAGTGCGTACTTTAGACCCAGGGTTCCTGCGCGGAGAAGCTCCTAGACCGGGGAAGATCGATAACAACGACCTTCCCCGAGAGCCATCCAAGAGAGAAAGCCTTTCCCTGGAGCTGGTGCCCTGAATTCGGACTTCTAGCCTGCCAGACTGTGAGAAAATAAACTTCTGTTTGTAAAGCCATCCACTTATGGTATTTCTGTTATAGCAGCACTAGATGACTAAGACAAGGTGACACCAAAATGACCGTCTATAAAATGTTTTGTGCAGTGTTTCAACAGAAATGTAGTTTTTTAATAAAAATGATAGTAGTCATAACAACAAAACAACTTTTTGTAAGCCCAGCCTACATGTATCAATATACCTAGAAGGCTACAACTACGCTAATTTCCTTTTTGAATCTTCTAATGCACTCTGGTCAGAGCTGTCATTGTTACCCAATTACAGTGATACTTGGAATCATGTGGTTTCATCTGCACACACTACTAGCACATGACGTGGTTTTCGTTGCTGATGGTGTTTTTATAGTCACTGATTTTGTCAAATTTTCTGTGTTTTACCTACAATGTTGTAATTAGCAAAGGGGGGGTGTGACACCATGAGTTACGGCACTGGGCGACACCAACCCTAGTTACACCACTGTTTGTGAACCAGAGGCAAAGTTACCCAGGGGCCTGCAGGCTGCTTCTATCTCCTAACATCATAAACAGATTCTGATATGGACAAAGCATCAGGCGTTTTTAACATGAAAATGTACTTATTTTTTTACTTTTATTTATTTAAGGAAAGACAGAAGCGCTGGCACCATCGCTATAGCAGATTCTCCAGACCCAGCCCTGCTGCCCACGTCATATGCAAGCATTGTCTGGATCACCAGCTGTCACCAGAGCTACCTCTTTCCAGGGCTCCTCGTGAAAGCATGAAAGCGGGCCGCAAAGCACTTGTTAAATCACTTGTGCCAAGTCTGAATGTGCCTATCATTGGCAACTATCAAGACACGGCTTTATAATGACTTTTGTAGTGTTAATAACCAGTTGGTTGTTTTGCTCTTTCATTTTCTTTTTGCTATGACTCATTGCCATCGAGCCAATTCCAATTCATAGCAACCCTATAGGACAGAGTAGAATTGCCCCATTGGGTTTCCAAGGCTATACGTCTTTATGGAATCAGACTGCTCCATCTTTCTCCTGCTGGTGGGCTCAAACCACTGACCTTTTGGTTAGCACCCAGCTGCTTAAACACTGTGCCATCACAGCCCCTATATAGGGCTCCTGTAAGGCCAGAGGAAACCCTGGTGGTGTAGTGGTTAAGAGGTTGGCTGCCAACCAAAAGGTTGGCAGTTCAAATCCACCAGGTGTTCCTTGGAAACCCTATGGGGCAGTTCTACTCTGTCCTATAGAGTCACTATGAGTCGGAATTGACTGGTGGCAATGGGTTTGGGTTTTTTTTTTATGAGGCCAGAGAAGCCCTGGTGGTGCAGTTGTTAAGTGATATAGATGCTAACCGCAAAGGTTGGCAGTTTGAATCCACCAGCCACTCCTTGGAAACGCTATGGGCCAGGACTACTCTGTCCTGTAGGGTTGCTATGGGCTAGAATCAACCCGACAGTGATGGGTTTGGTTTGGTTTTTAGATAAGGCCAAAGGATCCCTGATGGCGCAGTAGTTAAGAGCTCAGCTGTTAACCAAAAGGTCAGCAGTTCTAATCCACCAGCTGCTCCTCAGAAATCCTACAGGGCAGTTCTACTCTATCTTATAGGGTTACTATAAGTTGGAATCTACTCAATGGCAACAGGTTTGGTGGTTTTTTATAGGACCAGAGAAAATGCTAAGGCAGAGGAAGGAGATGGAGCAAAGCCAGGGTGTAAGCCAGTTCAGGACTTGAAATTCCTGCTTCTCTTCCTTTCTTTCTCTCATGCCCCAAACAAGACCCAACTCCAAAGGACCATACACATTGCCTCAGAAATAAAGTGGTCATTACTTCATTTTAGTTTTTTGGCTTATGTTTGGTACAGAAATGCAGCACAGATTAATTAAAAAACAAACCAAGAATTCAAAGCTGCCGAGGGTGAGCTGAGCCATTTCTGTTATCATAAAAACGGAAATGAGGAACAGAAAGGCAAGGGGTCTGCCTGGGGGCACCGAGCTGGGAGCATGGGGAAATACTGATTATATATGTCCCAGTTTATGCGTATGTGCCTGGCTGCTAACCGAGAGTTTTAAGTCTACCCAGAGGCATCGCAGAAGAAAGACCTGGTGATCTACTTCCGAAAAATCAGCCATTGAAAACCCTACAGAGTACAATTTTACTCTAACACACGTGGGATTGCCATGAGTCAGAGAAGACTAGACAGCAACTGGTGGGCATGCCGCTCAACCTCCAAAACTTTCCCTTTAGTTGGGGGGGCCTCTCAAGCTCCCCTGTTTCTGGTATTCTCTCCGTCCTGCCTTCCCCAGGCTGTCTGTGCTCATCCCTTGGGTCTCCGTTCAGACACCACACCCTCACGCCTTGCCTGACCACCTTATCAAAAGTACTCCCCAGCCACCCCCACCCCAGTAACTCTATTACATTGCTCGTTTTATTTTTGAAATACTAGTGTACTTATTTACGTTCAGCCCTCTCTGGAATGTAAGTTCTTAGCAAGCAAAGGCTATATCTGCCTTGATCATTGCTGCATCCTCAGCACCTAGTATAGCAGGTGCTTGCTAAATATACGTATATTTTTGCATAATTTCTTGAAGTGAAACTCACAGAACATAAAATTAACCACTTTAAAGTGAACAATTTAGTGGCATTAGGACCACTGCCTCTATCTAATTCCAAAACATTTCCATCACTCCCTAAACATTTTCACACCCTCCCTAATCCCTGGCACCTGCCAATCTGCACTCTGTCTCTATTCTGAATATTTTATATAAATGGAATCATATAATATGTGGTCTTTTGTGTCTGGCTTCTTTCACTGAGCGTAACGTTTTGAGGTTCATCCATGTTGTAGTATGTATCAGTACGTCATGCATTTTTATGACGGAATAATATTCCACTGTATGGATATATCACAATTTGTTTATTAATTCATCTGTGGATGGACATTTGGGCTAGCTATCTTTTGGCCATTGTGAACAGTGCTTCTATGAACACATATAAACATGTACTTCTTTGAGTACCTGTTTTGAATTCTTTGGGTATATATTTAGGAGTGGAATTGCAGGTTCATATGGTAATTCTGGAGTCCCTGGGTGGTGAAAACTGTTAACGCACTTGGCTGCTAACCAAAGGGCTGGATGTTTGAGTCCACCCACTGGTGCCTTGAAAGAAAGGCCTGCCATCTACTTCCCAAAAAATCAGCTATTGAAAACCCTGTGGGGCACAATTCTACTCTTGACACATGGGCTCACTATGAGTCAGAACTGACTTAACAAATGGCTTTTTTTTTGTTTTGTTTTTTTTGTTTTTAATGGTAACTCTACTTCGAGGAACCGAGAGAAATTTTTTGAGTGAATGTTCAGGGAAGGAAGAAGGAAATAAATGAAAACGCTGACAGTATTTGTTGCTGAGAGAAAGAATTGTGGGTGTTTATTATATCTTCAGAATTTTCAATAGTGAACATTCGAACTTTAATAATCATCTTTTTTAAATTGTGGTATATGTATACACACACACATATATATATAACATAACATTTGCCATATCGACATTCCTTACACCTACAACTAAGTGACATCAATCACATTCATCATGTTGCGCGACCATCATCACCATCCATTTCCAAAATTTTCCATCCCCCTGCTTTAAAAGAGTAGCATGAGGAGGGGCATAAGACCACCAAGAAACCCTGAAGTTCCTGGGGACAACATTTTGCGGTCTGCTGTAACTGCCGAGGCCCATCCTCCCACAGGTCGTTTCTGTCCAGGCTGAACCTGTCACTGCACTAGTGCTAGCACGTCACCATGCAATCAGAATTCTAGGTCAGCGTTTTCACTGATGAAAACATTACCGAGTAATTCCTTTCTATTCACCTTGCATTTGGTTCAGTCACACTTCTCTGACTCTGCACAACCATCTAGGCTCACTGCAGGCCTTGGCCAGTTACAGGGTGTGAGGGATATGTTTTTCGGGGCGGGGGAGTTAGAGGAGCAAGGGAAAGGGGTGAGGTACAGTTGTTTGTCAAACTCACACAGCTGGAAGGAATCTTGGAATGTCATCTAGAATCTTCTATTTACACATTCTGAGAGCCAGCCTCACCCAGCATTGTACTGGCTCAGCCGGGAGGAAAATTACATTCCCGTGTAAATGAGCGCAAAGTGTTCCCGGATTACTGCCTGAAGGATTTGGGTGGAGGTTTGCAGAACTGGGGAAAGAGACGGAAGAATTAAAACAAAAAACAAACAAAATCTTTATATTGACTCTCTAGCTTCTAGCATCCCTGAAACTTGCACCACCAAAATGAAACCCTTAGGGAAAATAGAATGACTCAGTGTCCCCCGGCTGGCTTCATGACTTTCAACTCTCTAAATGAGAATGAACTTCCTTGGATGATTTGATTTGAATGAACAGTAACTGTGTACTGCCCATATGGAACTCAAGGGTGAACAGAATCTGCATCAATCCTAAACTCTAAGGACAGTGATGGAAGAAAATTACCAAGTGTGCTCCTGCAGAATAAAACTGAAAGCATCCAATCTCTTTCAAACAGCATGTGATTATCTCCATGTATCAAAGCATAAAATATTTTTAATGCATCCTACGTATATCTTGGGGTGTTTGTTACCAAATTGGAGTTCTTGGACGGTGCAAACAGTTAACACTGTTGGCTGCTAACCAAAAGGTTGGAGGTTCAAGTCCACCAAGAGGTGCCTCAGAAGAAAGGTCTGGCAATCTAATTCCCAAAAATAAGCCATTGAAAACTCCATGGAGCACAGTTCTACTCTGACACACATGGGGTCACCACGAGTTGGAATCGACTCAATGGCATCTGGTGGGTTATTGAATTATCAAATTCAAGCCACAGACCTCAGAAATTGAGTGCAGCTCCTTCCCTTCCTGTTGAGGTCACTGCCCCAAGAAGGTGATGCTGCAGGCCTGGGCAGTCCTTCTATCGGTCCCTCTGCTGGTGTCCCTCCTGTATCTAGCAGCTAACATATTTTCCCATTTCATAGAAGGAAAAGCTCAGACTCAGTAAGCTCAAGGATTTGTCTATGGTCACCAAGAATCTGGTCATTGAACCAAGGAGAGGGCACCAAACCGCAATATTTCTTATACACCCTGCCTGTATTTTAAAAAATGATTTAAAAGTGTCAGTAAGGTAGTTTAAATTCTCCTATGAGAGAATGAGCTCAGCAAAGTACAGGCAGGACCTGAGCAATCAGGGTGAGATCTAAAAAGCCACACAAAGGGAGTGAGCAGAGAGACAACTGCACGAGCAGGTGACATGTCCTGACTTGTCCTGTGCCCTAGGATGCTGTCACTCCCTCAATAAAATGCTGCATCCTCTCCAGATAAAACACAAGGGCTTCACATAGTGTTCCTGGGACTTTTTACTAGTGAGGCTCACCTATTCTGCCAGCCCCAGATTTGATCCATAGGATCTTAAGCAGAGGAGTCCATGGGTGGTGCAATGGTTAATGCGCTTGGCTGCTAACCAAATGGTTGGAGGTTCAAGTCCACCCAGAGGTGCCTCGGAAGAAAGGCCTGGTGATCTTGGAAGAGGCTACATAGGCCCAGGCCCAGCTCACTATTATCTACTCCCCATTGCTAACTACCACATTGTCTCATGATTTTTCCCTCCCGTTCTAGTCTCTACAAAAAGGTTTAAGATTAACCGATGTTCCTCCCTGGAGGGTGGAAAACAAGTGATAATGATCTAAGAATGAAAAAACAAACAAAGCACCCATCTTGTGACAAGAAAAAGCAGGATGTCGCCAGATAATCCCCAAAGATGTCACCAGATAACCTCTAAGAATACCAGTAGGTTAACTCATCTAAGACATCATCACCTCAAGGGGAAACTACCACAAAAGATCCATAATCCTGTCCCTACAAAAGACTTCAGCCGATCTCCAGTGGAGGAGACAGATTTTTTTGGAGGAATCTATTCCCTCCGTCTCCTATATATCGATATACAATAAACATCTTGCTGCTCACCTCACCCCTGTCTCAGAATTGGCTATTCCAATCCGCTTTATTGCGGTAGCAATCTCCTTCTGAAAAATCAGCCACTGAAAACCCTATGGAGCACAGTTCTACTCTGACACACATGGCTTCACCATGAGTTGGAATGGACTCAACAGCAACTCATTATTATTATTATTATCTTACGTAGCCTTGGTTAAGGTTTTCCATTTTTGTCTGTTAGGTGAATGGCTCCTTTGATCTCAAGCTAATTCTCATCCCTTTTCATCTGTCATCAAGTTATTTGTTGCCATTGTCCTGGTCTTCAATCTTCTTGTAATTGCCATAGGGAAATTTTTAACCATCCTAGGGATATGGCTCGCAGGAGACACTTTCTGACCAGTTTGCAACATAAATTTTGAAACATGTTTATATAGAAGACCCAGAGGCCAGAAGAGTCCGTCTCTTTCCCTCCCTTTTGAACTTGGCTTGTTGACACACTGTGTTGGTCTCTGGAGATAAAGCTGATACTCTGCCTTTGTTTTCTTAGATCTCCTTACATAGGAAAAAAATGTGAATAGTATTTGCTCTTCCATAATGGTTTTCTCCGTTTTCCCAAATTCTCCTGATTACACATGTAACACATGATCACTTTGTTGGTTTTGTTAGGTGCCGTCTAGTCAGTTCCGACTCATAGTGGTTCTATGCACAACAGAACGAAACACTGCACAGTTCTGCGCCATCTTCACAATCGTTATGCTTGAGCCCATTGTTGCACCACTGTGTCAATCCATCTCGCTGAGGGTCTTCCTCTTTTTTGCTGACCCTCTACTTTACTGAGCATGATGTCCTTCTCCAGGAATTGGTCCCTCCTGATAACGTGTCCAAAGTATGTAAGACGTAGTCTTGCCATCCTTGCTTCTAAGGAGCATTCTGACTGTACTTCTTCCAAGACAGGTTTGTTGGTTGTTCTGGCAGTTCATGGTATATTCAATATTCTTCACCAGCACCATAATTCAAAGGCTTCAATTTTTCTGTCTTCCTTATTCATTGTCCAGCTCTCGCATGCATATGAGGCAACTGAAAATACCATGGCTTGGATCAGGTGCACCTTAGTCTTCAAGGTAACATCTTTGCTTTTTAACACTTTAGAGAGGTCTTTTGCAGCAGATTTGCCCAATGCAATGTGTTGTTTGATTTCCTGACTGCTGCTTCCACGGGTTTTGATTTTGGATCCAAGTAAAATGAAATCCTGGACAACTTCAGTCTTTTCTCCATTTATCATGATGTTGCTTATTGGTCCAGTTGTGAGGATTTTTGTTTTCTTTATGTTAATGTGTAACCCATACTGAAGGAGATAAAAGGTGGTGCAGGCCACACCCCAGAGAAACTCACTATACATTGGATCAGGGATGTGACCTGGGTAAGGGTGGTGTTACAATCCCACCCTAATCCTCTTTAACATAAAATTACAATCACAAAATGGAGGACAACCACACAATTCTGGGAATTGTGGCCCAGCCAAATGGATACACACATTTTTGGGGGGACATAATTCAAACCATGACATTCCACCCTTTGGCCCCCCAAAAACCACATCCTTGCAACATGCAAAACATATTCAGCCCATCATAGCATAGCAAAAGTCTTAACTCTAAGTCCAAAATCCAAAAATTCCTCTTCAACTGTGATATCTAGAATACAAATTATCTGCTTCCAAAGGTACAATGGCAGAACAGGCACAAGCTAGACATTTCCATTACAAATGAGAGAAACTGGAGGGAAAGAAGGGATAACAGGTACCAAGCAAGTCAGCAGAACACATTACATTAGCCCCAAAGGCTTTGAAAATAACCCTCTGTTCTCTGAGACAATTTACACAGTAGCCTTGCCCTCTAGACTCTAGGCATTGGCCACAGTTTCTGGATTCTGAGTGGAGGCCCCTCGGCCCTGGGTTTCAGTCCGCCTTCCAGGCCCACTGGGCTTTAGGCTCACCATTCTCCTAGTCCACTGGAGTGACAACTCCACCCTTAGAAACACCAGAGGCCATGACTCCACCCTTAGAAACCCCTGAGGTCATAACCATAGCTTTTGAGACTGAGGCAGCTCAGCTTCCTATGTCCCTTGTCTCTTCAGCTTCAGCTTCTGTTTCCTGTGGCTTCTTGGCCCTCGGGCCTCAATGCCCGCATCTGCCCTGCTGGGACAAGTGTTCCAAAGCTCTGTAGCTCCACCAGTAAGTGCCTGGAAGCACCCCACTCCACCAGGAAGCCTCCAGCACACAGGCTCTAGGCTCTCTCACTCTGTGGGTCAGCTCCAGAGCCATCTCACACTGGTCTCCTCGTTCTGCTGCTGTGGGTTCTCTGCTGCTGCAGCTTCTCTGCCACTGCAGGTTCTCTGCTGTTGCTGGTCCTCTGCCACTGTTGCTCCTCTATCCATTCACAGTTTTAAAACCGCTTCCACATTTTGGATATCTGTTAGAGCAGCACACCACTCTCTCCTGGTACCAAATTCTGTCTTAGTTACCTAGTGCTACTCTAACAGGAATATCACAAGTGGATGGCTTTAACAAAGAGAAGGTTTATTCTCTCAGAATCTAGTAGGCTGGAAGTCCAAATTCAGGGTGTCAGCTACAGGGGAAGACTTTCTCTTTTCTGTTGGCTCTGGAGGAAGGTCCTCGTCATCAGTCTTCCCCTGGACTAGGAGCTTCTCTGTGCAGGAACCTCGGGTCCAAAGGACATGCTTTTTTCCTGGTGTTTTTCTTGGTGGTATGAGGTCCCCCCCAACTAGAACTCACTTTTATCAGTTTCTTTTGTATCTTTCCAGACTTTCTTTAGCAAATATGAACAAATACAAATATAAATTCGTTCCCTCCTCCCTTTTAGACAAATGGTATCATACTATATGCAATGCTTTGCATAGTGAAACTTTTTTCGCATAACAGATATTAAGCATATTTTGATTTAGAATGCAAAAAAACAGAAACAACGGACACACATACACTTTTTTTTTTTAATTAGTATTACTAAGGAGGATAAAGTAATTGAGCCAATAATTGTTCAGTCCACTCCTCTGCATAGGCCAGAGTGAAGAAGTCCCCACTTCCGATGTAACAGCTATGGATAAGAAGATCCTTTCTGATAGACAATAGCAGGAGTTGGGGGCAGGTGAGCCCTGCTAAGAGGCAGAACTGCTCAGGTACGTATTTTCTTGTTTGGAAGACTCCAGGAGACCCAGTCTTTTAGGGTCAGTCAAAACTGGGCATGCCTCTCCTGCCAAAGGAATGAACAAATCAGTCTTAGAAGAAATACAACCAGGATTCTCCTTAGAAGCAAAGATGGTAAGACTTTGTCTTTCTTATTTTGGACATGTCATCAGGAAAGACCAATCACTAGAAACGGACATCCTGTTTGGTAAAGTAGAAGGGTCAGTGAACATGAGGGAAACCTTCATTGAGATGGATTGACACAATAGCCACAACAATGGACTCAAACATACCAACCATCATGAAGATGGCACATGGCCAGTGAGGGTTTCGTTCTGTTATGCATAAGGCTGCCATGAACTGGAGCCAACTAGAAGTCAACTAACAACGTCAAGTCCTCTTTGGGCAATTCTTCCCTTGATTCTTTTTATCACGAGGAAAGAGAAATCACAGCCTACCAAGAGACAGAAACCAAAGAAAGGGCTTTTATTCTTCTTTATTTCCTGTTAAATGCAACGTCAGTACAAACATAATCTGTCAATACAATATATCTGTCTAAGAGTGAAACTTATCAATAGTCCAAACAGTCCCAGGCTCCAGAAATTTGGGTGCAGCCAACCAGGGGTTTTCCTGAGAATGTCAGCCGAGCCTCTGCAAGCACAATTGTTTTGAGAAATCCTCTGCCCCGTTTTGTTATTTCTCCCAACTCAAAAATTAAAGGCTCCTGGTGGTTAAGAGCTTGGCTGCTAACTAAAAGGTTGGCAGTTCGAATCCACCAGCAGCTCCTTGGAAACCCTATGGGGCAGTTCTACTCTTTCCTATAGGGTCGCCATGAGTCGAAGCAACTCAATGGCACCGGGTTTTTTGGTGTTGACCAATCATAATCTTCTTTAACTTCTTTTGGATACACATACTTTTCAAAAGAATGAGCAAACATATTTTTCAGAGAGACTTGGAACAAAGAACCGTTGGTCACGGCACAATTCTTAAAAAAAATAAAAAATTGAGAGTCCTTTCAAAAGACACATTATTCTCCTCCTTCACAACATAGACAAGGTATTTCTTGGAAGGAACACAGAAACCCTGGTGTATTTTGTTTAGGAACACTAGTCACAGTCTGCGAAAAAGATTTTACATAGTTATGTTGGGATTACCCAGATCTATACAAGGAACTTTTCCAAAGATCTTCCGTAATAACTCAAACCACTCTTCAAACAGCAGAACTCAGCTCCTGGCTACATATCACTTCTATCTTTGGTCACTTCTATCCTGTGGTAAAATACTAGCCAGTGACAGCATCCAACCTTGGGTCTAGGATATGCCATGGACAGTTTGCAATTCTTCCTTCTTTTGTCATCTTTATGCCCTATAACCAGTTGCTGTCCAGTCAGCTTTGACTCATGGCAGCCCTATCTGTGTCAGGGTAAAACTCTGCTCCACTGGATTTTCAGAGTCTGAGTTTTTAGAAGTAGATCTCCAGGCCTTTCTTCTGAGGCACCTCTGGATGGACTTGAACAGCCAACCTTTTGGTTAGCAATCGAATGGTTTAACTCTTTGATTAAACAGTTTGATTTTGCCCTATACTGCCTCTAAATAAATGTCTTTAGTAAATATTTGAGGGCTCAATTTAACTGTGGAGAGATAAGATACACTATTTTTTCCCTGCCTTAGTTCCTCTAGCCAATTCAGGAAGGACCAAAAGTGAAACACTAGGGAAGTGAACAAGACTTGAGCAAAGAATTGAAAGCAGGGTTGGGATAAAAACAAAGACAAGATTCAATAGTATAATCAAATCTACATTTAGGTATTTGAAAGAATACAAGAGCTGAATGTGCACTTCAGATGTTTTTGTCTAACCCCTCTTTTTTATTTTTTTTATTTTGATGAAAGTATACACAGCAAAAGATACACCATTTCAACAATTTTTATGTCTACAGTTCAGTGATATTAGTCACATTCTTCAAGTTGTGCTACCATTCTCCCCATTCTTTTCCACGTTATTTCACCACAACTATCTTAAATTCACTGCCCTCTAAGCCTCCCATTCAACCTTTTGAATTGCCATTGTCGATTTGATCTCACGTAGATAATTCTTTAAAAGAGCACAATGCTCAAAGCATACATACTTTACTAATTAAAATAAGCAATTTTTTGGTTCAAAGAAGACTTCAGGGGATAGTTTTGGTTTAAGGTTTAAAGTTTAAAGATTATTTCAGGGCAATACCGTATTTTTATGTAAATAATGCCTGCCTACTGCATTTTTTTGCTGGCCGCACCCTCCCCCTGGGAGATATTTTCTTAAACGCATTATGCTCATTTTTTTTACAGCAACATGTGGAAGAGGATTGGCATGGCAGCCCTTGTGAGGGGGCCTCTTAGTGGGAGGGCACAGCTGACAAACAAACGCAGCAGGCGCACATTATCTGCATAAAAATACGGTAGTTTCAAGCTTATCCAGTCTCAATGACTCCAGAAAGTCTGGATTCCATTGAGAATTTGAAATTATGTCTGCATTTCCCCCCTTTTGATCAGGATTCTTCTACCAACTCTTTGATCAAAATGTTCAATAATGGTAGCCAGGCACCATCCAGTTCTTCTGGTCTTATGGCAGAGAAGGAAGTTGTTCATGGAGGCAAACCGTCTCTTTACAGAGGACTAGAAAGGTTAAGTAACTCATTCAAGATCACACAGTGCATTAATGGTGGGAGTAGAAACCAGATATCTCTCCTTTGCTCTTAGTCCAGTGTTCAATAGACCTTTTCCCTGCTACTCCTGGTTTGCTCATGAAGAGAAGGAGGTAGCCTGATCCTATCACTAGTGCATCTTCAGAGGGACATCTCCTTCACCCTAGGAATGCTGGGTGGCCTGTGCTCAATGCCCTGGGCTACATCCCTGGACTGTTTTCATTGCAAGTAGCAGAAATCCAACTCCATCCAGCTTAGGCAGAAGGGAAATTAATCTATTCGTGGAAACAAACTCAGTGGAGGAGGGTGGACAAGGGTACGGTTATGTTTCAGGAACAACTGGAACAAAACACTCAGATGCTGTGAAGTGCGTGTTTATGTATGTCTTTCTCTGCTGCCTTTGCTTTTCTTTTCACTTCCCTTCATTCTCTCAAACTAGCTTCCTCCCCAAGCCTGTAACCATGGCCACTGAGTGTCTCATCTTTGCCATTAGAGAAGAAGGTGCTTTCTTCCCTTGTTTCCAGTTTGAAAACCATCTCGGAAGATTCCAGAGCCTTTAGGCCACATGCCCACTCCTGCGCCCAGTGATGCAGAGCAATAGGATTGGCAGCACCCACTGAACCATGACATTGAAGTGAGGTGGGAATAGTTCAACATGAAAAGGGTGCTCTTGGCATAAGAAGGGCAGAGGGCTGGGAAGGCAAATGCTATATATTCACCTCACCTTCCCCCTCTCCTTCACACAGCTCTGCCCAGTGACTTACCCCAACTTTTCTCAGCAATCCGAATTCTGAGATGTTTTGCTGACGTACACTGTCTCCCAGACATTCCAGTCCAACACCCATGCAGGTAGGCTACTTAGAATGAGATACTAGTCCAGCAGAAATCCAAGTCTCAACAGAAAATGAATGATTAACATTTTACCCTGAACAAAAGTGCTAGGTGATCTTACAAAAGAAAGACATTTTTATTGTAAAATCACTAAGTCCTTATTGTTGCAAATTGCTCATGACCAGAAATGGCTGAACTCAGAAGGTGGCATACATTATTGGGAAATATTTACTATGCAAGAACATAAAAGCTGCCTTTCCTACACTCCCTGTTGTGTCATCTCAGAATGAACCTCTGAGATTTATTAGTTGTAGTCTTCTGAGCTTAGGCAAGTCAAAAAGAATAAAAGTTTCACATCTTCCTTTTTTTTATGAATAATTTATTTCATTTTGTTGTTGTCCTTTTGACTGGTAAGAAAATGACAGAATTGTTTCTTCTGCAAAAATATCAATGGCTCTTCAGTCCCATTTGCTAATTTCTTTACCACAGACAATTTTCAGTCACAGGATTCCAGAACTTTCCAATATTTCACTAGTCTTCAAATTAGATAAAGGCCAGCAGTAGCGGACATTCATGGCTCTGCACTTTACCTGAGCAGAGGCTCATAAATTCTGAGTTGACCCCACCTCTTGGCCACAATCGATTGCTTCAGGAGTGATCTCCTGACCCAAAGGGTGTTCATCAAAAATCTTCCTCAGGACTTTTATCTGGCCCTGAGGAAGTCAGTCTCTCCTGCGACAGAAAAACTATAGAGGTGTGATTCTAGAGTTACTTGCTTTGTTTCTTGACATATGAAGAAAGAAAAACTCTATGTTGAGTTTTTAGGGTACTAACTAATCTTTCCTTTCTCTGCTCCAATGTTCTGAACCCAGTTGAAATGTATCACAGAAGCTCAATAGGAATCAAAAGAGCAGCCTCTGGACTTATCAAGGTGCACTGGGGTCTATGTCTGGAACCCAAGTCCAGGAGAGTCTTCCTATTCCTCCTCCCATCCCCTAAATGGAATTTACTTAGCAGGCAATGGCAGGTCTCCTCTGTCCCACTTGGCAACAGAGGCTGAGCAGGTCCTGGAAAATGTGCCATAGAAAAAAGAGCGGAGGCGGACTGCAGGATGCAGAAGAGAACCAGAGGGAGGAGGCCAGGCCTGTGTAATGACCCCTTTGTCAATCTCACCAACTAGAATAAGTCACTCCGTCCTCCTAGAGGAAATAAGAATAAAAATAACAGCTTAGTCCGCCAAACCTCTGAGAAAGCACAGACTACTTGACTACTTTTTTTTTTTTTGTGAGGATGGCACAGGACTGGGCAGTCTTTCATTCTGTTGTATAGAGTGTTGCTATGAGTTGGAACTGACTCAATGGCACCTAACAACTCTTTTTTTTTTTTAATTGTTGTAAAAGATTCATACACTTGCTAATACAATGTTGGCACTACTCTTTTATGGACTTAGGCTGAACCATAAAGGGAGGAAAAAATGCTGCCACCTCACAAAGATCTCCAGCATGTGGTTTTTTTCACACATAGGGCCCAGCACACGCACACATGCAGCTGTTCTCCCTGGGAAAGGATGCTGAGAGCATTGCCCCTTGTGAGGCTGCTCCCTGACATCATCACGACTTCTTTGTGAATCTTTCCGAGGTCAGTGATTGGCCCCAGAGACTCTAAATGGGCCTGAGCAGAACATTAATTAAATGTATTCTAGGCCACTCCATGTGAAAATTCACTTCCTGATCTGTTTTCCGTCTTATATTTTCCCAGGTAGGACATTCAGTAGAGCTCACCGGAGATTGTGCAATAAACCCAAATGAAAGCATAAAACTAGTCCAAATAATACAATGCCAGCAATATTAAAATGCCCCGATTTGAACTATATGAAATGCCTCATGTTATTAAATTCTCAGGGAGGAATTAAAGTCTAAAACAGAGTCTTTTCCCTTGAAGATTGAAATCTAAAGAAATTATAAAGTCCAAAATAATTTCCTCCTCAATTTCTTTCTGTTCAGGGTCAGTCAGAGGACTCTCGTTCAGTGATCCTGGTAAAGTCTGGTTCTTTTCTCGGCTACAGAAAAATCTTGGTTTCAGGCTTTTCAGGATGTCAGTCCTTTGGCCAGTTGGCTGGAGATCATGACATGTGAACTTAAACTCACGGGGAGAAACCACCCTTCTGAAATCAGTCCTGCTGCACGGCTCCTCCCCAAACCTGGCAGAAGTCCAAGACTGCTGAGGCTCACGTTGCTACTGGTATAGCTCTCTTCAGAAGCCGCTTCTCCTCAAAGCCTTTAAAAGTTAACCCATCTTCAAGAGGCATCTCTGCCTGCTTTGAGGTAAAACCTTCCCAGGTCTAGCAAGTACCTTACCTCTTCCTCATGGAACTCCGAAGTCCCTGAAGAATCAAAGTTGCTTCTAACTTCCCCTGGAGTCTCTCCTGCTAGTGCTGGTGCCTTCAACGGTGAAGACCAGCCTACAGGGCTGAAGCAGCCACATAACCTGCTATAGACTTGGAAGGCCAAGGACCAGCAAGGACAAAGGCATTAGGCTTTCCTTCAAGCCATAAGGAGTGAGATGGAGAAGGAGTCAGGTGGAAAAGAATCTTTTTATTTTAGAGAAGAATCACGGGTTTCAAGTTGACCAAACATGGAGATGCCCTAAATGACTATAATCTCTTTTGTAAACTGTGGAGGTTTAGCTTGGGTTAGTGGAAAGTTTGATCCTGGTCATCTTTGCAAAAGCAATCACTTGAAAAATATGGCAAAATCACAGGCAATTGAAGGTCTTAGGCCTGAAGCTGTATTTTAACCTAGCATGAAAGGTCTAAAATATTCAACCCGAGTAAAGATTCTGAGTAAATCTACTGCCAGTGAGAGAAAATACCAAACTATCTTGTCAATTGTATTCAACATCTAGGCGGTAAAGACTACGGACATCACTCTGTTTAAGATGAGCAATTTCAGCAAAAAGTTAATTTAAAATTTTTTTTAATTTAAGTTTTAAAGGCAAAATTGGAAAACTGTACTAAAATTTTTTTTGAGGCCTTGGCCAATTTAGGCTTACAGTTAATATATTGAGTTGAGGAAGACAGCAATCATAGTAAGTGATGTAAACTCAAGTGAACATAAAGAACAGAAGACCAAGAAACGTTTACTAGCTTCACGCTTGCTGCTCTCCTAGCCACTCATCCTCTGGGCGAGAACAGTAAGCAGCTTACTAGACTATAAGCAGCAGCTTGGACCAGGACCCGAGTTACTGCTGCAGCCTCTCTGCTCCTTAGCTCTGTTCCTCTGCTGTCTTCAGTGACAATAAATATTTGTGGAAAAAATACGTGTTCAGGAAGGAAGGCAAAAGGCTACACAATATGGGAAGAAAATGAGTGTGAAGTAAATGAATGTGACGTCTACCTTGTACTACTTGAAGCCCCGGAACAAGTTAATTAGCACCTCTTCGGCCTTTTTTCTTCCTCTTTAAAATTAAGATAACACTTTCTACCCCTTAAAGGTTTGCCCAATGTGTAATAATATACATTAAGTGCCTTCTCTTGGTATATAAGGCATTCATTTCCTAGGTAAGATTCAGGTAAAGTTTGATTTTGGTATAAAGAAGTTAGAGCTGACTACTTAGCAAATTGGAGTCCCTGGGTGGTACAAATGGTTAACACACTTGGCTGCTAACCAAAAGGCTGGAAGTTCGAGTCTACCTGGAAGCACCTTAGAAGAACGGCCTGGTGATCTACTTCCAAAACAATCAGCCACTGAAAACCCTATGGAGCACATACTCTTCTGACACACCACACATGGGGTCACCATGAGTTGGAGCCGACTCAATGGCAACTGTTTTTTTTTTTTTTTAACTTAGTGAATTGCTTTTAGTATTTTCAAACTATACTCAAATTTTATATTTAAGATACTGAACTGGGCTTCTCTAGTTGTAAGATTTCGTGTTTTTTTGTTTTTGTTTTAAAGAGATAAAAACTTCCTCCAAACTAGGATAACTGCGAGCTCTTAAAAATTAAACACTTATGCTCATCAAAAGACTTCACCAAAAGAGTAAAAAGAGAACCTATAGACTGGGAAAAAATTTTTGGCTATGATATATCTGACAAGGGTCTCTAAAAATCTATAGATTACTTTAACACCTCAACAACAAAAACACAAATAACCCAATCAAAAAATGGGCAAAGGATATGAACAGACATTTCACCAAAGAAGACATTCAGGTGGCTAACAGACACATGAAGAAATGCTTTTGATCATTAACCATTAGAGAAATGCAAATCAAAACTACAATGTGATACCATCTCACCCCGACATTACTGGCACTAATAAAAAAAACAGAAAACAACAAATGTTGCAGAGGTTGCAGGGAGATTAGAGCTCTTATGCACTGCTGGTGGGAATGTAAAATGGTACAACCACTATGGAAAACGATACGGCGCTTCCTTAAAAAGCTAGAAATACCATATGATTTAGCAATCCCACTCGTAGGAATATATCCTAGAGAAATAAGAGCTGTCATATGAATAGATATATGCACACCCATGTTCACTGCAGCATTGTTCACAATAGCAAAAAGATGGGAACAACCTAGGTGCCTATCAACAGATGAATGGATAAACAAATTATGGTACATACACACAATGGAATACTACACAATGATAAAGAACAATAATGAATCCTTGAAACATCTCACAACCCGGATGAATCTGGAGGGCATTATGCTGAGTGAAATAAGTCAATCACAAAAGGACAAATATGTATGAGACCACTATTATAAAAACCCAACAAAAGGTTTACACACAGAAAAAAAAAAATCTTCAAGTTTACAAGGGAGGGGAGGGAAATCACTACCTGGATAGTAGAAAAGTGTTAACTTTGGTGAAGAGAAAGACAACACACAATATAGCAGAATTCAACACAACTTGACCAAGGCAAAGTCATAGAAGCTTCCTAGACACATCCAAACACCTTGAGAAACCGAATTACTGGGGCTGAGGGCTGGGACCATGGTCTCAGGGGACATCTAGGTCAACTGGAATAACACAGTTCATAAAGAAAATGTTCTACATCCTATTTTGGTGACCAGTGTCCGGGGTCTTAAAAGATTTGCGAGTGGCCATCTAAGATACATTATTGGTCCCATCCCGTCTGCAGCAAAGGAGAATGAAGAAAATCAAAGACACAAGTAAAATATTAGTCCAAAGGACTAATGGACCACATGAACCACATGAACCACACAGCCTTCGCCAGCCTGAGCCCAGAAGAACTTGATGGTGCCCGGCTACCACCACCGACTGCCCTGACAGGGATCACAATAGAGGGTCCCCAACAGAATGGGAGAAAAAAGTAGAACAAAATTCAAATTCACACACACACGACCAGACTTACTGGTCTGACAGAGACTGGAAGAATCCCTGAAACTATGGCCCCGGAACACCTTTCTAACTCAATGAACCGAAGCCACTCCTGAAGTCCACCTTTCAGCCAAAGATTAGACAAGCTTATAACACAAACAATAACGCATGTGAGGAACGCGCTTCTTGGCGCAATCAAGTATAGGAGATCAAACAGGCAACGCATGCCCAAAAGCAAAGACAAGAAGGCAGGAAGGGACAGGAAAACCGGATGAACGGACATGCGGAACCCAAGGTGGAAAGGTAAAGGGGGAGAGTGCTGACACATTGTGGGGATTGCAACCAATGGCACAAAACAATCTGTGTATAATTTTTAAATGAGAAACTAATTTGTGCTATAAACTTTCACCTAACGCACAATAAAAAAAAAACAAAAAACAGAAAACCTCCTCTACATTTCAAGGACTTTGAGGACTATCTTTCCAAAATATTAAACAACTCAACTAATCCTCACTGATCTCTCAGGAACAGTTAATGATTGCTTAATCTATAGGAAGTGCCCTTATCTATTTCTAAACTACATGGTAATTTTTAAAAAGTTCACACTGGTTTAAAACTTACAAACTGGACTAAGAGAACCCCTATAGTACATTTTGCACTTTTGTGAGCAGCCAAACATCCTGAATGATTGCCTTAAGCTCCAGGGGTGGTGGTAAGTAAACACAGTTGTCTTGTTCCTTAACTTTGACGAAATTTCAACATTTGTGCTTTCAGTGTAACAGTAGGTTTGTTAAAAGGGAAGGGGGGAAATTCAACATAAATTACCTTAAAATCTTTGACAGTTAAAGCTATTAAAGAAGCTAGGCCTTGGAGGAAGGAGCCCTGGTGGCACAATGGTTGAGCACTCAGCTGTTAACTTAAAGGTTGGTGGTTCCCAGTGGCTTCGTGGGAGAAAAGACCTGGTGATCTGCTCTGGTGAAGATTACAGCCTTGGAAATCCTATGGAGTAGTTCTACTCTGTCACATAGGGCCATGTGTGTCAGAATCTACTCGACAGAACACAACAACATGCTTTGGAGGAAATAACACAAATGTAGAACAACTTTCAGCTATGAAGTAACACAGCAAATGGAAGAAAGACTTGCTTTCTACCACCCATAGCAGTTTTGTCAGGGATAGAGAAAGCAAATATTTGAAATATTCTTGCCAGTATTTTCAAACCCATTAGTAGACTGTGAAACCTACTTAGTAGGTTGCAAACAGAATTTTCCTTAAAGGAATGAAATAGAACACTTCAAAGGAGTCGCTATCACAACAGTAAGAACTAGTTTATGAACTTTTCACTCAATATGTGTTTACCCAGCTTAGATGTACCCGAAACTCCTGGCTGGCAAGTCGATTCTGACTCATAGCGACCCTATAGGACAGGGTAGAACTGCCCCATAGAGTTTCCAAGGAGGGCCTGGTGGATTGGAACTGCCAACCCTTTGGTTAGCAGTCATAGCACTTAACCACTATACCACCAGGGTTTCCATAGCTTAGGTGTATACCAGCACAATTACATTTTACCTTGTATAAAATATCATTTTTACTGGGGGCTGTGCTTAAAAACAGTTTGAATACATTGTGTAGGCTACACCCATACCTCAGGGGAACAAAGTTCTGAGAAGGGGCTACTTAGTGAAGCTAATTTTCATTCACACAGATAAGAAGATATCAACAGAACCAATGGGAGGGTGGGAAATGGACACAGGCATAAGGGGCAACAGATTATACATTTGCATTTCCTAAGTTTTCTATGATGAAGAGGGATTTTAGAAAACTACTTGTCATACATGAAAAACGTTTTTAAAAAATACATTTAAAAAATTTTTAAAAACATAAAAGTGAAAGGAGCAAAATGTGAAAAGCCCCCTTTTCTTCCTCATTCCCCAGTCTTACTGCCTTCTGTGGAAGTAACCACTGTCAACATTTTGATGTGTGTTATTGAAGACTATGCTCTCGGTTCATACACAGACCCACGTATACATTACAAATAAACTGGTTTTTAACTATACAAATGTAAACAGGATTGTGTGATAAGTATTATTGTGTGACTTGCTTTTTTTCATATCATCATGTCTTAGAAATATTTTCAGGTCCCACTGAAGTTTTTATCTGCTACAGAGCATTACATGATAGGAATTGGTATGTACTGATTCAACAATTTTCCCATTTACGTAAAATTATGTCATTTCTAATTTTTTATTATTTTTAAAATTGTTCTTCCGGACTCCCTGGGTGGTGCAAACAGTTAACGAGCTTGGCTGATAACTGAAAGGTTGGAGGTTCAAGTCCACCCAGAGGCATCTTGGAAAGAAGGCCTAGCAATCTACTTCTGGAAAATCAGCCTTTGAAAACCGTATGGAGGATTGTTCTACTCTGACACACATGGGGTCACAATGAGTTGGAATCAACTCATTGGCAACTGGTTACATATTCTTGTATATAACTGTTTGGACACTTGCATGAGTATTTCTTTAGTCTGGATGTTTAGAATTACAGTTGTTAGAGCAAAGGCAAGACACACTTTAAATTGTCCATCCAAAAACTTTACCAATTTACACTTCCTTCAATAATGACTTTAGGACATTCATTTCCTCACATTATTTCCAGCATTAGCTATTACCATCGTTTAGTATCTACCATTAATAGTATCTCATTTTAATTCCCCTAGCAGCTTATGAGGTTGGATCTCTTTACGTTTGTCTGTTCGTATTTCTTCTCCACAAAAATAATTTTTATATCCTTTGCCTATTTTTTGTTTGGTTTGTTGGAGCTCTTTATATTAAGAAATCTTAAACCTTTCATTATTTTACACATAATTTCCCATTCTTTTGTCTTTTATTTACAATGTGTAATTTTGTATACAGAAGTTTTACGTTTTTTAAATGTAGTCAAATGTTTTTCTTCATGACTATGGGTTTTGTTTTTCTTCCTCACCCCACATTTATATTTTTTCCAACATTTTCTTTTAGTTCTTTTTATATTTATGTTTAATTCATCTGGATTTTGTTATGTTTTGTGCATTCTCTCTCTCAAACGAACTTTATATTCAGGTTATTGTTGTTAACTGCTGTTGACTCATGGCAACCTCATGCACAATCGGATTGGATCATTGTTATTCATAGGGTTTTCATTGGCTGGTTTTTGGAAGTAGATCACCAGGTCTTTCTTCCTAGTCTTAGTCTGGAAGCTCCACTGAAACCTGTTCAGCATTGTAGCAACATGCAAATCTCCACTGACAGATGGGTGGTGGCTGCGCATGAGATGAACTGGCTGAGAACTGAACCTGGATCTCCCTCACGAAGGCAAGAATTCTACCCCTGAACCACCACTGCCCCCTTCAGGTTGTTATAACCATTTAAAAAATCTTCCTAAGATTGTGTGAAATTACTTTGTATTTATAAATTAACTTGATAGAACTGGCATATTCATAATGCTGTGTCTTCTCATACAGGAATGTGGTATGCTTCTCCTTTTTTTTGGATCTTCATGTTCTTCAGTATAACTTTAGTTATTCTATTCATATATCATTGTCAGGTGCTGTCGAGTCAGTTCCAACTCACAGTGACTCTACATACAACAGAACAAAACACTGCCCCGTCCTGCACCATCCTCACAATCACTGACATGTCTGAGCCCACTGTTGCAGCCACTGTGTCAATCCATCTTGTTGAGGGTCTTCCTCTTTTTCACTGACCCTCTACTTTACCAAGCATGATGTCCTTCTCCAGTGACTGATCCCTCCTGATAACATGTCCAAAATACGTGACATGAAGGCTCGCCATCCTTGCTTCTAAGGAGCATTCTGGCTGTACTTCTTCCAAGACAGATTTGTTCATTCTTCTGGCAGCCCATGGTGTATTCAGTATTCTTCGCCAGCACCGTAATTCAAAGGCATCAACTCTAGGTCTTCCATATTCATTGTCTAGCTTTCACATTCACATCAAGCAACTGAAAATACCATGGCTTGGGTCAGGCGCACCTTAGTCCTCAGAGTGACATCTTTGCCTTGCCATAGAGTAAAACTCTCAGACTCTGTTAAACTAAAACCGAAGAAATTTATTAAAAGCATAAGAACAGTTGAATGAGGAGACTTAGCCCACACAGAGTGAAGACCAATGAATCCAAGGGGTGGCTGCTTCACAGGAAGAGTTACAGACAGGGGGAGGGGACAGGTATGCTTTCTGATAGCCCTACTCTCCTGCACTTCTAGGGCTCACTGACTTTTCTCTTGGCATTCTCCTGCAGCGCTTCCTCACTTATCAAGCAAATAGGATTAACCAAGTGATAAGAGCATGGGTTCTGGCTCAAATCTCAGTTCTACCACTTATTGATAGCTGTGTAACTTTGGGCAATTCACATAATCTGTCTCCTCAGATTCCTCATCTATAAAATGGGCATAATAATAGTTCCCTACCTTATAGAGTTGCTGTAATCCATAACATAATGCATGGCTAAGCACCTCAGTAAATGTTTGCTGCTCTGGTTATTATCAATAAGGATAAATCAATGACTCTGGCCAAATGACGTATTTTAATATTTAACTAAATGATAAAACTATTTCATTTATTCACTCACATCCCTTTCTATTCCCCTTGCCCTGCTTTATTGTTTACTTTTTTCACCATCCACAGATCTCTTTATTTCTACAGCGTTAGTTTCATGAGGTAGAGGTGTTGTTTTGTTCACTGTTGTAAGCCACAGCACACAGAATCGTATTCCAAAACCAGAAACCAAACCCCATGCCATCAAGTCGATAATGACTCACAGTGACCCTATAAGACAGAGAACTGCCTCACAGGATTTCCAAGAAGCGGCTAGAGGATTCGAATTGCCAACTTTTTGGTTAGCTGCAGCTCTTAAACCATTGCACCACCAGGGTTCCGCAGAATCATATTAGGCCCTCAATAAATACTTATTGCATGAATGGTACAAAGTGTCAAAAGGAAATATACACCGAACATTTCATTATAATAGAAACTACAGATAAAACTTTCTCTAATGGGTGAGATGGGAAGACAGAGAGAGTTAGGAGCTGGCTGAATGGTCATGGGGAATCAGATGCGGAAAGGAGGAGTGTGCTGTCGCAGAACGGGGTGAGCAATTAGGGTCTCATAACAATGTATGTAAAAAAAATTCTGTATGGGAGACTAACTTGAAATGTAAACTTCATTTAATTACAACAATTAACAAAAAAAAAAAAATCTTTCTCTAATGACTTCCAGTCCTATATTTTAAAATATCATACACCATAATGAAAACATAAGAAAATTTATTAAAATTTGAAGACAAAAACATAATTTCAAAAGATTCAGACCTATGTCAGGTGTGACAGAGTATGGATACTTTCTTGAAATTCAAAATCAGATCCAAGAGTATCACTTTCAGAATGTTCTAGTGGATTGGGTTTACTTTTATTTGTCCTGGATGAAGCAGTCACTATTCCACCCTCTTTCTTGGCAGAAATGTGTCTTTTCAAAGACTCACTTTTAATTGGCTCATTAATCAAAGGACTACTTCCCCTGATTCCTTTGCTCTGCCAATTTACAGTAGAGTTAGAGCAGAAATGCAGATCCTTTCCATGTTGTTTCTTAGCCGACTGTTTTTTGCTACATTCACCTGTTTTGGTCACTTTCTCTGAAGAAGATCTGCTACTTCTGGACAACTCCTCTTCTTTTCTTTGACTTCCAGTCCCAGAAATTGCATCTGCTGGAGGAGAACATGCTCTAGCAATGAATTCTTCAAAAGACTCTTGCCGCTCCTCAGTACCTGGGAAATCCAAGGCGTCTTTGGATGTTACTAAGGCCTCCTGAGTAGAAACTGGGACTTGGAAGGAGTTGATAGGCAAAGGAATTCTAGCATCACCTGTAATTTTCTGAAACTGGAAGGAAAAACAAAACAAAAATTTAGTGATGAACAAAGCCAACCATTAAAAAGTAAAGCAGAGTCCAAAACTTTAATGTTGCCCTGTAATTTTCTAAAGACAATTGATTACTCAGAAAGTTTTAGAGTCATTTTTTTTCTATATCTTGGTAAGTGATTTCCAACTGCACTTAGCTATATCCAAGGCTATTTCCACCATATTTTCAAACTTTTGTGTTTTGGGTAATTATTAACCATCTCCCTTATGAAAAAAAAATCCTATTCCCTAAGAAAATTAATTTCTTTTCTATCCTCCAGGCACATGTGATCAGTATCCTCTTCGTGACTAGACTGTATTCTCAAGGTGTCAGTTCCTCAGATGGCCCTGAGATGCCTGAGGTGGGGCATGGGGGTTCCAAGTGAGGCTCGAGGAAAAGCAGCAGGGGACTCCTGTGCTAAACAGGCTTTCCCCTCCCATTCCCATAACCAGGTAATTATCTATACTCTACTGCCTATGAATTATGTGGGAGTACTTATTTTAAAAATTATCTGTATCAGTACTTGTACCTTCATTAGTGTTCCTTCATTGTAAGCTGACTGCATACAAATAGAAACCTAGATGAAATATGAATAGAATAGACGTTTACAAAATTTAAAATTTGGAATATTTTTTCTAATCTTTCATTTCTTTCCTCACTGAGGATAGTTTGCTTTAGATTATAAAATTTCAAAATAACTTCCAGTTTTCTTTTTTACCACAGTACAATATTGGCACAGAATTACTAATCTCGGACTTGGAAAGGACCCCAAAGAGGCTCTAGGCCCCAAGCATCTGAACTATTAGAAACAGATTGTTAGTCGTTTTCTTTCTGATTTGGTAATTCCCTTTCTGCTACTCACTCTCATAATCAGTAAATTCTGTTCTGTCTGCTTACTTGGATATTCTGCATTTGTCCCAGGGCATTCTGCTTTGATTCTGGTTCTTCTTCTTCAAGTGCTTTCATTTCTTCTTTAGGTGCATGACTAATGGTAGAATTCATCTGGGGACGACCTAGTAAATGAAAATCTGCCTGATCTATACCAGCCATTGTGGCAAGCTGCCCAAGCCTAGGTAACAGGAGAAAAGGAGGAAAAAGCAAGGGTTATTATAATCACATAAGAACAGCTTTGATATACCTATACCCGAAACACTTCTAAAATCTTAAAAGTCAATATTCTACTCCAGACTACAACCTCCCATCTTTCTCAATTTCTCAGACCTTTGTGTATTCATGCACTGGGACCTCATCAGGTCACCCGATCCTTTAAGCACCCCCTCTTCCTCCTAACAATGTATTAAATAAATACCACCTGATTTTAAGCCCTTACCTGGTACCTAACCACTTTTACAGATTATCTCACCAGCAGCTTCAACTTCCACCAGGTGCCTAGTCCCTCCACTTCCACATATGGCTATCACCTTTCCTCCAGTCTCCAAAGATGTGGTGTCTACTCCTTCCTTTCCAACACCAATCTATTCATCCACAAAACATCACTACACCAATTATCTATCGCCAACTCTTTCGGTATCCTCTTTCCGCAAAATTGCTCCCAGGTGAGAACTATGATCAATACCTATGTGCCTTTCAGATTAACAATAACAATTTTTACGTATAGGACAAAATTAACTCTAATTTGAACTTAATTAACAAGCAAAATGAGTAAAAGGGAGGGAAATACCTATACATTCCTGAATATTTTCAACTGAAATTACCTTCAATTTAGTCCTTCCCAAGAATTGTACCTACCAATTACTCTATCTACAGGATACTCTTTTATGATGGGCTCTCTACTCTGCCAAGGCAGGTCTGCCACTTTGCAGTTCTTTTTAAATTAATGTCCCATTAAACAAGTGAGTATATTACCTACAATTACATACTAAATATGGCTTATGGAAGCGATGAAAATTGTTCAAGTTCCCCAGCAAACTACCGTTAAAGACATGGAGGGAAGAATGCATGGAGAGAAATAATCTAACCCAGCATCTTTAAGGAGATCCAAGAAAGCATGGAACTTCTGAAAAGAGTTCTCAATGCTGCCCAAAACACCTTCATCATCCAGGATCATGCTTGTCAATGACTGTGCATGAAGGGCTTCAGACAAAGAGAAATTTATATTTCTTAACTTGGCATTTTCACATTCCAGCTATAAAAGAAGATTGGAAATGCAGGTCATAATTTTCTTTCATTGCCATCAAAAGAAAACAGTTTTCAAGTCACAAAACCAAAACATTTAAAGAGGTAATTAATTTATAATTAATCTAACTCTCCACCAGTAAAGACAGAGACCATAATATTTAACAACCAAAACCCAGAGACACTTGACAAAGTTTCCTATATGACACTTAAAAAGTATATAGATAAACCATAATTATACAGTTTTATTAATGATCTTTCAAAAAGATCACATTTCTCAGTGGTTAAATTCATATAGGATTCTCATTCTGCATTAGAAAATTAGCTGCTGAAGTTTCTCTTAAATTGGAAAACAAAATATAGAGTCAAATTTGAGCAAAGCATATTACAATTCTGCTGAATGTTAAGGATTAACTTTAGTCAGTACAATATTTAATATGTAAGTTTAAAAGTCCTAAGTTCTATCTAATTTATTAACTATATGATTATTAATATTCTCCCTGGCTTCTTTTTAAAAAAAATTTATCTTTCGTTGTTGTTGAGAATATACACAGCAAAATACACACTGATTTAACAGTTTCTACATGTACAATTCAGTGACACTGATTACATTCTTTGAGTTGTGCAACCATTCTTAACCTCTTTTTCTGAGTTGTTCCTCCCCCATCAACATAAACTCACTGCCCCCTAAGTTTCCTACTTAATCTTTCGAGTTGCTGTTGTCGATTTGATCCCATATAGACAGATCTTGAAAGAGCACAATGTTCAAGGCAGACATTTTTCACTAGTTAAACTAAACTATTATCTGGTTTTAAGAAGACTTCAGGGGATATTTTTGCTTAAAGGTTTAAAGATTACCTCAGGGCAATTGTTTCAGGGGCTCATCCAGCCTCCATGGCTCCAGAAAGTCTGGAGTCTATGAGAATTTGAAATTTCATTCTGCATTTTCCCCGCTTTGATCAGGATTCTTCTATGAAATCTTTGATCAAAATGTTCAGTTATGGTAGTTGGGCACCATCCAGTTCTTCTGGTCTCATGACAATCCCCTGGCTTCTCGAAAACATTTACTCACCCACCTCCCATCATCTTTGTATTTAAGACCACTAATAAGCCAAATTTTACTCCTTCTCAGAAAGGCCGTTTTGTTTATGATACACCTTTTGTGTTATACAAGCAAATGCTCAATATTTATTAAATGAGTACGTGTCTGCCAATCCAATCCAGGACCTTTCAGAAATTCCTCCCAACTCACCTTGTAATAATTACATTTACACAGAACTTCCAGCTTATATCCCGCTTAATCCTCATGGCATAATTTGTTACCTTTCATTGCATTCTCAGCAGTTTTCCACCATCATATGCTTATTGATTCATTTTCCTAATTCACTTCAGTACAGAGTTTCTTCATCAGGTCTTTTACATTACTGTATGCACAATGTAAACATAATACTGTATTTCTACACAAATAATACACACCTTCTGCGTTTGTTTGCCAACCGCTCCCTCTCTCCGTGGGCACAGCAGCACTTACGAAAATACCTCGAGGAGGGAGGCAGCAGTTGAAAAACAAACACAGAAGGTGCGTTATTTGTGTAAAAATATGATAAATCTTTCTTTTTTTTTGGTGGTTTGCGGTATTTGTTTTTATTTCCCAAACTTTGTCAACCCATAAATAAGCGCTTTCTTGAATTAAAGTATCATGAACAGAAAATAAGCTGAAGTCATATAAAAGCATATGAAAAAAACTTCTAAGGTTTTTATGTTTGTAAAAACATGCTTTTTAGAATACGTATCATATGACCACTAAGTATAAGTAAATACAAAGGTTAGTATGATGGAACCAATTTGGAATACCCTATACTTTCTCACTTTCAAGCTTACAAGATGTGTGTATATGTGTATGGCTTAAATCAAATCAAATCAAAACAAAACAAAAAGTGTAAGAAAAAAACTTTTGTTTACCTCATTTACTCGTTTATCAGCCTTAAGCCTTATTACTCTTTCCTCTTTTAGCTGCTTTAGGCACTCCTCCAGTTTTTCCTAGAATGAAGAAATACAGTAAATATAATTAATTTGCAATATGATGCCTGAAAGAATTTCCAGCTATAATTTCACCAACTATTTAGGAGCAGAAGTGAACTTAGACAGATATCAAGATTACTGTGCACTTACAATACCACACCACGCTACTAAAATTTATTACTAAAATATATCAGATTAGCCCTGTACAGATTTATTTAAATCTCATTATTTTCAAAATAGATCTCAAAGAGCTCACTTATAAAAGACATATACATATAATATAGTTAATAAGTCAGAAACAGAAAATTAAGGCCAAGAAAGAAAAATTCTATTCTTTCTCTTTTTTGTGGCTACGTAAGGAGATTTGAAGTACAAGAAGGGTCTGACATGAGGGAGTTTGTTGCTGTCTTTGAAGAGATAAAGCCTGATGTTGTAGGTCATGTAGCAAGGAATGCAGGACAGAGGCCTCGAGGAGCTGAGATGGCCCGCAGCTGATAGCTAATAAGGAAACAGGGACCTCAGTCCTACAACTAAAAGGAACTGAATTGTGTCAACAACCTGAAAAAGCTCTGAAATGGATTATTCCCCAGAGCCACCAGATAATAACACAACCTGGCTGACTCACTGATGTCAGCTTTATGATACTCTAAGCACAGAACCCAAACTCACCTTCCTTTGAAGAAGGACCTACAGAACTGTGAGCTAATAAATGGGTGTTGTTTTAAGCCACTAAGTTTGTGGTAACAGAAAATCAATACACTACTCAATCTCTAGGTTCATGAGCAAAATAAATGATTGTTATTGTTTTAAGTCACTGTTTTGAGTTGATTTACTATGCAGCAATAAATGAACAGAACACCTACACTTACTAAGGAGGAAGATATATTTAAATATTTTAAAGGCTTCTAATAATCATTTAAACAAAGAGTTTCAACTTAAAGTTACCTGGCCCAACCTATGCCTGTTTATTTCCCAACATAAGAACTCTGCTCTGGTCAAATCAGGGTTCCTCCACACCTTTGTTAATTCTGTTCCACCTCTCAATGCTTCCACCTATCAAAGCCCACCCAAGACTTTATCTCCAACACATTCTCACACTCAGTACTTAAAAACTTAGCCCTTTTCATCCTATATCTATACTGCTTTCAAGTGCTATTTTTCCTATAGGAAGGTTAGTACCATCAACAAGTGTTTAAAAATACTTGAATGGACTTTCTGGCTACAATTAACCAGAACAATGGACCTCCATAAGTAATGGATTCTTTTATTAAAAAACAAAAACCTGTACTCATTTATCCACCTATGACATACTACCCCTGGTTTAAGATAAGAAAGACCTTTCTGATATAACATCAATTTAGGACAGGCTTTGAGTTAGCTTTTCCAGTAGCTCTGGCATTCTTGAACTGATCCATTCGCCTGTTTGCAACCAACTTCATCGCGTGTTCAGTCCATGGCCACAAAACAAAGCACATCACCACCACTGTCCCAAATAGTTTCTGATTCTTTATACTTGACATTAGCACCATGCTGTTCTGGTTCTGGCCTAAACTACCATATATATATTAAAAGAAATATTCTTAATGACTCTTGAGAATGACAAAAACACAGCCCTTTCTGGTCATATTTCAGTTGCGTTTCTTCCTATGTGACCCCTATTTATTAAGCTTTAGTTGTAACTGATTTTTACATAACAGTGGATAGTAACAGCAAGTGCTACCATTTAAGGAGTAATGTAAGTTGGGACTGTGTCAAGTGGGTTACAGACAGTACAGCGTGTAATTCTCATAAAGCCCCTGTAAAATGGGTATGACCATTTTATTGGGGATATTAAGTAATATGCTCAAGCAATTTGTGAGATCTTTTGCTTTTAATCAATAAGGACAAAAGGAAAAAAAAAAAGCAACTCAAGATCGACTTCAAACACAACTACAAACCAGTTCCTGCATAATTTAATACTGAAGTAGATAGCCCTAAGCATCTGCTTATTTTCAAGTAAGATAGTCATGGTTCAAGAAATCCTTCATCAGCTTCTGAAATAAATGTTTAACACAAGTTGTTAACACAATTCTTTAAACTACAGTACTGTCTAATATGGCAGCCACTAGCTACGTGTGGCTATTTAAATTCAGGTAACTGAATAAAATTTAAAACTCAGTTCCTTAGTCACAGCAGCCACATTGTAAGTGACCATGCCACATGTGGCCAGTGGCTACAATACTGGACAAAGCTCTACAAAACATTTTACCACAGAAGCAAGTTCTACTGGAAAGTGCTATTTTAAAGAGTAACACATAAGCCAACTACAGATAATACATAAAGTCCAAAAGTTTTTGAAGGAAGATATTCAGGCGGCTAACAAACACATGAAGAAATGCTCACAATCATTAGCCATTAGAGAAATGCAGATCAAAACTACAGTGAGATATCATCTTACCCCAACAAGTGTAGCATTAATCCAAAAAACACAAAACAAAAAACGCTGGAGAGGTTGTGGAGAGACTGCAATACTTATACACTGTTGGTGGGAATGTAAAATGGTACAACCACTTTGGAAATCTATTTGGCGCTTCCTTAAAAAGCTAGAAACAGAAGTACTATACGATCCAGCAATCCTGCTCCTTGGAATATATCCTAGAGAAATAAGGGCCTTCACACGACTAGATATATGCACACCCATGTTCACTGCAGCACTGTTCACACTAGCAAAAAGATGGAAACAACCTAGGTGCTCATCAACGGATGAATGGATAAACAAATTATGGTATATCCACACAATGGAATACTATTCAATGATAAAGAACAACAATGAAGCAGTGAAACATCTTATAACATGGAGGAAGCTGGAGATTATTATGCTGAGTGAATTTAGTCAGTCACAAAAGGACAAATATTGTATAAAACCACTATTACAAGAAATCAAGAAAAGGTTTAAAAACAGAAGAAAACATTCTTTGATCTTTACGAGGGTGGGGTGGGAGGGGGAGGGTTATTCACTAACTAGATAGTAGATAAGAATTATCTTAGGTGAAGGGAAGGACAGCACACACTACAGGGGAAGTCAGCACAACTGGACTAAAACAAAGCTAAGAAGTTTCCTGAATACAATCAAACACTTTGAGGGACAGAGTAGCAGGGGTAGGGGTCTGGGGACCATGCTTTCAGGGGACATCTAGGTCAATTGGCATAACAAAGCTTATTAAGAAAATGTTCTACATCCTACTTTGGTGAGTGGCGTCTGGAGTCTTAAAAGCTTGCAAGCGGCCATCTAAGATGCAGCAATTGGTCCCAACCACCTGGAGTATAGGAGAATGAAGAACACCAAAGACACAAGGTAAGTATTAGCCCAAGAAACAGAAAGGGCCACATAAACCAGAGACTTTATCCGCCTGAGACCAGAAGAACTAGATGGTGCCTGGCTACCACCAACGACCGCCCTGACAGGGAACACAACACAGAGTCCTGGATGGAGCAGGAGAAAGGTGGGGTGCAGAACTCAAATTCTAGTAAGAAGACCAGACTTAATGGTCTGACTGAGACTGGAGGTACCCCGGAAAGCATGGCCCCTGGACTCTCTATTAGCCCAGAACTGAAACAATTTCCAAGGCCAACTCTTCAGACAGGGATTGGACTGGATTGTGGGACATAAAGTGACACTCGTGAGGAGTGTGCCTCTTAGCTCAAGTAGATACATGAGACTAAATGGGTAGCTCCTGTCTGAAGGTGAGATGAGAAGGCAGAGAGGGTTAGGAGCTGGTTGAATGCACATGGGAAATCAGGGGTGGAAAGGAAGAGTGTGTTGTCACAGTATCAGGAGAGCAATTAGAGTCACATAACAATGTATGTATAAATTTTTGTATGGGAAAAAATTAAAAAATAAAAAGTCCAAAAGTTTTTGAAACATTCAATATTCTCACAGAAAAGTTACCAAGAATTATGTGGAAAAATGATTTCAGATACAAGAATAATACAGCATGTCCATCAGAAGGAATGCTACATGAAGTCACTAAAACCAGAGTTAGTGAATAGGGTTCCGGAGTTCTGTATTCAAAACATATACAGCAGCACATTGTTCTCTGGACATGGTGCATAGGCTTAATCGGATTCTCTGATGTAGAAGAGGATTTAATGACATGACCAAATATTTCTGATAACTTTTTAAGACAAAGGGGCAGATTAAAAGTATCCAGGTGTGTGCACGTGCACTGAGGTAGCTTTTATTTCCTTCAATAAAGGTTTCCAGTGTTTTCAAAAATTTCCTCAATTTATGTATACTTCTATATTTGATCATAGACTTCTGTTTGAAAAAAACAACAAATACACTAATAATTTCATATTCTTTAATGTTCCCTGGGTGGTGCAAACAGTTAAGCACTCAAATACTAGCCAAAAGCTTGGCGGTTTGAAACCATCCAGAGATGCCATGTGCACCTGGCCTGGAGATCTGCTTCCGAAAGGTCTCAGCCTTGAAAATCCTATGGAGCAGTTCTTCTCTATACACAAAGCGTCGTAGTGAGTCGGAATCGACTTGATGGCAACTAACAGCAACCAGTTAAAGCCAATCAAGTTTTTGCGGGGAAAAGGAGAAAAAAAAAAAAACAACATTCCTCTTATTAACTATTCATATAATGGTTTTAATATCTGAAACTTATTTCTTAGATATTCTGAACAAACAAATCCTAGCCACAACTGGAAGAAGGAAACTAAAATACTCCATTCTTGACTGTTTCTAAATAGCACATCAGAGTGCAATTACATGAAATAGTTTCTCCCTCTAGTGGAGGGAGTTAGGCAGAACATATGTTACATTTTAATGAAAAAATGTTCCCTCTCTCATTACAAAGTAATTCTTGCTTCTTAAAGGAAATATGGAACTCAAAAATTAAAAAGTAAATTTGTTTGATACTCCACTACTTAAATACAACTAAAGATATGGTTTTGGGGTAATTTTCCTTCTTGTTGTCTGCTTCTACCTCCCTTCTAAAGCATTGGCTAGTTGTTCTGGCACACTGCTGTTATAATACTGCATATCCAATTTTATGTTCCATTTTTTTCCATTTAACATTGAATCGATCATTTCTCATATGATCAGAGGATTCATAACCTTGATTTTTTAGTGGACTACAAAATAACTCACTGAGTGGGTTTATTGGTTTACTTAATCATTCTTTTATGGCTAAACACTGCGATTATTTCCAACTTTTCAATATTACAAATAAGATTGTTTTATGTATGAAAGTTCCCCCCATATTTAAAATATGTAATTTTCTTAAACTAAATCAATAAAAAAAGAATTTTAGACCAAAGCAATGAACATTTTAAAGGCTCTGAGATACTTATCTCCAAACTGTTTTCCAAAAGAGGAAGCATATTTTTCAAACTTGTTTATGTACAAAATATGGTATTCAGCCCACACTTATGACTGGAAGTTTGGGTAGATATGAAACCCTAGGTTGAAAGTTCAAAACTTTAAGAATATTTTCTAATGTCTTCCAGGATCCAGAATAGCTAATGAGAAATCTGGTGAAATCTGGTTTTTATTCTTTTATAGATGACCAGTTTTTTTCTCTCTGGAATTTTTATCATTTTCGTTGCTAATCTGAAATTTCACAATGAAGGATGTCTAGTTCTGTGCATATATTTTTATTCATCTTGCTCAGTATGTGGGTAAATCAAAAAACCAGCTGCCACTGAGTTGATTCTGACTCACGTAGACCCCACATGTGTCAGAGTAGAACTCTGCTCCTAAGGGATTTCCATGGTCCTGATCTTTTGGAAGGAGATCACCAGGTTTTTCTTCTGAGGAGCCTTTGGGTAAACTCGAACTGCCAACCTTTCAGCTACCAGCTGTCATGGATTGAATTGTGTCCCCCCAAAAATGTGTGTAGCAACTTGGCTAGGTCATGATTCCCAGTATTGTATGACTGTGTTATCTGTGTGATTTCCTTAAGTGTTGTAAACTCTACCACTATGATGAGATTATATGTGATCTCCTCATGTGTTGTAAATTCTATCACTGTGATAAGTTTATACTGATGAGGCTGACAAAATTAGTGTCTTAATGCAATCTCTTTTGAGATATAAAGGAGAGAAGCGAGCAGAGATACATGGGAACCTCATACCACCAAGAAAGCAGTGCTGGGAGCAGAGCGCGTCCTTTCGACCTGAGGTTCCTGTGCAGAGAAGCTCCCAGACCAAAAGAAGACTGATGACATGGACTTTCCTCCAGAGCTGCTGGAGAAAGTGTTTCCCTGGAGCTGACGCCCTGCATTTGGACTTGTAGCCTACTGGACTGTGAGAGAATAAACTTCTCTTTGTTAAAACCATCGACTTGCATTTCTGTTGGAGCAGCACCAGATGACTGAGACACCAGCTAAGCACTTAACCTTTTGCATGACCTGGGGACATCCAGTACATGGACAGCCCTGTTCAATTTGAGGCTTCATGTTTACTGCTAGCTATGAGAAATCTTGCCTTATGATTTTTTAGAATAACTTCCTTCCCTCTATTTTTTTCCGTCCTCTATGGAATCTCTAATAGTGAGATGTTGGACTTCTTCATTTCAGTCATACCTTCCATTTCTGGACTTCTGTTCTACATACTTAGAAATTTCCTTAACTCCATCTGAATTTATTTCAGCAATCATTTTAATTTTCAAGAGCTCCTTCTTGCTTTCTAATTGTTTCTTCATAAGTAACATCCTTTTCTTGTATCATAGGTGTTGTTTCTTTTTAAATGTCTCTGAGAATACTACTTAGTAATTTTTTCTGAAGTATTTTATGTTCCTAAATTATCTGTGTTTCTACCAGGGTGTTTTTTATCTTTATTTTTTCTATCATGTTGTAAACTCTACTCAACTATTAGGTGAACCATGGTTATTTTCTATTTAAGAATGAGACAGCAGAACGTTCGCTGAAAGCTCTGGTCTATGTGGGTCAATCACGCCAAATGACTGGTTTCTCTTATGTGTGCAGAAGTGGACAGACAGTTATGAAGGGATATCCCCAACTGCCCTTTCTAGGGTGCAAAAATCCACACTAGCTTGCTCAGTTCTCCCAGACAGTTTAATTTTTAAAAATAAATTTTTCTGAATTCATCCAACTACGAACAGCTGATATTTGACAAAGGCCCAAAGTCCATTAATTGGGGAAAAGACAGTCTCTTTAATAAATGGTGCTGGCACAACTGTATATCCATCTGCAAAAAACTGAAACAAGACCTATACCTCACATCATGCACAAAAACTAACTCAAAATGAATCAAAGACCTAAATATAAAATTAAAAATGATAAAGATCATGGAAGAAGAAATAGGGACAATGCTAGGAGCCCTAATACGTGGCATAAACACAATATGAACCATAAGTAACAATGCACAAGCACCAGAAGAGAGGCTAGATAAACAGGAGCTGCTAAAAATCAAACACTTACGCTCATCAAGACTTCACCAAGAGTAAAAAGACAAATGACGGACTGGGAAAAAAATTTTGGCTACGACAAATCCAATCAGCATCTAATCTCTAAAATCTACAAGATACTGCAAAACCTCAATAACAAAAAGACAAATAACCCAATTAAAAAATAGACAAAGGATATGAACAGACACTTCGCCAAAGAAGACATTCAGGCGGCAAACAGGCACATGAAGAAATGCTCACGATCATTAGCCATCAGAGAAATGCAAATCAAAACTACAAAGAGATACCATCTTACCCCAACAAGGCTAGCATTAATCCAAAAAACACAAAATAATAAATGCTGGAGAGGTTGTGAAGAGAGACTGGAACACTTATACACTGTTGGTAGGAACGTAAAATGGTACAACCACTTTGGAAATCTATTTGGCGCTTCCTTATAAAGCTAGAAACAGAAGTACCATACCATCCAGCAATCCTGCTCCTTGGAATACATCCTAGAGAAATAAGAGCCGTCACACAAATAGATACATGCACACCCATGTTCACTGCAGCAGTATCCACGATAGCAAAAAGATGGAAACAACCTACATGCCCATCAATGGACGAATGTATAAACAAATTATGGTATATTTTACACAATAGAATACTACAAAACGATAAAGAACAACGATGAATCCATGAAACAACATGGAGGAATCTGGAGGGTATTATGCTGAGTGAATGTAGTCAGTCACAAAAGGACAAATATTGTATAAGACCACTATTACAAGAACTCAAGAAAAGGTTTAAACACAGAAGAAAACATTCTTTGATGGTTGCGAGGCGGGGGAAGGAGGGGGAGGGTTATTCACTAACTAGATAGTAGATAAGAATCATCTTAGGTGAAGGGAAGGACAGTACACACTACAGAGGAAGTCGGCACAACTGGACTAAAACAAAGCTAAGAAGTTTCCAGAATATAATCAAACACTTCGAGGCACTGAGTAGCAGGGGCAGGGGTCTGGGAACCATGCTTTCAAAGGACATCTAGGTCAACTGGCATAACAAAGCTTATTAAGAAAATGTTCTACATCCTACTTTGGTGAGTGGCGTCTGGGGTCTTAGAAGCTAGCAAGCGGCCATCTAAGATGCAGCAATTGGTCCCAATCACCTGGAGTAAAGGAGAATGAAGAACATCAAAGGCACAAGGAAAGTATTAGCCCAATAAACAGAAAGGGCCACATAAACCAGAGACTTCATCCGCCTGAGACAAGAAGAACTAGATGGTGCCCGGCTACCACCAATGACAGCCCTGACAGGGAACACAACAAAGAGTCCCTGATGGAGCAGGAGAAAGGTGGGGTGCAGAACATCAAATTCTAGTAAAAAGACCAGACTTAATAGTCTGACTGAGACTGGAGAAACCCAGAAGGCATGGCCCCCGGACTCTCTGTCAACCCAGAACTGAAACAATTCCTGAAGCCAACTCTTCAGACAAAGATTAGACTGGACTATGGGACATAAAATGATTCTCATCAATAGTTTGCTTCTTAGCTCAAGTAGATACTTGAGACTAAACTGGCAGCTTCTGTCTGGAGGTGAGATGAGAAAGCAGAGAGGGTCAGGAGCTGGCTGAATGGACATGGGAAATCAGGGGTGGAAAGGAGGCGTGTGCTATCACAGTATAGGGAGAGCAATTAGGGTCACGTAACAATCTATGTATAAATTTTTGTATGAGAGACTAACTTGAAATGTAAACTTTCACTTAAACTCCAACAGTTAAAAAAAATTTTTTTTGTTACAAAAATCCATTTTTCTTTTCTGTCCCTAAAAACACAAAAGTATAGAATGACATTAAATGTAAGGTATTTTACAGGTTTATTAACAAGTGTAACCTAGCTTCTTGACATTTATTTTATAAAAGGAGAATATCATTTGTAAAAGTTAAGATTATTTTTTCGACTTTGCTTTTATGAAAGGCAAAGTCATACTTTCCTCTTAAAAAAAAAAAGAAGAGTTCAGCTTGAATCGCAAATTCCCTGGTCTGTACTATGAGAGCACTCAACCAACTGATTACATACATTTGGTGCTCAATATATTTGAGTTTATTTTATGACCCTTCAGGTTCTCCCTATATCTAAGATTTTAAGAACGGGAAAATACATCACTAATGAAGTTTTTTCATTTTTTTTTTAAATTGTGGTGAAATATACATAACAACGCATTTCTTATTTCAACCACATTCACATGTACAATTCAGTTACGTTAATTACATTCTCCATGTTGTGCAACCATCACCACTATCCATTTCCAAAACCTTTCCATCATCCAAAACAGAAACTAAATACCCCTTAGGTAATATTCATTTCTCCTTTCCACCCACCCCTGGTGACCATTAATAAACTTTGGTTTCTATGCATTTACCTGTTCTAGATATTTCATATAATATTTGTCCTTTTGTGTCTGACTTATTTCACTCCGCATAATGTTTCAAGGTTCATCCGTGTCATAGTATGTATTAGAATTTTATTTTTCTTTATGGCTGAATAATACTCATTTATATATACATATCACATTTTATTTATCCATTCTGATGAGTTCTGATTTTTATTTCCTAGAGTTCAAATGTCCTTCTCTCACCTTAGTCTAAGCTAAGGAACCATATAAGGGGTAGGAAGTTGAAGGAAGGGGAAAACAGGATCCTCATGCAAGCTGTCCAGTGTTGTTTCACAATCAAACATCCTGCCAAATACCAACTACAGTTTAAAATAATCACCTCTAGATCTTTAAGATGATAACTTTGTACCTGTATTGCTTCTTGTTTTACACTGGTTTTCTCAGGCACTTCATGAACGCTTTCTGAAGAATCGTCAACCTCTTCGATTTCTGAGGAGGAAGGACTTTCTACTGTCACAGTCACAGGAAAATTTGATTGCTTAAAGAAAGAAGGCAAGTTTGTGTAAGTAATAATATCAACAAGTATCAGATAGTAAAGGGCATCTAATCAAAAGCAGTATTTCTGAAGTATCAAATCATTACCTGTAACTGTCTTTCACTACTTCTTAGCCTAAAACAATCAGTAACAAAGTAAAAGGACAGTATCTCATTCTTGTTGTGCTATTCTTAAGAATTCTGTCTTGCAGAGCTATGGTTAGTATTTGGAATTGCCCATATTATTTTACTGAATTTCTTTGACATAAAGCAAGTGAGGAGCCAAGGTAAACATTTTTTCTCAGATCAACTTTATAATACAGAAATTCATTCTCTACCATCAGAGACAGAGTCTGGAAGAAAATGTGCTTTTTTAGGAAGAAATTCCGTCAGTAGGGACAAAGGAAAATTATAAGAATAATGAGAAAAAGTCAAGCTATCTAAGCTGTGAATAACAAACAAGAGAATTTTGTATATAATAAATACAATACACACACAAAACTAAAACTGACCCATTAGAAACTTCTCATCTTCTTAAGCCCAAATTAGTGTAATAACAATACAATTGTACCGTGAAGTATCACTGCCACTAGAATATTATTCAATATGACGTTTCTAAACATAGAAAAATGACCTGGTCATAACCCCATAAAAATTCTACAAATCACAAAGAAGAGGGCTAGGATTACATAATTATACAGATGACAAGGTACTGAGATATAACTTCTACCACAAGCAGCAAATTGCAGTATATGAAAATACTAAATAGTAGAATTAGGTGTGCACCCCTCCCCCTTTGGGGCATGCGAAGAGCAGTACTGATACACAGGGTGCTCCTATCAGTGGTGGTATCTTTCAAAAGAGAGAAATATCCTCTATGGTTCTCCAACACAACTGGGAAGGAGAAGCTGACACTCTAACAGGATTAACTTGTTCCAAGACCATGAGGCAACGTGACAGGGAACTTGTCACTCACGTTTAATTCATGCCTCCGGTGAGGAAGGGAGAAAGGCCCTGAGAAAGCACGCTTGGGGATTTGTTGCTTTGTTTTGGCATCAGGATCTGACGGCCCCAAAACTACATTTCCTGAAAGCATAAGGACATTCTTGAGTAGGATAACCTGACTTGTCACAAGTCACCAGTGTGTGTCGTTATCTATACAATCATACAGTGGCACTGAGAGAGCAACCTCGAAAATTTTTAATGGATCTACTTCAGGGAGAAAAGTGCTTCTCATAAGGCTCTGTTCACTTAAAAAAAAAAGAAAATCACCTTCTACATACTCCACCCCAATACCCTGTTATAAATATGGTAACTACATACCTGCAAATGATTATAGACATCACGAGTTTTGATTAATGGAAAACCCCTAAGGAGATATCAATAAATTAAGTTAAACTTTGATGTAAATATAGTGGATTCCTATAAGATTAGCACCTCATGAGCTGCCAAAAAATAAATTTCCAGATACCTATAATTTTATACCTTTAAAAGTACCAAAATTCTTATTTATCATTCTGGTTAGAAATCTTACCTTCTGAAATAGAAGGTATTACTACTCTTTCTTATCCACTTAGTCACAATTAAGAACATCGATTTTTATATAAGAGTGTACACTAGAAGCTTCGTGGGCTTCCAAGTATTAGAGCAGGTTGTTCCTACAGTAAAAGCCCCCAGAAACTTCCATATTCTTCGAGATTTTATGACTCCTTTTAGTTTTCCCGATGCTTCCTTCATAGTCAGAATGTCAAAGGCTTTGCTATCTTTAGTTTGCTGCTTCCTTCCTCTTAAGGACTTAAAAACTAGTGAACAAACTTGTTAGTATTTTGTACAATATCCATACAGACTTGTGTAAGCTCAAAATAAGGACCTGGAATACTCTGCTATGGAGAAAATGGAATGGAATTTAGCAGTCTGGTTTTTTGATGACTCTGAACTGTTGAGAGGCACCTTCAGTTCCTAAGAGATGAGCCTTAGCACTATAATTGCTATCACCATTTGCAAAAAAGTACAGTAGTTAGTTGCCTAATGAAGATTATGCTTATCAAAGTAACATGAGCAGCTGAACAGATATTTTACACACTATCTATCTCAATTCCTATTTAAAATGCATTCTGTTTTCTTAAAGTAACTTAATCTCCATTTTCTTAAACACTATCAAGTCATTTGAAAATAATCTATAGAATCTGATTCACTTAACAAGTCTAAAATTACACTATAACAATTTTAAAAGACTTTTACACTTCTTTGACAAAAAGTAATGTGAATAGTTACCTCTTCAGTAAGCAATCAGTCAAAAATAATTAAATCTAGTAACTGGTGTGATTTGTTGAGACTTAGAAATGAGGCCAGTTGACTGACTTAGATTAAGTCTAACACATACTTTTCATCTATTTTGCATTGAACTATTCCTTATGCCTAAAATGCCGTTCATCTTGTTCCTACCTACCCAAATTCCTACTTCTGCTCTACACAGCTTGGCTTTACATGCCTTTAATGAAACCTCTTCTCATCTGCTGAAGTGTGGATAATTTCACTCTCCTCTAGACTCCCACGGGATTACACTTGGTGTGACACTTAGTAAATTACTTGAAACTCCCAATTATAACGATTTTTTGTTTATCTTCCTAGAGGGATTCATTAGACAAACGCTATGACTGAGTCATCCTTCTTCCCCTACGGAAAAAGTCACATAGAGACCTGCCACAAAATAGAGGTTCCAAAATAAAGAATTCTGAGTGACTAAAGACAGAGAATAAAAATACTCCACCTGCTCCTTTTTGCACGTTCTGCAGTACGCCAGGGCAGGAAACCCGACACACCAGGTGGTAGAGGTTCAGGAGCATAATATTCTTTACCAGGGGTGTGTTTTCGTCCATTGTTTCCAGGCTTCTTTGTAGCCAATCCTACGTTCGGGGAAGCATTAAAAAAAAAAAGAAAAAAAGAGAACGAAGATGCACAGAAGGTCTAAAGAGCGATTATCACGCATGCACACTCTTAACAAGAGTACAAATGTGCACTTAACAATGATGCCAACACCATCAAAAACAGGATCATCTTGTAAAAGTGTACATGGTTTGAAAATACAAGTTATCTAAAGTAACAAGTTATCATTTTAACTAAATATAAGCTGAGTACATGAGACATGCAGAACATGTAATAGTAAATCTACAACTCAAAGAATGAAAGACTATACTGATACTTTTCATCATGTATCATGCAGGAATATTTATTATTGTATCTTTGGCATTTAAGAGTCTCAAGGACAGATAAACATAGACATAGCCCCTGACTCTTGCCAAACAGAACCTTCTAAATTAGAACAAAATTTCAATTTAAGATTAATTTTTCTCTGTCAAAACTACCAAAAGTGCAAGGCTGAACCTTGCTGGGGAGTAGGTGAGGCGATGTCGTTGTTAGGTGCCGGTGAGTCTGTCCCGACTCACAGCAACCCTACGTACAACAGAACGAAACACTGCCCAGTCCTGGGTCATCCTCATAATCGTCATTTTGCCTGAGCTCAGCATTGCAGCCACTGTGTCAATCCATCTTGTTGAGGGTCTTCCTCTCTTTCACTGACCCTTTACTTTACCAAGCATGAAGTCCTTCTCCACAGACTGATCCCTCCTGATAACGTGTCCAAAGTACATGAGACAAAGTCTCACCAGCCTTGCTTCTAAAATGTTCAGAATTATCCTATATTTCAGTACTAAAGAGTCAAGTATCTTCATACGAAATGTTCAGTAGAAAAGATAGACCTACATATTAATACTTTATTTAGAACAAATCATATGAACAACTGTATTAAAATTCACATTTAAATATTTAACTTTCTCTAATATTACTGAAAACAAATAATATAGGTTACTTAAAATGGTTATATTTATCCTTCAGTCCCTGGGGTAGTACAAACAGTTAATGTGCTCAGCTGCTAACCAAACATTTGGCGGTTTGGGCCCACCTAGAGGTGCCTTGGAAGAAAGGCCTGGCAATCTACTACTGAAAAATCAGCCACTGAAAACCCTATGAAACACATGGGGTTAGCATGAGTTGGAGTCAACTTGACAGCAGCTGGACTGGATTTATCCTTTCAAATCTGTTTTACTACATAAGATCTATTTTGACAGTATTAGCACGGCATATAAAATACAGTGAATACAGTAATATACCAAAAATATTTCATATAGTATAACTTACTGATAGTCATTGAATAGTCCTGTGTGATTTCTCTGCATAAATTTACATGCTTCTTAGGGGCTCGATTCATGTTGTGCTATTTTGTATTTTAACTTTATTACCCTCAAGCAAACAATAATCGGGTGCATGAGGTTTGTGTGTTATATCTGTTCCTCAAAGTTTAGAAACTAATGCAAATATATATATGTGTTATACACATATATTTTTTTTTAATATAATTTTATTTACTTTGTTGTTGAGAAGCAAATACATTTTTAACTAAAAAACTTTACAGTTATATTGCTAGGAGATGAAAAAACTCTAATAAAAGTGTCTGTTTTCTTTCTGCACACATAACTACAATATGAATATGACATGATTTGCATACATTATTTAACCCCTGCAGTCACTGAAATCTAACTATACAGCCAGACACTGATTTAGCTGATGGCTATGTATCCAAATAACTGAAGCAAATACAAAAAGAGCCCAAGAAATAAAATTACTCTTAAAATAGCTCAGAGAGCCTGTAAACATCAGTCACACTTCCACTTTGTTTAACCATGCTAAGTAAGAAAAAAAAATTTAATTGTTTTTATTATCCATCCCATGATGGCCTGTTACATATCACTAAGGACTAAAATTACAGAATTTCTAATATGTTCTTAAAAGTCATATACTGTATGGAAATACCAACTTAGAAACTTGAAAAAAAAATTTTATTGTTGCTAACCATTGTCATAGGGCAACATGTGTACTAACTCTTAAATGAGAAACTACTTTGTTCTGTAAGCCTTCATCTAAAGTGAGAATAGCAGCACAACTGGAAGAGCGTAGTCGATGTCACTGAATTGTGCATGTAGAAATTTTTGAAATGGTGTCTCTTTGGCTATGTATATTTTCACCAAAAAAAAAAAGGTCGAGAAGGGAGAGGGTTGACATGTTGTGGGATTGTTAACCAATGTCAGAAAACAATATGTGTACTACTGTTTCATGAGAAACTATTTGTTCTGTAAGCCTTCACCTGAAGTACAATTAAAAAAAAA
>NW_004444043.1:2650652-2696227 GCF_000243295.1 Trichechus manatus latirostris
TACAATTTAAAAAAAAAAAAAAAAAAAAAACCCGTTGTCCTTGAGTCGACTGCAACTTTTAGTGACCCTATCAGACAGAGCAGAACTGCCCCACAGGGTTTCCAAGGAGTGGCTGGTGGCTTCAAACTGCCGACCTTCTGGTTAGCAGCTGAGTTCTTAACCACTGCACCAACACATGATATAAAATGTTAATGATAATAACGTGTGTGATGTCACAAATCTCAATTTCTTCCTTGTACGTACTATTTAACTGTTTACTAAAATAGTACTTTTGAAATAAAAATTGTCAGACAAATCCTAAGCTTTCTTTTGATTTAATAAACACTCTTAACAACTACTGGACAATACAGTAGTGGCCAAACAAGTTGATTACTGGTGAATTAAAACCACATATCCTTTAATAATAAAAAAAAGTTATATTTAGTAAGATGTTTACAGTAATATTTTAAAGTTGATATTTAGGTTATTTCCAATTTATCACCAGTTTTAAAAACCGACCCATCAACTCAGTGAAACCTTATAAATGCATTAAAAAATCTAACTATAAATCCTGTAACGTGTTTTAAATTTAATGTGAAGTAAAAAAAGAATACAAGCTATATTTAAGCTACGTGAAAATTATAAACAGTAGAAAAAGGGAATGTAAATATTGCTTGAAAGAATGATATAACTGGAGACCGTTTCTACTTTTATTCCATCATTACTGTTAATACTTTTCAACCTAAATGAAAATTTTCAAAGAACACATTTTTTTTAAATTTAAATTTCAGGTAGCTTCCAAATAAAATATTATTTGTTGTTAATTGTTTGGAGAACTTTGCTACATAACTAAATTTACTGGAAACTTTTTTGTGGAAAATTAGCAGCTTATAACATATACAAATTTACGTTGTTTCCTCTGTATTATTCTTGGAAACCCTGGTGGCGTAGTGGTTAAAGTGCTACGGCTGCTAACCAAAAGGTCAGCAGTTCGAATCCACCAGGTGCTCCTTGGAAACTGGGGGAATCGACTTGATGGCAACAGGTTTGTTTTTTTTTTGTTTGTTTGTTTGGTATTATTCCTTAGGAGCCCTAATGCACAGTGGGTTAAGCACTTGGCTGATAATCAAAAGGTCAGTGGTTCAAACCCACCAGCTACTCCACAGGAGAAAAGATTACAGCCTTGGAAACCCTAGCGGGCAGTTCTATTCCGTCCTATAGGGTCCCTATGAGTTGGAATTGACTCGACGGCAATGGGTTTGGTTTATATCATTCCTTATAATTTTACTGTTTCAAACTTTAAAGTTACAAGAAAAGGTCAGTTTCATATGAAATTTGGCTTAACTTATTCCACTATGCCATTCATTCTTATCACGTGAAAAAGCTGATTTGTGAGACTAAAGATAATGTGTTCTAGAAAATAAAAATTAAGATCTCTTTAGAAACAATACAAAAGTATCAGGAGAACTGGGAATACAAAATTTATACATTCAGATGATTGTAAAATTTATGTTGCTAAAGGGTTTTATATACAAGATTTTTTTCCCCATTACACCTGACCACAAAATTATAGGCTTGCTTTAAAAATTCGGGATTAACTATTATTTGGAAGATCAAATATATATTATAGCAAACAGGTAGAGAATGTTTTTCTAAAATGTTCCATCTAGGGTCAATAAACTTGTTTATTGCATTCTTTTATAAGGATTATGTATATTTCAAGTTTTTATCATCTTTCAAAGAAGCAGAGCAGTACCTGATTCAGTAACTTGGGGTAAGAATTTGCAAGGAAGAAGACTGGAAGAAGAGAAAAAATGGAACTGAGAAGAAGTTTTGTCTCCTATACAATGAAAGGATAATTCTTCCTTTAAAAAAAATTATCACTCAAAAGCACAACTGCTAAAATGAATTGTCATTAAAGCACACCCCAACTTTCAATTGCAAAACGGAAGTAATCATCAACCAGGAAACTTACTCAAAATGAACTATCTGCGATTAAAAACAAAAAAGGTGGTTAACAGTAATAAATGAAAAGATTAGCGTTCTTTCCCTAACAATTCATTTACTATTTCTACATTCCATAAATTCTCATAATTTGTGTTAGAACAATTACAGTGCTTATAATATGCATGAAGTCAATATTGGGAGTTACCTTTAATATCTTACAATCAGAAGAGATTTAAATTTTAGCACGCTGGAACACATGAGGGGTATAAGTTCTAATAACATTAAAAAGCTAAGATAGAAAGGTTTACCAATTCGAATAGTAGCTTTTCCCTTCCGACCACTTCCAAGAATTATAGTTTTCTTTTTCTGTCTAGCAGTTTTAGTTGATTCCTTTACTGATGGAGAAGTTACCCACTGGTACTAGAAGAGAGATGATAAATATTCAATGTCATTAACAGGCAATCTATGAGGATGTGACCTTACTTAGATGCTGTAGGCAATTAAAAGGTTTGCAACCTGCATTTCTGGGACCCCAAATTAAAGAATCACACAATATATTCAAAACCAGAAATGCCAAATGATTTGACTGAAAATTTAAGATAGGAGAAAAGTGCCTTGACAATCTTATTTTATTAAAAAATGAAGAACAAGAAGCAATTAAAGAGTAATTCTTTCAAGGAGATTAAAACATGCTATACCTCTGACTTAGCACTCCTTCCATTCTGGATAACTTTTTTGATAACTGCTTTCATCACAGAATGATCTAAAGTAAAATGAAAATGAAAATTTACAGTAATAGTCTTCCAATGACTATTCCATTAAAAAAAAAGTCAACTAATTATTGTTTGTCCCATAAAATTAAACATCAAATTTGCATTACTGCAATCACATACCTATTTCCCCCTCGGAGTATTCTAATTTCTTCCTCGAAAACGTAAGATAAAAGCATGCCACCGTGCATGTTGCCTCTAATAGCTACCATTTTGGAGGCAGCACACTCTGGATTCAAAGTAGCTTCAGATACAGCTGGCTAGATAGCCAAGAACTTCGGCGCTATCTAGACTCTTAGATACTTAATGGGCATCTTAAACTTAATACAGCTAAACCAAAGTCTTGATACCCCCTCAAAGCTGTGCCTCCCCCAGCTTCCCCTTCTCAGTAATGGTACCACCCAATTGCATGCATAATTATCCCCAACTTTTAAAAAAATTATTTTTTCCTTTATACTCCTCATCTAATCAACCTTTAAGTCCTGTCATCTATATCCTCAAAACATAACCTGAAGTAAACCACTTTTCACTACCTTCATCCTCCCACCCTAGTCTAAGCCACAACCTTCTCTCACTTGGACCACCTCACATGGTAGTCTCCTAACTGGTCTATTTTCCTTCTTGCCTCCCCCTACAGTCTATTCTCATACCAGGTTGATCATTCTGAAACACTACTCAGATCACGCCATTTTCTAGCTCAAAACTCTCCTGTGGAACAAGGGAGAATGAAGAAAACAAGATACAAGGGGAAGATTAGTCCAAAAGGACTAATGGACCACAACTACCATGGCCTCCACCAGACTGAGTCCAGTACAACTAGATGGTGTCCGCTACCACCAGTGACTGCTCTGACTTGGATCACAACAGAGGGTCCTGGACAGAGCTGGAGAAAAATACAGAACAAAATTCTAACTCACAAAAAAAGATCACACTTACTGGCCTGACAGAGACTGGAGAAACCCCGAGAGTACAGCCCCTGGACCCCCTTTTAGCTCAGTAATGAAGTCACTTCCAAGGTTCACCCTTCAGCCAAAGTTTAGACGGCCCCATAAAACAAAATGAGACTAATGGGGCACAACAGCCCAGGGACAAGGACTAGAAGGCAGGAGGGGACAGGAAAGTTGGTAATAGGGAACCCAAGGTCAAGAAGGGAGAGTGTTGACATGTCGTGGGGTTGTTAACCAATGAGATAAAACAATATGTATACTAACTGTTTAATGAGAAACTACTTGTTCTGTAAACCTTCATCTAAAATACAATAAAAAAAAACCTCCCCTGTGGCTCTGAGCTCACTTGGCCGTTAAGGCCCTGGCTAGCTCTCTGATCTCATCATTCCACTACTCAGTGCTCCAGCCTCACTGGCCTCCTTGCTTTTCCTTAAATACACCATCTAACCTGCACCTAAGTGCCTGTGTGCTCACTGCTTCCCTGACTTAGAATGTACTCCCCCAGATCTTTCCATGCACTGCTCCTTCCTTTCACTCATATTTCTGCTCAAATGTCACTTTCAGTGAAGCAGTCCCTGACAAACCCATTTAAAATAGTTCCACTCACTTCCCTTCTGTCTCCTTACCTTATGGTATTCTTGTACTTTCTACTATCTAAAATTATGTTACTTTTTGTTTACTTGTTTATACCTAAACTCCCCCACTAGAATGTAAGCTCTATGAGGGCAAGACTTTGTCTATACTCTTACTGCCTAAACTGGTGTCTGGCACATAGAAGATTTAAAAAAAAAATGCTTGTCAAATTAACAAATGAATGAAACATTCTTTCCAAGAATTCAGGTTTCATGAGAAGGAAATGATGCTCTCGGTGGAAGCAGGCTTACTGTCTAGGTTCACCTCTATTCAGAGTAGCAGCCAAGAGCAATTTACAAACACTACCCATTTTAATCAGAAAATTACCTATTAAAACCTAAGGGGAAGTGCAAGATTAGAAAAGTATAAGATTAGGAAAATAATCACATTAAGTTTTAAAAACTGCCAATACATAATCAAATCCTTTTTGTTTTGCTATTTGTTAAACAATGAAAAAAATGTGGTGACATACCAATGAGCGGATTTTTCCTTATATCCAGAATGACCAAAGTTCTGTTGGTTTCAAGGGCCTTTAGAAAAGCGTTTGCTCCTTCATTGGTGAGGCCACACTGTTGCAGGTCAAGTGCTTATGATGAAAGACAAAAGGTCACTGGCCAACTCCACATAGATTTAACACACAGACAACTCTTACTTATACATGCACGAAAGACTCCTGCACAACACTAGTGAAGGCAGGTTTTTAATCTCAGACATCAAAAAAATAAAAACAGCAAAACTTATGCATATACATCATTGAAAATCCAATTAAAAAATCTCTTCTTGGATGTGCCATGATTAACCTCTCTTTAGACTACCAATAAATCAGCCAACATATTTTACAATTATAGCATCAAAGATGCTAGTGGCAGTGTAAATCTCAATGGCAAAAATTAGGTGGAGTTCAGTAACTGCACTGCACTCTTTTGATCATGATCTTAAGCTCCAGATAATGCTCAAAAAATTGCACTGAAAAATGGAAAAGAAAACAAAAGAAATGTAAGAACTGTCAGTTTTAGAATCAAAATGACAAAGAAGTCTAAGAGGATGTGAATACTTCAAACCCAAAAGGTGTGCAAATAAAGAACATATGTTGAAAATCTATAAAAAAGAATGATAGTGAAGAACTCAAACTCTCTCTTGGTAAAAGGTCAGACAAAGAAAAGAACAAATAGTCACGAGTGCTAGTAGTAGTGAGTTGAATGACCTACTTATTTAAATCAAAAGGATCATCACAAAAGCACAGGTATAAAAAAGATTGTATCACAAGAAAATATCATGAACCTTTTTAAAAGCACCATACATATACTATTACATTAAAACAACTGAAGTCTTTTAAAACCCTAGAAATGACACACAGAAATAATAAATCAGATATATGGATCTGACAAAATATGATGCAACTGTTACAAACTCTTTTCACAGAAGAATGGGCATGGGATAGAATTAAGTAACTAATTAATAACAATAGCTAGTAAATCTCACCAGTAAATCAAGTGAATAACATTAAAACAATGAAATTGTGATTGTTCCACAGCAGATTCGGCCAAGGTCATATAACAAAAGCCTGTAAAATGTACATAGCCTTTTAATCCAGCAACTCTCCTTTTAAGACATTAATCTAAAAAAACAGAGATGTGGGCAAGGATGTGTATCAGAGTACCGTTTATTGGAGTGAAAAACTGGAAACAGCTTACATATCCAAGAATAAATTAGCTAAGTGGACTATGGTATATCCATGTAATGGACCACTAAACAGTCACTAAAAAGGATGTTATAAGTAAGTTTGTTGACTTAAGATGTTTACGCTATATTAAGTGAAAAGAGCTATAAAACTTAGAGGGTAATCCCACTTTTATAAAAAACAAAAAAACCAGATTATATCTCCCCATCCCTTGAAAACATACACAGGAAAACTGGAAAGGAACACACTGCAGACCAAAACGTTGACGTCAATTATTTCTGGATGGTGAAATTACAGACGTTTATCTTATTTTCTAACTTGCTACAGTGACTATGTATCATTTTTGGAAAGTTTTAAAGTTTTAAAAAGTGACACAACCCAACGTTATTGAGGTGAGGGTCTTGCATATACTGCTAGTATGAACTATAAAATGGCACAGCATTTCTGGAAGACGATTTGGCAATGTGTATCAAAAAGGTTAAAAACATGTTTTACTGAGTAATTCCACTTTTAATTATTTATTCTACAGAAGTAATCTAGATGGGCACAGAAATGTATATACAAGATGTTTACCTACACAGGTATCTGCAATAGAGGAAAAGTACAAACTGTCTCCGTATCTAACAGCAGGGTACTGAATAGATAAACGATCGCACGACAATGTAATGCAGCACTACATTACACGCCCTAAGTGAAAAAAACAGGATTACTCAACAGTAAGTATACTGTGGTTCCATTTTTGTAACTTCTGGGTATACATGTATAGAAAATAAAAGACTGAAAGTAACGTACGCCAAACTGAACAGTAATTATCTCTGGATATTAAGGTTATGGATATTATAAAGAACATACGTAACTTTTACAAAAGTGGAAAAGCAAAATAAAAGCCACTCGGGAAAAAAAAGAGGCTTTTTATATATTATGACAACACTACTGGACCAAAAGCCAAGCGTATTTAATATAAAAAATTCAACATTTTCAATCTTTAGAAGTTCATTTAACTTACCTCTAAGCCATAGATCCTCACTAAGAGATTCTGCAAAAGCACTTGCACCTAGGTCACCAACGAGCGTGTTGCAATTCAAAGTGACACGCCTCAAGCCAGCCATACAGTCAAGATCAGGTCTCCTATAACGAAGACTCTCAGCCCAGGTTTCTTCATGCCTTCTCATGGTCTGATACTTCAAAGATTCAATAGGACGAGATTAATAAGATGCTTGAATAAAGTAACAGGTATGCCTACTGAACCAAAAAACAACAACAAATCAACCTAACCAGTTGCCGTCGAGTCGATTCTGACTTATGGTGACCCCATGTTTTTCAGAGTAGAGCTGTGCTCAATAGGGTTTTGTGCCTACTAAACCAAAAAAAAACCCATTGCCGTCAAGTTGATTCTGACTCATAGCAAGCCTATAGGACAGAGTAGAACCACCCTACAGAGTTTCCAAGGAGCGCCTGGTAGATTCAAACTGCCGACCTTTTGGTTAGCAGCCATAGCACTTAACCACTATGTCACCAGGGTTTCTTTATGCCTACTAAGTATTGCTTATTATGTCAGAAATTTACACACACATTCTAACTATAGATGCCAGAAGAGTCAACATAAGAAAGCAAATAGATTCTGGCTTAGGGAGTCAAATGACCCAGATTCTAGTCTGCCACTGACGAGCTGTGTAACCCACCACTGGGTGACCTGTCACTGATAAGTTGTTTAAACTTTGACAACTTGATTAACTTTTATGAGTTTTATTTTCCTTGTCTGCCAAGTCAGGGAATGGCTCTAAATCCTATTATTCTGTCTTCTAGTGGTCTCCAAACATTTCTGACCAGGCACCCCACAAATAAATATTTTTTGAACACATATCTTACTTATTAATAAATTATATGTATGACGTTCTCTACAGATTATTTTATGTACATTGTAAAACACAGCAACAACAGATATTAAAATAGAATGAAGCAAAAATATAAATAGTTCTAATACTTTCTTCTCCTAACCCAGTGGATCTTGCAATTTCTTAGGGTACGCACAGCAATTTTAGAGGCCTGTTATATGCAAACTCAGTCGAATAAGCCATAGGAAACTTTTGCTTTGATTTTTAAACACATTACTGTCTTAAAGATATAATCAATTCTCCACATTTATAAATTTTGGTAACAGGGAATACTGACTTTAAAAGAAAAAAAATTCATTACTTTCTTGAATAACAAAAGACTTAAAGCTCCTATGATATTCTAAAAGGAAAATCCTTAGTGTCATTTTTCTGTTAATAATAAAAGCATCAAGAGACTGGAGGAACCCTGGAGACTACAGCCCCTGGATACCCTTCTAACTCAGAATTGAAGCCACTCCCAAAGTTCACCTTTCAGCCAAAGATTAGGCAGGCCTATAAGACAAATGGAGCCCTGGTGGCACAGTGGTTAAGAGCTGGGATGCTAACCAAAAGATCGGCAGTTCGAATCCACCAGCCGCTCCTTGGAAACCCTATCGGGTAGTTCTACACTGTTCTATAGGGTTGCTATGAGTCAGAATTGACCTGACAGCAACGGGTTTGGTTTTGGTCTTGGTTTATAAGACAAACAATAACACACGTGAGGAACTGCTTCTTAGTTCAGTCACATCTTTGAGATCAAATGGGCAACACCTGCCCAGGAACAAAGATGAGAAGGCGGAAGGGGACAGGAAAACCAGATGAATGGACACAATGAACCCAGGGTGGAAAGGGAAAGGGGGAGAGTGCTGACACAATGTGGGATTGCAGCCAGTGCCATGAAACAATTTTTGTGTAAATTTTTGAAAGAGAAACTAATTTGCTCTGTAAACTTTAACCTAAATCACAAAAAAAAATAAAAAAATAAAAGCATCAAGCAGAAATAACAGCAAAGTGCTTATTACGTGCCAGGCACTATTTTATGCAAATTAGTTCATTTAATGCTCATAATGATCAATGAAGTAGGTTTTATTATATACATTTTACAGCTGAGAAACTGAGGCACAGAGAGATTAAGTAATTTACCCAGGATCACGAGCTATTAAGTGGGAGAACTGGGATTTGAACCTAGGTTGTCTGGCTCCAGAATCCATGCTCTTGATCACTATCTATACCAGGGGTCAGTGGACTTGCTCTATAAAGGCCCAGATAATAAATATTTTCGGCTTAGTAGGACATAACAGTTTCTGTTGCAACTATTCAACTCTGCCTCTGTAGTGCAAAAAGTAGCCATAGATACTATGTAAGCAAATAGGTGTGGCTATATTTCGATAAACTTTATTTACAAGAAAACAGGCAGTGAGTCAGATTTAGCCATAGCCTGGTTTGTACTACAAACTACTAAAAAGGTGTCATGTCAAATTAATAAGTAATTTTAGGGCCAGAGATAGTAGTTATAATTACTATAAAGTTGTTTAGGCATCATGTAAAATTATCAATGTTTTAAAAGTTATATTTACAACATGTTAATGTAGTGATTTTTCTTAGTTTATAAACTACAACAGCTAAGAATAAAGATTTGAGTCATTTAATTGAGAAGTGTAATAACAAATGTTTCCTCCCAGTGCCACAAAAAAACATTTTCAATAACTAAAAATACATAAAAGAATTGTTCATCATGTCTTATATATTAAACCTCTTTTATTTCTAAGATTAAGTATACTAGCTTTACTAAATGGTAGAACCCCAAATTTAAAACTGGTCATTCTTTCTGAAAGCTAAAGCTGCAAATCACCATATGCAGGAAAAGACAAAAATAACTGCCATCTTGTATCAAAATATTAATGTGCTTCAATCACATAAGTTTTCATGGAAGTGTAAACATAAAATCACCTTTAAGATCTTGGCCATGTGATCTGCTCCTTGCCATGTCAGATTACACCCCGTGAAGTTTACAGTCTTAAGCGTGATAGAGTTCTTTATACCTTGACAAATAACTAAAAGGAAATACACACAATAAGATCAAGAGCCTATACAACTTGGTCAATCTTGATTAATTCACGTTATTTAGTTTATAGCTGTATTCTTAAAATCACTATCTACAAATCTTCTCGGGCAACTAACAGATTGGTACATTCTAAAATACATCAGTAGCAAAGTGCTATTCCAGTTTACAGTAGTAGTATAATTCTATTTAGAAGCTAAAATGAATACTTCGAATATTGCAAACGTTATTCCCAAATATTTAGTCAAGTACTAGAGATGACCTTTTGAAATACATGAAAGAAACAAAAACCCTAAAAAGCAAGACTCTTCCTATTTTCATTTCCAATGACATACCTGAATCTCTATTATCTATCAGTAATTTAAGTATAAACCAAGAATTTCATTAGGTGCTATGTAATATAAGAGGACTTCAAACTGTTCCCTAAACTGAAATGCAGACTTCCTTACCCCTCCAGACCATTACTCTACTCAGTGAATACACACCAATTCTCAAGGATCTCAATCCAAGGTCACCTTCTCTGTGAGTCCTTCCATGACTCTCCCATCAAGTTTGCTGGCCTTTTGCATGCTCCCATAGCAGTCTGCATATATTTTCTATTTTAGTGCATTATAATTATGCTTGCATATATGTACATTTGCATTTCTCTTTATATCTTCCTATTGCCCCCCTTCCACAAATATTTTTTGAAGGAAGATCCTAACAAGATAAACAAATACAAAATCAGAGAATATCAAATACTATATATTCAGGGTACAAGCAATACTTGATCAAAGTTTGGACAGGCAATGGAGGCAGTCCAGGCAGAAATGGTAGCAAGAAAAAGGTGCAGACAGGAATTAATATGGCATTTAGGGAATCAGGAGCCCAGTCCGATGGGACAACAGTTAAACAGAATTTAAACTCACTTTCTAAACCTCCGTCTCCAATTGGACAATTTGCAAGAGACAGGTGCACCAAAGAAGTCGATTTATTCAATCCCTTTAAACAGGGAAAAAAGTTAAAAATTAATCATAGCAAAGTTTTTTTCCCCAAAAAGCAATTATGAAATGTTTCCAGGACACATTTCAGAAAGCTTACCTTTGTTAAAATAGTTAAATCTCTCTCTCTCAGAACCAGCCCATTCAGTTCCAGGTTCTTGAGAGCACCTGATACACTTAAACAGCCTTTCAGAGCTTTACATAGCTGGAAGGACACATCTTTGGATCTTACTGCAGGAATGCGACTTCTGCAAACTCTACTTCTGTCAGAAACTAAAGCAAAATGTTTTTGTAAAATTAGTGATTTCACTCACGCATTTAATCAACATTAAAAAGCATCTGCTCTGTGCTAGGCATAAAAACAACTCATTCCCTTAAAGTCCCCCTTAAGAAGGGACACATGTAAATTCAAAACTTCAATCATATGATACACACACACACACACACACACACACACACACACACACAGAGGTTCTTATGAAAGCAAATCAGTTACATCTAAGTGAAGATTTTAAGATGATGCTGAAGCTGAATCCAGAAAGATGAGAACGACTTTACAGGGTAGATATGGGAGGTGCATTACCTTTAGAGGGACCAGCATGTGGAAACGCATCCAAGCCTGACACCTGTCCGGCACTGTCAATACTGCAGTTAGATATGACTAAAACTCAGGTATGCAAGAGGGAGTCAGAAATTAAAATAGAGAAGTCGGCCTAAACTAGACTGAGAGGGAGTATGCCTTTTGTCTCATAGGCAATGAGGACCAGAGCTACTGCTGGCACACAGGTGCCTCTGGCAGGCAGAAAAAGGCACTTGGCATACCAATTAGATAAAGGCAACCTTCTGAGGGGAACAATTATAAAAGGCACCTATTTCAGGCAGATCAATCTTAAAAAGCACCCCTTCCTCAGTGCCAACAGAGCCCACGGAGAAAGCAATTTTGACCTCAGCTCCCACTTGCATCCCCTTCTGCTGGGCGCCTTTGGGCAGAGCACAAGCTGTGCAACCAACATGTGCTGGTCTCGGTGAAGATCAGCAATTTTAAGCATATTTGGCTTTTCATTTTAGAAAGATCACTCGGGCTGAGGTAGGTAAATGAACGGTGAGCTCAGGGGCAGGAAAACCAGCAAGGAGCTTCTACAATAGTCCAGTCAAAACGTAATGAAGGATGAACAGCAGTATCTAGGAGGATAAAACTTACCTTCTAGACTAAATGGATACAGGAAATAAAGAAGAGTTAAGGCAATCTGAAGGGAAATGGTCTCTGTAATACATTTTTTCCCCTATATAACCTGAGCCCTTTGCCGTCGAGTGGATTCTGACTCATAGTGACCCTATAACCAACCAAACCAAAACCAATGCCATCAAGTCGATTCCAACTCACAGCAACCCTATAAGACAGAGTAGAATTGCCCCACAGAGTTTCCAAGGAGCACCTGGTAGATTTAAACTGCTGACCTTTTGGTTAGCAGCCATAGCGCTTAACCACTACACCACCAGTGTTTCCAATGGTCAGGGGTAAAATACTAGGCAAGATCAAATCCACTAGCTTTGACTCTAAGAATTAACTTTGATGTGTGATTCTGGCCAAGTCACTCAATTCTATGCATCTGCTGCCTCATCTGAAAATAAGAGTTAACCTAAGTTGTAGACAAGGTCCCTCTCAATTTAATTTATTTTGGTTTCTGAGTTATTACTTAGGTTAAGTGAAGTCCCTTCTGAGGTAGAGAACAGTTCCTACACCTGAATGAGATGCAGAGAATAATCTGACTTCTTTTCAGCAGATGTGCTGAACTGTCTTTGCAGTAGATAACAGATGGTGCCTAGAAAAGGTGAAAGGTGTTGTTTTTGTTGAATAATCAACAATCATTCTGTTCCCAGATCTTCATACCTTCCCTCTCAGCTAGCTCCTTCCCCTTAACTTATAAACATACTCAAGATTATCCATTTCAAAAAAAAATCTTCCATTCAGATCTACAATTTTCTGGATATTCTTTGTGGATAACCTCAGTCCCTCTTACGCCTTCAAACACCTGCCCTTCATAAAGTCCAAATCTGTACCCTGGGCCCAATCTTCTTTCCAGACCTGCCGGCAGACATGTTTAGATGCTCCACAGGCTAATGACACATTTAAAGATGAGCTAAGATCCTTTCCCACCCCAATGTGTTCCTGCTGCGCTCTGCATCTCAGGGAAATGCTAGAACTGTCACCCAAGTAAGGAACCTGGGAATTCTCCTGCCTTATCTCTTGCTGACTTCCCTCTTCTAACTGGTTACCAGGCCCCATGTATTTGTCTTTTTTGATTTCTGAAGTCCAGTCACACCCCTCAATTCCCACGTCTTAATTTGAGCCCTTACCATACCCTTACTAGTTGTCGAGTCCACTCCAACTCATGGCGACCCAATGGGTGTCAGAGTAGAACTCTACTTCATAGGGTTTTTAATGGCTGATTTTTCAAAAACAGATCACCAAGCCTTTCTTCCTAGGTGCCTCTGGGTGGACTCGAATCTCCAACCTTTTGGTTAGCAGCTGAGCATGTTAACCATTTGTGCCACCCCACAGAGTTCATTCTCTTTCCAATCGGCTGCCCTCCATATAGAGGTCAGAGAGAGCTTTCAAATTTAAAGTCAATTTCATTGCTCCCCAGCTTAAAAATTCTTCAGTGATTCCCCACAGCCTTCAGCATAAAATTCTAAATCCCTGACAGGACAAACAAGGCTCCTCCCTGTTTGGCCCCCACCAGGTTTTGAGTCTCAACTCTTCCCGTTCTTTCTCAACCCCTAAGTCACAGTCCAGCTCCTCATTTTTGCCACATTCTCTCATTATGTCCAAGACTTTCACACAAGCTGCTCTCTCCTGCCATCAGCTAGCTTCTACACAGCCTTCAAGTTAGCTCGGATGGCACCTCCTCCAGGAAGCCTTCCCTGAACTCCCTCTTCAATTTTCAATTTCCTGAGCTCCGTTCTACCACAGCACTGACCACAGTGCACATGTTCACTTGTCTCCAACACAGTGCTCAGTGCAGAATGAACTCATTCTAGTACCGAGATATTTTACACACATAACTTCCTTTAATCCTAAAAACCCATGGAAAGAATTGTTTTTAATGCCTTTTTTTAAGTGTGGGGACTGTAGTTCAAAAAGATTAAGTAACTTTGCCCCAAGTCACTAGAGGATATGTCCTGGAATTCAAACTCTAGCCTGTCGCCAACATCTGTGCCTTTTCACCATAGTATGCTACTAATTTAAAAAGCTGTTTAAATATAAATTTGTCTTCATCAATAAAAATTAAGAAAAAGGTGGGCATGTATTCATTTCCTAATCGCTTTGTTCTCCATCAGGCAAAGTTACTCAATAAAATAGGTAAACAGTTGTCCAATGCTTTAAGGATGTCCCAAACTCTGCTAAATGCTGTACAAGTATTAACTCAGCTGGTGAATCCTTGAATCTTGTTACTAATCCCAAATTACAGAAGCGGAAATTGAGCTTTAGAGACCTAAAGTGACTTGCTGGTAAGTGTCCAAGGCCGCCTAACACGTCTATTGCACACATGCTCTGGCGCTGGGCACACAGGGCTCCATCCTGGACGTTTTGCAACTAACTGGTCTAGAAGATACGCAGCACCGACAAGGGGGCACGGCAGGCGGGGAACTACAAACCTGTGTCTCCAAGCCACGGTTGGAAGAAGCTCTTTATAGAGATCAAGGGCAGATTCTTGTTAACCTTCAGGGTATTCAGGAGGGGCGCCCAGTCCACGACGCGGAGGCGGTCGGCGTTGAAGTCCAGCACGCCCTCGCGGAGGCAGGCGCGCACGGCGGGAAGTGGCACCGAGTCCTGCAGCGCGCACAGGTACTCGTAGTGCGAGTAGAAGTCGGCCGCGCTGTCGCGGCGCAGCTTCACCGACTCGATCATGGCGAGAAGCGCGGGCTCGGGGGTTCGCCCGCCGCGGAGACGACGCCTGCACCCCCCTGGGAGCCCCGGGCTCGCCGCCCGCTACACTCCGCTGTCTAGAGCCCCGCCGGCTGCGGCCCCACACCGTCCCTGGAGCGGCGGCTCGGGCAGAAGACGCAGAACTCCGCCTGCCTAGGCCGGCTCCTCGACGCCGCTCTCCCGCGCCGCCTCCCGCCCCGCGGCCCTGGCCGTTAGCGCCCGCCTCATAGTTGTCGGGGACTAGCGGAGCTGCAGTTCAGCCGGCGGGCCAGTGCCCGCCACAATCAGCGCCCGAAGAACGTCACCGCGCTCGCCGTGCGTTAGCACGCAGGCCCCGCCTCTAGCAGAGGGGCGTGTGTTAAGGAGGTGGGGCGGCTGGGTCTTTGTGTTTGCCGTGCCCGGAGTGTCTGTGAGTACAGTCAATAAATACAGGAAGGACGAACGACTTAGGGACTGTCCTCTAAATCTTTTACGTCGGTGTGAATTTCTACAAACAATTCTCAATTTCTGTAGTTTCTATAACTACCTCACATGGTTGCTGTCAAACTAAAGTGTTCCATGAATTCAGGACATTATTGTGATTGCTAATAATAATCCTATCTAATCATAAGAAAGTCCCTGGGTGGTGCAAACTGTTAACTGGCTCTGCTGGTAAATGGAAGGTTGAAGTTCGAATCCACTCAGAGACGCCTCTGAAGAAAGGCCTGGTGATCTGCTTCCCCCAAAATCAGCCATTGAACACCCTATGGAGCACAGTTCTACTCCGACACAGATAGTGTGGCTTATGAGCTGGAATCGACTCTATGGCAACTGGTTGGTTGCTTGAAATCATGAGAAAAACAGCAAATTCCAATAGTCATCCTATAATATACTTGACCATTACTCAAAACTGTCAATGGAATAAAAAATATTAAACGTAAAGTTTGAGAAGCTGTCAGAGCACAAAGGAGTCTAAGACGACATGACAACTTAATGTTACGTAGCATCATGAATGGGATCCTGGAACAGAAAAGGACATGAAGTATAAACTAAGCAAATGTGAATAACATATGGACTTGAGTTAATGATAATGTATCAGTGTAACATAATAATGTAGGATGTTAATAATAGGGGAAGCTGGGTAGAGGAGGGAAGTAGCAAATTTTCCTATATTAATGTAGGAAGATATCCATGATATATTGTAAAATGAAACAGGCAAGTTATAGAACAAATGGACAGTACTACGCCCACCATAATGTGAGATTATGGGAACAGAAACCATATCTGTCTTATTTATCTGCAGCATCTAGTTAATACAGTCGGCACTTATTTTTTGGACTGAATGTTGTAAGTGGACAGAAAATAACCTGGAAGAATAAACATTGCATTTGTTATCAGTGGTTATTCCTATCTGGGGAATAGGACTGGAGTGGTGAAGACTTGCACTTTTTGTTTAATATGTTTTCCAAGAATGTAATGTTTTGTGCTTTCTGGCTCCTAAGGTGCTTGCACCCCCACCAGCCAGCACCTGCGTCTCTTTGCTGCTAGGCTGCTCTCAGGTTTGCTGGGGCCTGGAGAGCCAGAAGTGGCTTGTCATGGCGTCTTTCCCCTGTGTAACTCGTCTCCATGTCTGTTCTCCCCTTTTATAAGACAACCAAAAAAAAAAAAAAAAAAAAAACCAAACCTGTTGCTGTTGAATTGATTCTGACTCATAGTGACCCTAGAGGACGGAGTAGAACTGCCCTGTAGGGTTTACCAAGGAGCACCTGGTGGATTCAAACTGCCGACCTTTTGGTTAGCAGCTGAACTCTTAACCACTACACCACCAGGGTTTCCATTTATAAGACAACATTCAGAAGGAATTTGGTCACAGATGCTTCTTTGTGAAAAGTGGGTTCTTTTGGGCAAACCTGAAGGGGGACCCGAGTTCTGCGTAGATTGATGTAAGGCCAAAAGTGATTATATGGAGAAGCTGCTGTCGAGGACAGAATTGGTCTTGAGAGTATAATTTCCTGGAAATTAGCAAAGATTCCTGAGAAACATCATGCTTTCAAGGTTGTGGAATTGGTGGATAAAAAGATTACCAATGGGTAAAACTGGACCCCGATATAATCTGGCTGTGTGGAATAAATAGAAAATTGTACTAAGGTAAAAATAGTCACGATGAAAGAACAGATTTGGAAAAGAGAAAGGTCAAGAGAAAGATGGAGTATCCCCAAAGCCCAGGATGGGTACAGGCAGGTGTCTGCTAGGCTTGAGGGTCTCTGAGGGGCTGTGTTCACCTTCCCCTTTGCCCCTCCCCCGCCCTCAGCAATTCTAGTCCAGAGCTGCATTCTCAGCGCCCAGTTGTCTGAGGCACCACTGCGCTTTGGATGACAGAGAAGTATCTCATTTTGGAATTCCACTTTTGTCTGTGGTGTGAGGTTCCTCCTTCCGTTTCTGAAAAGGAATTTATCTTCACCAATACTTAGGAAAAACACAGACAGCAATCAGGTAAGAGGACACTTGGGCCTAACACAGAGGAACTGACTGGCCTCTTGTTTCTCCTGTTCCTCTTCCCAATTCCCTAAATCAGTTACACTGGCACAGAGAGAAACCTGAGCTCTCAGGACAGATGAGAATGTCACCCGTTTTAGGGAACAAGTTATGCAGGGCATGGGTCTCGGCGAGGACAAATGTTTCTACACGCTCACAGAGCAGCTCAGTGTGGTAGAGGGGTCCAAGGAAAAATCCCAAACATAGTGATTCAGTGACCTGGATGTGATTAAGGTCTAGGATACCTGCAGGAAAGCAAAGTGCCCCAACACTTGGTCACCAGTCGCCTTTCCATCTCAGGCCAAGCACAGTGCTGATCCCGGAGAGCCGCTGATCAGAGGCTGGAGCCTGAGCTCTGTCCTGTGGGATTGTTACACTGTATCCTTCTCAGCCAGAGGACTACTGACTGAAACGTCTACTGAGGATCATGTAGAGAAAGAACTTTGAGTTTTTCCTGAAAATATTTTTATGCTCTTTATAAATGAGTAACAGGTCAGGTGCACAGAGCTCCATCAATCCAATGTAGACAGCCATGAATAACAAAGCCTCTGCACTTGTGCAGATAGGAGAGAGTTGGGTCCCAGCCCTTTGTTCCTTTCTTGTCTGTCAGAATCAAGGCAAAGGAAGAGGAAAACCCATGAAGGATTGAGAAAGTGGCTTTGGCCTGTTCATCTGTGAGCTCTCCAAGGGTGACACATCAGGTTTCCTTCCATGAAGTCCATGGTCTGGAGGACAACAGTTTTCAGAGCAAGTCTCTCTCAAATAAGAAACGAAGCCCTCAGAGGGGAGACTATAGGAAGGGAGTGAGAACCTGGAACACATCTCAGATTCCCTGCTCTGCCCACCCACGAGGATTAGGAAGAATGGACCTGGGCAGTGGGTGTCACCCAAAAGGTGGCCATGGGAGATGGAGTAGGAAGACTATTGGTTGGTTTTGGAGAAGGAATTTCTGTATAGTGTCTTTGGACAAGCTGAGTAAATTTCCCAAGCATCAGATTCCTCTCTGAGACATCACCTGGGCTGCAAAACCCACAGAGTGGTAGTGAGGTTCCCACAGAATATGCTGTGATAAAGCACGATACATACATGAGCCCTACTATTATCACTGATTATTTCACCTTGTCTGCAGCTCTCAGAGTCTAATCTTGGAGTATTTTTTCTCAAAGGGCCGTCCTATTCAGCCCTCTATAGGATTCTCTCTGAGATCATGTAACCTGGGCTTCTATTTTCTCAGCTTGGAACGCTTGCCTGAAAGGAGCTGAGCCAAACAAGAACTCACTTTTTCTCTAGAGATGGTGATAATCTCTTCTTTTCCTTCCCATGTCTCTCTTCCTAACACGGCCTGGGCAATTCCAGGGCCCCTGTGCAATCCACTACAGCCTGGATTGAGAGGGGAGGGGTAGCGCATAGGGAAGGGAATATGAGAGAAAGCCTTGGGGTGAGGGATAAAGTAATCCTGTGATTCCTGCCGGGTCCTCCTGCCCCTGGTCTGCTCCTGGCTGCAGGTTGTATCTCTGCTTTCCCGCAGCCTCCTGGGAAAGCTTTTCCTGGAAGGCAGCTTGCTGCAAACTTTCCATCAAGATCACCACATAGAGGGTATCACAGGACCACCACGGAAGGTGAACATCTGCTGCTGTGGGAGCCAGTGAAGGATGGTGCCCCCTGCGTCCCTGTGGGCTCCCCCAGTTCCTCCGCCTGCGTCTTCTCTAACCTTGACCTCTCTCTCTTTGGCCTCCTTCTCACGGGACTCACCCACCCATCGCTGTCCTTTTCTTTCCCCTCAACACTGTACACCTCTCTGCCACCAACACACATTTTACCACTAGATCTCACTTTCTTTACAGGTCATTTTTCACCCCAATGACTTGATGTTTCCTTTCCAGCCCCCAAACACAGTCAGACACTGGATCCTATTATCCAACCAAATCTCACTTGGTCCCTGGACTCAATCTTCACTTCTGACCCCATCCTGTCAGAACATCAATCTCTCACCTAATTTGACCCACCCCAGGAACCTCAGTGGTTCATTTGACTGTCATCTGCCAACACTCACCCTCCCTACGCCACCTCAACAGTCTCCACTTTGACTGATCTGACGCAATTCCAATCCTGCTGATCCCTGTCTCAGAGCCCTGGCCTGTTGGCCTCTTCTGTTCCTATGGTCTCACACAGTCAGGCCTGCTGGTTTCAGCTTCTCCTCATGGCAAAATCTCACATGGACCTGTCCTTCCCTCCTTCTCCCACTGTTTCCTGTAAGAGTTCATTTCTATTCGTTGGCCTCTCTCTAGTAAGGCCCTGCAAGCAGCTGTATGGAGGCTGCTACACTTTTTCCTCCCTGATGTCCAGGAGCACCTGGAGATACAAGTCATCAAGAGGGGGATTTCTGAATTTGGAAGAAGAAGAAGGGGAATAATTTCCAAAACTCCTGAGGTCAGGCTACCAGAGGAATCCAGAAACATCTTAGAGTCCTTTGTAGACAAGCAGGACACCAGTCACCCAACTCTTTGGGAACACTGAAGACAAATGACAGCAGGTGCACAGGCCATGGCCTCCAATGGCTGTGGCACCGTGTACAGCAGACATGGAGTCAGCTCTCCCAGGGTGTCCAGTCTACATAGTGAGTCATAGGTGACAATAGTCCTCGTCGCTGATATCTAGTCCCCATTGGAATCCCCCTGTCTCACTCGGGGGGATATCTCATGTCTCCCCAGTCCTAATACAGGCTAAGGGATCCCCACTCCTTCCCCTGCCACAGAGCCTGCCCCACCATGGCCAAGCCACAGCTTTTGGGTGGAACCCAGTCAGTTACTGCCCCTACACCTGGTCCAGCTTCAATCCTCATTCTAACATGTCCTAACTTCTTCTCCAACAAAGACTAGGGCCTGTGGAGAACCCTTCTTTAGATAACTAGATTAGTGTAATCAATTTCTCTGACTGCAACTTAGCACCTTAAATGGTACCTGCTGCAAAACAAGCTGGAAAGATTGTGGGGTGTACTCCCTGTAGTCCAAAATAATCTCATGAATGCATTAGTCCTTCTGCTCCCATCCTTTCCCGGTACAGCCTTGCCTCCCAGGCCTATTTGCCAGTTTCTACCCTTCCAGGACAGCTGACTATCAACACTAAGCTCGGGAAGTAACTGGAGTACCACCTTCCAAAGAGGGGAGTCCAACACCAGCGGGGCCTGGTCTACAGGATCCCAGTCACTGGTAATGATGCAACTTAAAGGCAAATTGCCAGGGATATATCAGCCAAGGGTAGACATGGACATGCTGCATGAGTGTTGCCTATGGCTTGCTGCCTACTCTTCACTGGTATCTTCTGGAAAATTCCATAACCACATAGAAACTAAATATTGAGTTCCTTTGATGGAAAATGACCTGAGAGACTTTCATGAGATTTTCTTTCTTGTTCCAGTCTGTCTACAGATACTAGAATCCCATTTTATACAGTTTTGGGTGTGAAAGAAGTAGGGTTTACCCATCAATGTGCTTGATTTTCCATAAAATGCTTTATGGAAGCCCCCTCCTGAGTCCTTCCTCAGTCTGCCTTTTCCTCCTCAGTCACTCAAATCACTTGGGCTGTCTTTATAGCTGAGGTTGCCAGGTTTCTTAGAAGAAACCCTAAGGCAGTTCTGGGAGACAAGATGGTGACAAAATATTTAGTCCTCACACTGGGCAGTCCTCTGACTGTTGTCCCATAGGCGAGGAAGACGAGTTGGCCCTGAGATGGTCCCACTCAGATATGGGGGGACAAAGGCCCCTCAGACTGGGAAAGGTAACAGAGTTTTCATCTGCCACACTCAGTACTATGGATCAGACCTGGTGGAATGGGACTGTTTGGGGGGCCAGTGGGGGTGGCCCAGGGCTGACAAAATGTCAAGAACTGGCAGGCAATGAGCCAAGAGATAAGAGTGGGAGCTGTGTCTCAAGAGGCTCCAGTCACAGAAGAACCAGACTCCTGAGGTTAAAGATGTTGGCAGTGGAAGCAGGGAATTCCATCCAGGGTGCCTTAGTTCTCTAGTGCTGCTATAACAGAAATACCACACATGGACGGCTTTAACAACAGAAGTATATTCTCTTACAGTCTAGGATGCTAGAAGTCCAAATTTAGGGTGCAAGCTCCAGGGGAAGTCTTTCTCTCTCTGTCGGCTCTGGAGCAAAGCTCTTGTCATCAGTATTCCCCTGGTCTAGGAGCTTCTCAGCACAGGGATCCCCGGCCCAAAGGACGCACTCTACTCCTGGCACTATTTTCTTGGTGGTATGATGTCCCTCTGTCTTTCTGCTCGCTTCTCTCTTTTATATCTCAAAAGAGATTGATTTAAGACACAAACTAATCTTGTAGATTGAGTCCTACGTCATTAATATAACTGCCTCTAATCCTGCCTCATTAATACCATAGAGGTAGGATTTACAACACACAGGAAAATCACATCAGATGACAAAATGGTGGACAATCACACAATACTGGGAATTACGGCCTAGCCAAATTGACACATATTTTTGGGGGACACAATTCAATCCATGACACAGGGCCAAGGAGTCCAGAGAGATAGTTAAGGCTGAAAAAAAGGGACATCTTTAAACCTAGTGAGTTGGGAAGTTCCCCAAAGTGAACTTTTACACTAAATGGAGTGAAAACGGACCCCAGAAGACCCCAAGCATGAGAATTTCAAGGAGAGGAAGTAGAATTGGGACCTCCTACCCCGGAGGGACACAGTTACCCTGTCCAGGACAGGGGATTGGCAGAGACCACTGTGAGAAAAACACAGAACGGGCAGGCTTCCCTCAAAAATCAATTTAGAACTAGGATTCTGAGTTTGTGTTACTGGCTTTTACCCTAAGGAAAAGGCAAAGGGCAGGAAGCTCCCCTTCCACAAGCTATACAAGGGGCAGACTCTGTGCAGAGCCCAGGAAAAGTGGAGCTGCCTTTATGGGTAAAAAAGATGCTGAAAGTTGGAGAACAAGAATGCCAGTGGGAAGATCTTAAAGAAGTAAATGGAGTTTGGCCACGGACTTCATGCTTGAGTAGCAAGCCAAGAGAAAGAAAGTCCAGATGTAGGCAGATCCCTTTGTTGGATGTCCCTACAGCCTTCATGCAGCCTCTAGAGGCCTGAAATTTCTACGCAGAAACAGGTGGATCAGTGAGAGATATAGAAATTCCAGAAAACTCCTGAAATCCCAGGATCAACAACCATGGCTGAGGCATCATCCTTTTATGCATCCAGGGAAACTATGCCCCATCCAGGATCTGCCAGGATGCACCAAGGTTGACAAGAACCTCAGAGCACCATCATCACATTTGGGTATGTGTGTTTCATTATCAACCAGAAAGTCCTCCTCAACCCCTCCCGAGAAGAAAATGTTGTTCAAAGAAATGTTTCCCTTCAGTTTCAGCAACTTCATTCATTCTCGTAGGAACACATCCTCTGAAGAGGATGATCTCTGCTTTTTGTCACCAGTGCTATTCGTCCTTCACAAATACACGTTTCTTCTCACAGCAGTGTGTCCTCTGTAACATGGTTTGGGTTGAGGACTAGGGGATCCCAGGAGCTTGGGCTTTGACAAGGAAGGGGTTAGCTAGCTGAGCGCCACCTTTGGCTTCTAAAGATTGACCTGCATGGAGGGAGGTCGAGGTGAACTTTGCAAACCCACCACCATCCAGGATTCTTTCTTTTCAATCTGATCAGATGACCTATTATTGAAATACATATTTTTTAACTTTATTAAAAAATGATAAGGAAAACTACTATAAAGACATTAAGGAGCTTTTCATAATGAGAAAATCAAAGAACCAACCCTAGGAATTGGTTCAGCTAGTCTTTTCCCCAGTTCTCTCACTATCTAAGATGTTATGTTGCTGTGGGGTTGGCGAGGGGTGTACAGAGGCCTAACATAGCAAGAAATTCTCCACTTAGCCTACAGAAGGGCAACTGACAAGCAGCTTCGTATTATCACAAACATAGAAACTGGAAGTTGGGGGGTGGTTAGGCCCTGAGTTCAGAAGCTGGGGAGCAGCCTCTGACCTTGGATCTCTCAGTGGAGAATAGCTATCGCTGGTCCCCAAGACCCCAATCTCTTACAGATGAAGTCTGGGAACATGGAACCTGATCCCCACTTCTTAGCTTAGTATTAAATCAAAATGGACAGCAGTCCACCACCTCGCTCTTCCTCCACACCTGTACACTGTACAGCAGCTGACACACAGAATCTCCAGATCTAGGTATAGACATGGGGAGCCCTCAGGGAATCTGCTCTTAGCATTATTCACGCTGTGTCCCCAAGTGAAGGTATCATCGCTAATATACCTTCCTTTCTAGATCAATCCCAGGGAGACTGTAAGCATCTGAGAGAGTGATACAGGTAGCCAACTGTGTGTGCAGTTACTTGGGCTAGCTCCTGTTGGACACTGCAGACCTAGGTGAGGTGAGGGTATAAAGCAGTCTCCCTTCTCTCTTCATTTCCTCCAGGAGGATGTCAGAGTTAAGGAGGACAGAGGAAAGGTCATAGTAGTGCTAGGAGGGAAAGAAGACATTCCTCTTTCAGGCCTGGGCAAGAAATCTTTGCGTACCTCCAAGTAGCACTCAGGTCACTCTCCAGCCATGGATAGTGTCTTAGTCATCTAGTGCTGCTATAACAGAAATTACCACAAGTGGCTGGCTTTAACAAAGAGAAATATATTCTCTCACAGTCTAGTAGGCTACATGTCCAAATTCAGGGCCTCAGCTCCAGGGGAAGGCTTTCTCCTCTCTGTCACCTCTGGAGGAAGGTCCTTGTCATCAGTCTTCCCCTGGTCTGGGAATATCTCTGTGCAGGAACCTCAGGTCCAAAGGATGCACTCTGCTCCCGGCACTGCCTTCTTGGTGGTATGAGGTTCCCATGTCTCTCTGCTTGCTTCTCTTTTATATCTCAAAAGAGACTGGCTTAAGACACTATCTAATCTTGTAGACCTCATCAATGTAACTGCCATTAATCCATCTTATAACATCATAGTGATGGCATTTACAACACATAGGGAAATCACATCAGATGGTAAAATGGTAGACAATCATACAATACTGGGAATCATGACCTAGCCAAGTTGACAGATATTTTGGGGGGATACAATTCAATCCATGACAGATGAGAACTGGATTCAAAGGCAAGGACTTGAAAATTGCCTCCTAGATTGGGCCAGCTCACCTGACCTCCTACCCAGGACAACCCTGACAATACTACCTCCGAAGGGACTCATGGATGGAAACACTTTTCTGATAACTGCTGTTTTGCACTCTAGTAAATGTAGTCAGTGTCCAGTGGACACAGAACAGGCTGGGCCTTGGGCGAGGGTATGTGTGTAGGATGGAGTATTGCTCTGGTGGTCCCCGTGAGGGCTGGGGCAAGACCTAGGAAGAGGATCTGTTATGTCTGGCGTGTTAACCTGTCTGGGAACCAATCTGAACTCAGACATGAGGTCTCCGCGCTGGGTGTGCATCTTCTACAAAAAAACAAAAAGTATCATCTTTCTCTAATCTTCTCAAATTCTCTCCTTGGTACCTGCTTGGTGACTTCATGCAGAAAAAGGGACCACCTGTCCAATAACGGTGGGAGTGTTCACGGTGCAGCCACACAATGCCTGAGGAAAAATGGGACAGAGAGTGAGGAAAAGTCTGATGGTTGTTTGAGTTGGAAAAGAGGAAAAGGGATGAAAAAGAGAAATAAGGCAGCAAAAAGAAAGGAATGGGAATGTCACCATCATGTTTAATCATGGTGCCAATTTTGACTTCCCTTTCCCTACCCCCAACACACAGGTCAATGTGCAACCTTGGGAGATATCCCTGCAGGGCTGTGAATGGCTTTGTCCTGGAAACAAAATCTTTCCAGTCTGTAGTCAGACTATAATATTTACAACGAACGTGGGAGACAGAGAAGGTTCAGCTAAGGAAATGTGAACAGAAATGGTTTCTGTTGTACATTTTTCTTACATTCAGGGTAAAATATCAGGGAAAATCAAGTACATTAGTTTTGACTCTAACAAGAGTTAACTTGTAGTGCGATTCTGAGCAAGTCAGTCAATTCTATGCATCCGTTGCCTCATTTGAAAATAAGAGGTTAACATGAATTGTTGCCAAGGTTTCTTCCAACTTTAATTTTTGATTTCTGAGTTATTACTTAGGTTAAGTGAAGTCCCTTCTCAGGTAGAAAACAGTCCCTATACCTGAATGATATGCAGAGAATAATCTGACTTCTTTTCAGCAGATGTGCTGAACTGTCTTTGCAGTAGAGATAACAGATGGTGCCTAGAAAAGGGCCAGGCACGTGACAGGTGTTGTTTTTATTGAGTAAATCAACAATCATTCTCCTTCCTAGATCTTCACACTCTCTCTCTCAGCTGGCTCCTTCCCCTCAGCTTATAAACATACTCAAGACCATCTATTAAAAAAAATCTTTCAGACCTACAATTTTCTGGATCTTCTTTGTGGGTAACCTCAGTCCCTCCCATGCCTTCAACCACCTGTCCTTCAGAAAGTGCAGATTTGAATCTTGGGCCCAGTCTTCTCTCCAGACCTACCAGCAGACATGTCTGGATGCCTCTCCCACCCCCAATTCCTTCCTGCTGTGCTCTGCATCTCCGAGAAAGGTGCTGCTAGAAACTGTCTCCCAGCAAGGAACCTGGGGATTCTCCTGCCTTACGTCTCTGCTGATCTCCCTCTTCTAACTGATCACCAGACTCCATGCATCTGACTGATTTCAGAAATCCAGTCCTTCTTCTCTATTAACATACCTTAATTTGAGCTTTTAGATTACATAATTCACTCTCCTTCCAATCGCCTGCCCTCCTAAATAGTCAATCTTATCACTCCCTGACTTAAAAATCCTTCAGTGGTTCCCCACAGTCTTCAGGATAAAATTCTAACTCCTTGACAGGACAAACAGCTCTTCCTGTTTGGACTCTACCAGGTTTTAAGTCTCAACTCTCCCTGTTCTTTCTTAAACCCTAGGTGCCTGTCCAGCTCCTCAGTTTTGCCACATTTTTCTCTTACGTCCAAGACTTTCACACAAGCTTCTCTCTCCTGCCATCAGCTAGCTTCTACACATCCTTCAAAAGTTAGCTCAGATGGCACCTCCTCCAAGAAGCCTTCCCTGAATGCCCTCTTCAATTTTCTGTGCTTACAGCACCCTGAGCTCACTTCTACCACAGCACTGACCACGATGAGTATGTTCACTTGCTACCTCCCCAGAAAAAAGGGGAGATCCTTTAGGGCAAGGGGCCACGTTTGGTGCAGACTGAGCTCAGGAGTGCCAGGGTACTTTACATACATCCGCATTCCCTGAGAGTCCATTCTGAAGTCATAGCGACCCTATAGGACTGAGTAGAACTGCTCCATAGGGTTTCCAAGGGTATAATCTTTACAGAAGCAGACTGCCAGTCTTTCTCCCGCAGGTTAGCAGCAGAGCCCACTTAACCACTGCGACACCAGAACTCACGGAGTTGTCTTTAATGCTTTTATGTAAGTAAGGGGACTGTAGTTTAAAAAGATTAAGTAACTTGCCTCAGGTCACTAGAGGGTAAATCCTGGAATTCAAATCCTAGCCTGTCTCCAACACCTGTACTCTCTTCACTATATCTTGCTACTAATTTAAAAAATATATATATATAACATATATTTATATACACATGTATATAAATTTGCTCTAATCAATAAAAATCAAGAAAAAGGTGGGCATGTGTTCATTCCCTAATCGCTTTTTTCTCTATTAGGTCAAGTCTCTCAATAAAATTGGAAATAATTGCGAATGCTTAAAGATGTCCCGAACTTTGTGCTAGGTGATGTACAGTCATTAACTTAGATGGTGGATCCTTGGGTCCAGTTACTAAGCCCACTTAAAAAAAAAACTCATTGCCGACGAGTTGACTGCGACTCATAGCCACCCTATAAGGACAGAGCAGAACTGTCCCATAGGGTTTCCAAGGGGAGGCTGGTGGATTCGAACTGCCAACCTTTTGGTTAGCAGCCGTAGCTCGCTGTAGCTCTCAACCACTGCGCCACCAGCGCTCCCGAAGGGGGTTTAGAGGGGGGCATTTGCCCCTGAGCGCAAGTCCAAGAAGGCGCAAGGCAAGGCCTGCCGGCGAAACACCCCCACCCCACCCCACAACTTCGGTCGAGGAGGCCGGCGGGGGGCGGGAAGGGGAGATGCAAACTTAGAGGCTGCCCCTAGGGGCTCGTTACCCTCGCTGCGCCTCTGCTAACACATTTACTGCGTACATGCTCCAGCACTGGGCACACAGGGCTCCATCCTGGACGTTTCCTGACTGGTCTTGGAGAAGAAACGCAGCACCGACAAGGGGGCACGGCAGGCGGGAACTATAAACCGGTTTCTCCAAGCCACAGTTGGAAGAAGCTCTTTACAGAGATCAAGGGCAGATTTTTGTTAACCTTCAGGGTGTTCAGGAGGAGCGCCCAGTCCACGACGCGGAGGCGGTCGGCGGTGAACTCTAGCACGCTCTCGTGGAGGTAGGCGCGCACAGTCGGAAGCGGCACCGAGTCCTGCAGCGCGCACAGGTACTCGTAGTGCGAGTAGAAGTCGGCCGCGCTGTTGCAGCACAGCTTCAGCGAGTCGATCATTGTGAGAGGCGCGGGCTCGGGGGTTCGCCCGCCGCGGAGACGACGCCCGCAACCCCCTGGGAGCCCCGGGCTCGCCGCCCGCTACACTCCGCTGTCTAGAGCCCCACCGGCTGCGGCCCCACGCCGTCCCTGGAGTGGCGGCTCGGGCAGAAGACACAGAACTCCGCCTGCCTAGGCCGGCCCCTCGACGCTGCGCTCCCGCGCCGCCTCCCGCCCCACGGCCCCGGCGGTTAGCGCCCGCCTCCTATTGTCGGCGACTAACGAGGCTGCGGTTCCAGCTACGGCGCCAGTGCCTCCAGTGGTAGGTGCGTGGAGTACGTAACTACGCGGGGGGCGAGGTGGGAGGAGGTGATAGGCTGGTTCACCATGAGGGAGGTCCGGAAAAAATCCTTTGGGGTTGAGTGGATGCCGACACTCTGTGACCCCAGGTATTACGGCCTTGAATTACTCCATGGGATGTTCTTGGGTGTAATTTTTTACGCCAGGCCTTTGTTTTGCAGCACTGCTGGATGGGTTTGAATTCGCAACCTTTAGGTTAGTAGTTCAGCGCGAAGTGTTTGCGCTACTTGGGGACCTTTGGGTAGTATATACTGAATTCTAGAAATACTTCCTAGTATTGTGAAAAGTGCTGCCGTGAACATTGGTAGCAGATTTCTGTTTGCATCCCTGCTTTCACATCTTTTGGGTATATACCTCAGAGTGGAATTGCGGAGTCCTATGGTAATTCCATGTTCAACTTTTGTGGAATCGCTAAACTGCATTCCACAGCAGCTGTACTATTTTGCATTTCTGCCAGCAATGGACAAGGGCTCCAGTTTCCCCAAGTAGTCACCAACATTTGTTATTTTCTGGGGTTTTTTGTTTGTTTTTGATCTTACCCATCCTAATGGGCGTGAAGTGGTTTCTCATTGTGTTTTTGATTTACATCTCTCTGATATCTAATAACGTTGAGCATCTTTTTATGTGTTTGGTGGCCCTTTGAACGTCCTCTTTGGTGAAATGCCTGTTCAACTCCTTTGCCCATTTTATTATTGGGTTGTCTTGTTGTTGTTAAAGTTTTGTATATATTTTGGTTATTAGATTCTTGTAGGATACATGGTTTCCAAAGATACTCTTCCAGTCAGTAGCTTGTCTTTACACTTTTTTGGTAAAGCCTTTTGATGAACAAAAGTTTTTAATTTTTATAAGGTCCCATTTATTTAGTCTTTTGCTGTTTGTGCTTTTGTTATTGTATTAGATAATCTATTGTTAAAAGCTAGGCTCGACAGCGTTGCCCCTGCGTTTTCTTCTAAGAATTTTATTATTTCAGTTTTCACATTTATGTCTTTAATCCATTTGGAATTTGTTTTAGTGTGTGATGTGAAGCATGTATTCTGTTTCATTTTTCTGCATGTGGAAATTCAATTTTCCCAGCATCTTTTATTGAAGAGACTCTTATTTCTCTATTGAGTGAATTTCGCACCCTTGTCAAAAATCAGTTGACCATAGATTTGTGCGTTTATTTCTGGACTCTCAATTCTATTCCATCGGTCTATTGTTATACCAGTACCAAGCTGTTTTGATTACTGTAGCTGTGTAACATGTTTTAAATCAGGAAGTGTGAGTCCTCCTACTTTATTCTTCTCTTTCAACATTGCTTTAGCTATTCGGGGCCTTTTGCCATTCCATAATTAAGTTGAGGGTAGGTTTTTCCATTTCTGTAATGAGGGTTGTTGGAATTTTGATTGAGATTGCTTTGACTCTGTGGATTGTTTTGGGTAGTATTGACATCTTAACAATATTGTCTTCCAATCCATTAACACAGAACATCTTTCCATTTATTTAAGTCTTCCTCAATCCCTTTCAGAGCCCTGGAGGCATAGTGGTTAAGAGCTATGGCTGCTAACCAAAAGGTCAGTAGTTCAAATCCACCAACTGCTTCTTGGAAACTCTATAGGGCAGTTCTACTCTGTCCTGTAGGGTTTCTGTGAGTCAGAATCAACTTGACGGCAATGGATTTTTAATCTCTTTCAGCAGTGTTTTATAATATTCATTGTATAAGTCTTTCATATCCCTGGTTAAACTTATTCCTACGTATTTTATACTCTTAGATACTGTTGTAAATGGAATAGTTTTTCTGATTTCCGTTTCAGATTTCTCATTGCTGGTGTATAGAAACCCAACTGATTTTTCTTTGTTGACTTTGTACCCTGCAACTTTACTAAATTTCTCTATTGGCTCTAGAAGTTTCTTGTGGAGTCTTTGGGATTTCCTATATATAGGATCATGTCATTCACGAATAGAGAAATTTTACTTCTCCTTTTCCAATCTGATACCTTTTATTTCTTTTTCTTGTCTTCTTGCTCTGGCTAGGATTTACAATATTGAAAAGAAGTAGTGAGAGCAGGCTCCCTTGTCTTGTTCCCTATTTCAAGGGGAAAGCTCTCAATCTTTCTCCATTAAGTATAATTTTGGCCATTAGCTGTTTATATATGCCCTGAATCATATTGAGGAACTTCCCTTCTATTCCAATCTTCTTCAGGGTTTTCATCAAGAAAGGGTGTTGGATTTATCAGATGCTTTTTCTGCATCCATGGAGATGATCATGTGGTTCTTTTCCTTTGGTCTATTGATGTGATGTATTACATTGATTTTCTAATGTTGAAACATCCCTGCATTCCTGGAATAAATCTCACTTGGTCATGGTGTACGACTCTTTAAATCTTTATCCTTCCATTTGGAGAGCCTGACTATGATGTGTGTCAGTGTAGATCTCTTTGGGTTTATCCTGCCTGAGGTTGTTTGAGCTTCTTGGATTTGTAGATTCATGTTCTTCGTCAGAATTTGGAAAATTTCTGTCAGTATTTCTTCAAATATTCTTTCTGTCCCTTTCTCTCGTCTTCTTCTGGAATTCCCATGATGCATGTATTAGGTCTGTTGATGTTGTCCCATTGTTGCCGGGAACTCCAGGTCCTGCTTGGCATGACTTGTCACAGCCAATAAACAAGAGGCCCAGGTAGGAGGTCAGAAAGACAGCTTTATTTCCTTGTGCAAGGAAAGGAACAGTCAGGGCTGGCCAAGACTGTTCAAGAATAAGGTTTAGGGAGGTCACTTTTATAGAGCTTACAAGCAGGGAGATCATGTGAGTTACATCAACAACATTCTGAATCATACTATGCAGGCACGGTAGGGGTTACATACAACTTCATAGGATGTATGTTCAGAAAATGGCAGTTAAACTCCTCCTAGGGGCAGGAAAGTTAATATTTATGAGGCACTTAATGAGCCAAGGTTAACTTTCAGTTTCTTGAACTAGTTTAAACCAGCTCTTGCTGGCTTACTCGTCCTGCCTGAAAGAGAAAATACAAGCTCTGAGGTGTAATCTCTTGCTCGGTTCATGGCCACACTTAAGAGACGTTAGGCGATGGTGGGATTTTTCTCAGTAACAATGGCTGCTACCTTACCATAATTCCACTAAACTGTGCTCAGCCTTCTTGAGCGTCTGTTCTTGTTGTTCTTCGGCCTCTGTAATTTTGACTGTCTCATCCTCTAATTCATGAATTCTTTCTCCTACCTCATTAAATCTATTGTTAAATCCTTCCATTATGTTTCTCATTTCAGTTATTGTCCCTTTTAGTTGCAATATTTCTATTTGATTTCTTTTTATCTTTTTTTAGATCCTCATTTTGTTCTTGCATTCCTTTTTTTTTTTTTTTTAGTTCTTTTTCTATGTTTTCGCTTAACTCTTTAATTATGTTTAATGTTGTTTTATTATCTTCTTTCACTTTCATTGTTTGGTCTTCCATAGATGCACTTTCACTCCCTTTATTGTGTTCATTTTGATGCAGAATTGTTTCTTCTTTTTTTTGTGTGTCTTGTGATTCTTTGTTGGGGCATGGGAATTTTTGAGGGTGTTAACTCTCAGTTCTCTCCATGCTACTTTCTGCCAAAAACTCTTAGGCAGGCAGAGCCTTTGGCCTTTGCATACTGTTTCTTCTTCCTTTCTGTGGTAGCTCCTTTTCCCTCCCTGATTTAATTAAGATTTGAAAGTTCCAGATCTCAGTTTTTAACTTACAGTGCCTTCCAAATACAACAGAAAACATGCTTTGGTCAGTCTATCCACTAGTGGGCACCTCCACTCAGATGTGATACCGTGCACTAATCAACATGTTCATCAGGGGATGCCGTCCTCTGTTTCTGGTATTACTGCCTTCCCTTCTCTGTTTCTGCAACCACCTTTTAAGTCCTAAAACCCACACCCGGTGAGCCCACCTTGGGTTTAGGTGTTACCCTCTGGTTTTTTCTGAGGCCTCCATCTCTACTCTATGGGGGCTGCTTATATCTGAGCTGGCATTCAGGGGAAGCACAGGCAGGCTTTCCTCCATTTCAGGGGGAGGATGGGCTAGTACTCCCCAGAAGCACCTCTGAGAGGTCTGTCTTGTTGGTTTCAAAGCTCCAGTGACCCTGTGGTGGTTGGAGGAGCAGTCTGCACTTAGGTGACCTGCCTCCTGGCTCCACTGTAGGGAACCTTCTGTAGAGTTTGTATCAGTCCAGTAGCCAACAGTTACTGAGAGAGAGAGGGGCTGTAACACTCCAAACAGACCCCCAGGGAGGTCTTCCTTGTTGCTATCAGAGTCTCTCCCCTTTCACCCGGTCGTATGTTAGCTACTGGTGTAGCTTCCACTCAAGATGTCTACTTCCTAGCACATAGCAGCCTCAGTCAATAGTCCTCAGTGCTGGCCGGAAGGGAGAGCAGACAGACCCGAACTGACTCCTGGGGAAGTCTGCCCTGTTGGTTACAGAGGCCTGAGCTATGAAGTGAGCAGGGAGGCAGGTAGAGTGTTGACTCTTGGAACCAGTTCCACTGCAGGGGCATTCTGTAACAACTCACAGCAGCCTTGCAGCTGATGGTGTCTGGGTAGGGGAGGTGCTGGCATGCTTTGAACAGACCTCCAGGCAGGTCTGCCTTGTTGATTTTAGAACAGAAGCTTGGGGTCCTGTCTCTTTGTACAGGCAGAGGTGTGGTGGTTAGGGAAGCAGACTTTTTTTGCTGGAGCCACTATCCCAGTTCACAGCAGACAGTGGCTCAGTGGCTCATATACCTTAAGGGAGGGACAGGGACGGTGGGAGAAGTGATTTTCCTACTCTATGCAACTTGTTGATTTGTTAATTTGTGCCTATCTGCAGTTTGCTTCTGCTGGTGTCTGCTCCCTGATTTCAGAGTCCCATAAGACTGAGCACCATTTCCTTGTTGTATTTGTGGGGGAGGGTCAGAACTATGGTCTGTTTATGTCACCATCTTCCCAGAATCCATCCCCCACATGATTTTTTTATACCTCTTTAGTTCCTTCTTTTCAGTTTCGCTCTTGAGCTTCTCTTGCTGATTCAGTCTAAATGTTGGTATTCTTCAGGTTTCCATTTTCAGCTTCCACCTCTTTTGACATTTCACAGTTTTCTGGGAGATCTTATTCCCTGCCCAAGCTTAACTTCTCCCTTTACACCAATAACTTCCACAGAGATCTCTCTGTCTGTACATCAAAATGTCTCCTGGGAAGCCAAAGATTTCTCATATTCCTAAGGATCAAATCTATATTCCTTAGCTTGCCATATAGACTTCTTCATAGTTTGGCTACCTTTGTTGTCTTATTTGTTGCTACATTCCTCCCTGCATGTGCTTCTCTAACCACATGGAACTTCTGGAAGTCTCTGATGTTCCATAGTCTCTGTCTGGGCCTTTACACAGGTTGCTCCCTTACTTAGGATACCTCTCCACCCCCTCTTTAGAGGGGTAACTTCGAATTGTTCCCCAGCCTCAGCTTAGGGGCCACCTTCCCTGGGAGGCCTTCTTTCCTTAACCCTCATCTCCCCTCTTCTGCTTGTTTAGTGCCTCACTTCTCTGCTCCCTAATGCCGCTGTATCATAACACTTAGGTCATCCAATTAGAAGCATCTTTTTAGATGGCTTTCCCTTCATAGACAGTAAGCCCTTTGAAGGCAGGAACCATGTCTCATTCATGCTTGTATTCCCTATGCCTAGCATGGTGTTGGTGCATAGCAGTTGCTGAATAAGGACTAACTATTGGAACATTCTCTTCTGTTCTTCCTACAAGTCAGCACCAATGCCTTCAGGTTTCTGCTTACAGGTGCAGCTCAGGGAAACTTCATCATATTAATCATTTAGCATATTAATTTGAAATTTATCCCCCCAAGCTTCTTTTCAGTCTGGGAAGATTTCTTTCAAGGCTTGTGTGATAATCTCTTCTCTACTTCAATTTAATTATGGCTTACTAGTGATTTCAGTTTCCTTTCAACATCTGGTGGATACCACCCACATGCTTTCCTGAACATGGTAAGTAAAAGATGCCCCCCCACGCTACCTCTGCAATCTTTTTGACAAGCCAAGCTCATGCCTGTCCTAAGAACAAGATGGCTTGGTTACCCTGTGGATAAATCTTGGGAGAGCCATGCCTATTGGGCAGTACAAGGCATAGGCTCTTCTCCTTCAAGGGGTCCAGTGAATGAATATTTGACTAGAATGCGGTTAAGTGGTTTCATTTTACCTCATATTCACTCTACTCCTGGTTCATCCTGACAACATTTGACCCAGACTTTCAAGCCTACTTACCTTGACATCAAACCACAATACTAATGCTGTCTGCTTACCTTACCATTCATTATCTCTGTTCCTGCTTCCAGAATGTCAAGTTTTGGTGGATCCAGTAACAGGGCTATGTCAACCTGGCCCACCACATGGGCTGTTTCATTTGAACTGACATGTGGTCCCCATTTCTTTTTTCCGTTCTGTTATATATTTATGGCTATTCATCATGGCTATGCCAAACCTCTGTTCTTTTCAGGTTGCCGCTAAACTCTGTTCCATGTCCCTGCCTTCACCTGACGAAGACATCTCTTATCTCACTAGGAAATTACGTTTAGAGACTTAAACTTCCTTGTCTTCTTTACTCTAAGTTTGGATGCCTTGTAATTCATGCTCCATAATGCAGCCACCACCATCTCCTCTTAAAATCCTTTAGTGACTTCATATTGCTCTTAGGATAAAGACAAAACACCCCATTAATGATTTAAAGTAGTGCTACGCAGTGTGGAGTCCACAGATCACCTGATATTGAGAACTGTTACTGTTCTGATAAGGAGCTTGCTCCAGAATGTACATCACCTCTCTCACTAAACGCATTGTTTATTTTGGTTAGCATTTTTCCCCCCATGACAATGTAACCAGATTCCTTGGGTTCTTGTCCTGTCCTATTAGCCAATGGAAATAAGATGGATGCTAGTTGCAGGGGAAACAGAAAGTGGTAGTTTATTGTCTGCCAGACAAGGAGCAACCTGGTGCCTAGCGACCAAAAGACCACGCGCTCCCTACTGAAGGGATCGGGACCTTTTATGTCCTCGAGCCCGCAGGGGGCAGGGATTGGCGCTGGAAAGCCTACACCTGGAGGGCTCCCATGCCCAAATTTGGAGATCTGGGTCCTGAGTCATGCCGAGTCACTCTTCATAGGAAATTCGGCTTGTGGGACTTCTTGCTTTGCAAAGGGGCTTAGGTGGTGCTGTGTGCTGGAGAATATCTTCCCTTCCAGTGATGCTCATGTCCAGGGTCAGGTAAGAACACGAGTCTCCAGATCTGCGCGTGTGCAAAGATCTTGATACAAACCATGGTTAGAGGCTGTGGTTTGCAAGGGTGGCGGGCCTAGAGCAAACTGCCGTTAGAGACGCAGCTTGCAAGGGCAGCGAACGAAGTGGGGGGAGCCAAGGCGGAGCATGGTTTCCACAAGACTTCCTTGATGAAAGAAGCAATGTGTTGGGTTACATTCTAAAACAAGCTCCTTATCTTACTGTTCACTGGTACTTTGAGTAGCACTAGTCTACAAGGTCCCTGGGTGGTACAAGCAGTTAAACGCTTGACCGCTAACTGAAAAGTTGGCTGTTTGAACGCACCCAGAGGCACCTTGGAAGAAAGGCTTGGCAATCTGCTTCCAAAAGGTCACAACCATGAAAACCCAATGGAGTGCAGTCCTACTCTGCAACACATGGGGTTGCCATGAGTTGGAATTAACTTAATGGCATCGGGTAGTCTACAGGGCGCTGCATTCATCTAGGCGTGATCTGTGCGCCCTCATCATGTACCCTACTCCCTTTCGATCTCAGTAGTCCAGCCCACAATGGCCTCCTTTCAGGTCTTCACACTTACTCAACGCTGTCCCTTCTGCATGGAATGTCTTTCCTTTCACTCTTCACCTAATTAATTCATCCTTCTCGTCTTTGCTCATGGGTTACTTCTTCAAGGACGCATTCCCTGACCTCCTGACTCATCAAATTCTCTTATCATAAATGTCACCACTTACCACTTGGATTGTGATTATTGCTTCAGAGCATCGCATGTCTTCCTACCTTCAGGCTCTCCCTACATCCTTTATTATACTTCCCAAGATTCTTTGATTGTGCCATTGCCCTGTTCCGAAATCTTCTACAATATCCATTGCCACATATTTGCTTCTTTTCACCTCTGCCTATTATATCATTAGACATTTCAGTCACCATTTTTATGCCTCCTTCTCTGTGACATTTCACTGAAAATCTAAGTGTATTAGTTTCTTACGGCTGCTATAGCAAAATGCCACAAATTGAGTGGCTTATGAGAACAGGAATTCATTGTTTCACAGTTCTGGAAGCCTAGAGTTCAAAATCAGGGTGTTGACTGTGTTGATTCCTCCTGAGGCTTTGAGAGAAAATCTGTTTCATGCCTTTCTCCCAGTTTCTGTTAGCTCCAGGCATTCATTGGCTTGCAGCTGCAATGTCACATGGCATCCTTCTTCTGTTTCTCTGTGTCTCTTCTCCTCTTTTATAGAACACCACTCAGATTAGATTAGGATCCATCCTACTTCAGTATGACCTCATGTTAAATTAACTGATAAGATCTTCAAAGACTCTATTTCCAAACACGGTCACATTCACAGGTATCGAAGATTAGAACTTCAACATAAATTTGGTGGGGGGATATAATTCAACCCATAACACCAAGCAAAATGTGATTCCCTTTTCTTCTTGGAACTTGCAAACAGTTTAGTAGGATACATCTGAACTGCCACCAGGCATCTCCATATTATCTCCCCCTCTATTTGTGCTCTCTGAGAGCTGGGATGCATCTCTGTGTTCTGTGCAATCCTCAGCATGGTATTAATACACATAGTCAGTCCGATCAGTGGACATTTGGTGAATGAATGAGTGAATGAATGAGTCCACTATGAGAATGTATTCTCTGACTTTTTCTCTCTTTTTCTACTTTGAAGTTTCTGTAGTTAAGGTTATGTTTAGATATACTGCTTCATAGCAACATAATACCCAAGCTCACAGAGAGTTGCAAATAGCTGCTAAAAGCATCTCTCCACCACTTTAGAGCAGTTTATTCGCCCTCTCAAGTGTAGAGCAAGATTCATTATTTATTAAGTGCCTTTGTTCATTTGGCATTTGGAGGCACTCGGTATACCAGTGCTATGCTAAACAGTCAGTAAAATGCCCATTTTGATTGCAGTTTTCCCCTGTGTGAGTAACAGGTATCCACAAAGGTGTTACTTTACAATTTTCCATCTTTTTTTGATTCATAAAAATAATTTTAACTAATTTAAGCTGAAACGAATAGAAATAACCTTGCATATTATATTTAATAAAAGTTTAGGGAGATGTCTTTACGGCATATTAGTACATTTATCTGGGGAAACTTTAGCCATGTGAAATGTGTTGAATAGGCACCAAGAGGTCAAAAATTCTCAAATTTTCTGAGTACAGAGTTTTCTGGCACAGTAGGCAGCCATCTGTGTAACAGTTATTTGGAGAATGTTATATTAGTCAGCTCTTTCTGTGATAATGCTTGGAAACAAACCACCCTGAATCTCAGAGACTAACAACAAGAATTTGTTTTTCTTGTTATGGGTTGGTTGTAGTGGCTCTGTGTTAGACTTCCTTTAGGGAACCTCATTCCTTGTCACTACTCCCTGCAGTTACTGGTGTCCCTCTGCCTTCTCTATACCTTGTTAAAGAATAATGCTTAGATATTCTTCAGAGAGTAGGCAAACTTTATCACAACTATGTGAAGAAATTCGTTAATGCCGTCTAAGTCAAAAACACTGTGCTGGGCACTTTTATATATGTAATTCCATTTAATCCTGAAGTAGATAATATTTTCCTCTTCTCCAGATTATATGATATGGGCATTGATTGCCTTCTCTCACCTTGTTCTCTAGAAGAGAAACTTGAGAGTGTAAGAGTTAAAGATATAGATTTCAGCATCTAGTTATGATGGAATGACTGCTAGCAAAATAATTTGTCTGCCAAGAACAATTAGAAAGGTTAGATAAAAAAAAAAAACTTTTGACGGTATGAAATTGACATGATTTAAAGGACATATCCTATAGGGAAGAGAAGGTCATTAATGTGAGCCCACCTTACTGTATGTGGCTTTTCACCTTGAGCATATGCCAATTTGTGGCACACAGCAAGAGGCTAAAAAGCAGGCAGAACACGATTTTTAAGATGCCAAAGGTGATCTTATGGGCCTGGAGAAGTAAGAATTATAGTTCAGAGCTGTTAACGATGTCAGGACTTTAGGAATCAAAATTTTAAAGAGGTGGAAACAAATGAGCCTGAAACCCCTTTTTCGCTAAAGCATTTGTTGATTAAGCTACACAAAGCAAGAGGTTAAGAAGTCAAGCAGAAATTGCTGAAAATCAGAGAAGAATTTTCAGGAGTCACGAAAAGCTACAAGATGAAAATTGGAGTGCAGAACCTAATAAAAGAAGGAGAGCTTAGAAATATCCCAGATTTTCACTTGGAACCCACGGAGATGTGTACCTAAAGAAAGATGAACAAGAGTTTGACTGAGCCTTACAAAGACAGAAAACTAGCCTCTGATAAGCACAGTCTTTGTTTTGATTATAGTGTGCTTAGTACAGTGAACCCTCTTGGGAGGACGTGTTTTGTCGTTGATGTTATCACTAATTATGTCTTTATAGTTCATGTGCCCTGTAACATAATTTTATCCTTGCTTTTTATACATTTGTCATTAAAAAGCATGAAGGACAAAACAATTAGAATTATCAAGCATGAATACCTTATTACTAGCCCTTATACTTGTCCATACAATTCCCTTAATTGCAGATCTTTCTTTTTATGTATGTCTTTGAATGACCTTCTACTGTCTTTGCCTTTCCATCTTCAGAACTTTCATTAGTATTTTTTGGTAGGGCTGGTCTGGTAGATGTGTACTCTCTCAGCTTCTGTTTCCCTTGGAATATTTTAATTTCACCCTCGTTCTAGAAGGGCACTTTGTCTGGGTTGGGAGAGGTGCTAGTGCTTTTACCAGTTTTTTATGCACAGTGTCTAGCATTCAATAAAGTTACTAGGAACATGAAGAAAGAGGACCAAGAGAAATAAACAGACACTAGAAGCTGACTTTAATTGAAGTTATCAGACCTAGATTTTGACATAACTCTGAATATTATGTCAAAGAAAATAAATGACAGTTTGGAAAATTTCATCAGAAAATGAGAATCTTTGAAAAAGAATCAAATGGAAATCTTAGAACTGAAATAAATAACTACTGAAATTAAGAATTAATTTGTTGTGTTAACAGGAGGTACATGTACTAGAAGAGAAAACTGTGGAAAGTATGATAACCCATTGCTGTTGAGTTGATTCTGACTCATAGTGACCCTATTGGACTGAGTAGAACTGCCCCCCTCATAGGGTTTCCAAGGAGCAGCTGGTGGATTCCAACTGCCTACCTTTTGGTTGGCAGCCAAGCTCTTAATCACTGGACCAACACATGATACAAAATGTTAATGATAATTTGTAATATCATAAATCTCAACTTCTTCATTGTATGTACTATTTGATTGTTTACTAAAATAGCAGTTTTTAAATAAAAATTGTCAGATACATCATAAGCTTTCTTTTGATTTAATAAACATTCTTAACACCTACGGAGCAATACATTATTGGCCAAACAAGTTGAGATGGTTACTGGTGAATTAAAACTACGCATCCTTGAATAATAAAAGAAGTTATATTCACTACGATGTTTACAGTAATATTTTAAACTTATTTGATATTCAGGTTATTTCCAGTTTATCACCAATTTTAAAAATCAACCTGTCAACTCAGTGAAACCTTATAAATGCATTAAAAAGTCTGACTATAAATCCCGTAGTGTTTTAAATTTAATATGAAGTAAAAAAAGAAACATGCAAGATTATATTTAAGCTATGTAAAGAACATGCTTGGCATTTCTCAAGCTGAAAGAACTGAAGAAAAAGTTCAGGCCTCGAGTTGCCGTATTGAAAGATTCTACAGGGAAAATATTAAATGATGCAGGAAGCATCAAAAGAAGATGGAAGGAATACACAGAGTCACTGTACCAAAAAGAATTGGGATGTTCAACCATTTCAGGAGGTAGCATACAATCAGGAACCAATGGTACTGAAGGAAGAAGTCCAAGCTGCATTGAAGGAATTGGTGAAACACAAGGCTCCAGGAATTGACAGAATACCAGTTGAGATGTTTCAACCAACAGATGCAGTGCTGGGAGTACTTACTCATCTATGCCAAGAAGTTTGAAAGACAGCTACCTGGCCAAATGACTGGAAAAGATCTATATTTATGCCTATCCCAAGAAACATGGTCTTACCAAATATGAAAATTATCGAACAATATCTTTAATATCACATGCAAGTAAAATTTTGCTGAAGATCATTCAAAAGCAGCTGCAGCAGTATATCGACAGGGAACTGCCAGAAATTCAAGCTGGATTCAGAAGGGAATGTGGAACGAGGGATATCATTGCTGATGCCATATGGATCCTGGCTGAAAACAGAGAATATCAGACAGAAGTTTATCTGTGTTTTAATGACTATGCAAAGGCATTCGACTGTGTAGATCATAACAAATAATGGATAACATTGCGAAGAATGGGAATTCCAGAACACTTAATTGTGCTCATGAGGAACCTGTACATAGATCAAGAGGCAGTCATTTGAACAGAACAAGGGGATACTGTGTGGTTTAAAGTCAGGAAAGGTGTGCGTCAGGGTTGTATGCTTTCACCATACTTATTCAGTCTGTATGCTGAGCAAATAACCTGAGAAGCTGGACTATGTGAAGAAGAATGGGGCATCAGGATTGGAAGAAGATTCATTAACAGACTGTGTTATGCAGATGACACAACCTTTCTTGCTGAAAGTGAAGAGGACTTGAAGCACTTCTGATGAAGATCAAAGACCACAACCTTCAGTATGGATTACACCTCAACATAAAACAGAAATTCTCACAGCTGGACCAGTAATCAACATCATGATAAACAGAGAAAAGATTGAAGTTGTCAAGGATTTCATTTTACTTAGATCCACAGTCAACAGTCATGGAAGCAGCAGTCAAGAAATCAAAAGACGCATTGCATCAGGCAAATCTGCTGCAAAAGACTCTTTAAAGTGTTGAAAAGCAAAGATGTCACCTTGAACACTAAGGTGTGCCTGATCTAAGCTATGGTGTTTTCAGTTGCCTCATATGTCTGCAAAAGCTGGACGATGAATAAGGAAGACCGAAGAAGAATTGATCCCTTTGAATTGTGGTGATGGCGAAGAATATTGAATATACCATGGACTGCCAAAAGAATGAACAAATCTGTGTTGGAAGAAGTACAACCAGAATGCTCCTTAGAAGCAAAGATGGTGAGACTACATCTTGCATGTAATCAGGAGGGATCAGTCCCTGGAGAAGGACATCATGCTTGGTAAAGTAGAGGGTCAGTGAAAAAGAGGAAGACCCTCAAGATGAGTTTACACAGTGACTGCAACAATGGGCTCAAGCATAGCAACAATTGTGAGGATGGCACAGGACCGGGCAGTGGTTTGTTCGGTTGTACATAGGGTTGCTATGAGTGGGAACCGACTCAACAGCACCTAACAACAATAAACAACATGTGAAAATTATAGACAACGGTAAGAGAAAAGGGAAATGTAAATACTGTTTGAAAGAATGATGGAGTTGGAGATGGTTTGTATTTTTATTCCATTGTTATTGTTAATACAATACTTTTTTTCGAAAATTTTCAAAGAACACATTTTTAAGAATTGCAGGTAGCTTCCAAATAAAAGATTATTTGTTGTTAGTTGTTTGGTGATTGTCATGGTTAAGATTGTGTGTCAGCTTGGCTGGGCCATGATTCTCAGTGTTTTAATGTAATCACTCCCATGATTGAATATACTGAGTAGCCAGTCAGATGAAAGGGAGTCCCCATAGGGGTGTGGCCTGCATCTGAATATAAGCAGATGTTCTGGCTTTTTGCTCTCTCTGGATCCTGCGGCTGCTTCCTGTCATCTCATCTCCCGGTTTTGGGACTTGAGCTGTCAGCTTATATGCCGAACCTGGGATTCGTCAATCTACACAGCCTGTGAGCGGGAGCCCTGCTCTCTGGCCTGCCGATCTTGGGCTTGCCAGCTTCTGCGGCTGTGTGATTTGGGAGAGGTGTCTACCCTGATCCACGGACTTGGGACGTTCTAGCCTCTACAGTTGTGTGAACTATTTCCTTGATATAATCTCGCTGTATGTATTTATACACTTTACTGGTTTTGCTTCTCTAGAGAACCCAGACTAAGACAGTGATCTTTGATACATGACTAAACTTACTGAAAACTTTTTGTGGGAAATTAGCAGATTATAATATATACAGTTTTATTTTGCTTTCTCTATATATTCCTTAGGAGCCCTGGTGGCGCCGTGGTTAAGCTCTTGGCTGCTAACAGAAAGGTTTGCAGTTAAAATCCACCAGCCACTCTGCAGGAGAAAGATGTGGCAGTCTGCTTCTATAAAGATTTACAGCCTTGGAAACCCTATAGGACAGTTCTGTTCTGTCCTATAGGGTTGCTATGAGTTGGAACTGACTCTGTGACAGTGGGCTTGATTTGTTTTGTTTTATATTATTCCTTATAATTTTACTGTTTCAAACTTTAAAGTTACTCACAAGAAAGGGTCAGTTTCATATTAGATTTGGCTTAACTTATTCCACCATGCCATTCGTTCTTATTACGTGAAAAAGCTGATTTGTGAGACGAAAGATAGAGTGTTCTAGAAAGGGTCTCTCTTTTTCACTGACCCTCTACTTTACCAAGCATGATGTCCTTCTCCAGGGACTGGTCCCTCCTAATAACATGTCCAAAGTATGTGAGATGCAGTCTTGCCATCCTTGCTTCTAAAGCGCATTCTGGCTGTACCTCTTCCAAGACAGATTTGTTTGTTCTTCTGGCAGTCCATGGTATATTCAGTATTCTTTGCTAACACCATAATTCAAATGTGTCAATTCTTCTTTGGTCTTCCTTTCTCATTGTCCAGCTTTTGCATACATATGAGGTGATTGAAAATACTATGGCTTAGGTGAGGTGTATCTTAGTCGTCAAAGTGACATCTTTGCTTTTAAATGCTTTAATGTATTGTTGGGTATTTAACAGATATAAATGTAATATGAATAATAGCACAAGAGGGGAGTAGAGGATGACGCTATATAGGAGTACAATTTATGTATCTCACTGGAATGAAGTTAGTATAAATCTGAAGTAATCTCTGATGGTATGTGTATTGTAAGCCCTAGAGTATTACCTCAAAAAATATAGTTAAAACTCAATAAAGGAATTAAAATGTTGCACTAGAAAATATCCACTTAATACAAAAGAAGGCAATAAAAGAGAACTAGAGGGACAACAACTACAAAATATGAGAACTAAAGAAAACAAAAGGCAAAATGGCAGATGTAAATTCTACCATATCAATAATAAAATTAAATGTGAATGCCTTAAACATTCTAATCAAAATGCAAAGGTGTCAAACTGGACTTTTAAAAAATCAAAATATTTGCCGTCTATAGGAAACACTGCTTAGATTCAAAGTTACAAATACGTTCAAAGTAAAAAGATGAAAAATATGTATTATGCAAAGAGCAACCGTAAGAATGATGGAGTGACTGCATTAACACTAGAAAAAATAGACTTAAAGATGAAAAATGATATTACCTATAAATAGGGACATTTTATAACGAAAAAGGGTAAATCCATCAGGAAGATACAAAAATTCTATATGCAGCTAATAAGAGAGCCCTAAAATACATAAAGCAAATGCTGATGGAATTGAAGTGAGAAATCGATAATTCAACAATATTAGAGATGTCAACATCACAGTCAGTAATGGTTAGACAGGTAGGCAGACATTCAGTGGATACATGCTCAAAGGACGTAGAAGGCTTCAGTAATGCTATAAACCAACTAGACCTAACGGACATCTATAGAACACTCAACTGCACAACAGCAAAATACATACTCTTCTCAAGTGCGTATGAAACATTACCAGAATAGATCATGTGCTAGGCCATAAGACAAGAAATTGGAATTCTCATACATTACTGGTGAGAATGTAAAATGGCACAGTTATTTTGGAAAACAGTTTTAAGTTCCTCAAAAACTTAAACATAGAGTTACTCTCTGACACTGTAATTCCACTGCTAATATATACCAAAGAGAACTGAAAACATATGTTCACACAAAAATTGTACTTGATATGATAGGGTCCCTTGGTCATTCATGTTTCTTGGAACACCATTGCCTTCTCTCTGTGTTTGAAGCATGCTCTGATTAGACTGTAAAGCATAGCCTCTTGGAGCTGTTAGCAACTCAGCTTACTCAGTCATAGAGGTAGCATTCTTTGAATTTCACTGAACTCTCTAGCATCATGGATCCTCCTGAGTTCTGTGCAGAGGGGGAAATTGTGATTGCTATATATGAATATAGCAGCAAGGAACAGTAGATGTGCAGATGTGTATAACTCCTCTACTCACATGCATGCTCCACTGTCCAATTAGACTTCTCTTAGAAAACACAAGTTCAGAGATAAAATTATTAAGAATTTTGTATACATGGATGACAGAGCGGTGGGTGAACCAGTACACAAAGCCTTTGTGTGGGACGCTGGGGGACTGCTCATGAAGAATGGCCTGGCTGGGGTACAAAATGATGAAAGCTTAGGCCTTGCTTACTCCTGTGAGGCAGTTAATGATACATCTCTCGATTTCTAGTTTGGACATACTATCGGGTAGCCCAGGTATAATGGTTAAGATTGTGTGTCAACTTGGCTGGACCATGATTCTCAGCAGTTTGGCAGTTATGTAATAATGTAGTTTGGCAATTATAAAATCATGTAGTTTGGCAGTTATGTAATAATGTAGATATCTTCCATTTTGTGATATAATGCAGTCACCTCCATAATGTGAACTGATGTGATCAGCCAGTCAGTTGTGAGGGGAGTTGCCTCGGGGGTGCGGCCTGCATCCAAAATATATGGATGTTCTGGCAAAGCTTACTAGCTTTTGCTCTCTCTGGATCCTGCATGCAGCTCATCATCATTGACCTCTGGTTCTTGGGACTTGAGCCAGCAGCCTGCTATCTTACCTGCCGATCTTGGATTCGTCAGACTCCATAGCCCGTGAGCCAGCAGCCCCTCACCTGACGTGCTGATCTTGGGTTCATCAGCCCTTGCAGCTATATGAGTCAGGAGAAGCCTCCAGCCTGATGCCTGACCCATGGACTTGGAACTTGCCAGCCTCTGCAACTGTGTGAGCCA
>NW_004444043.1:2696327-2718193 GCF_000243295.1 Trichechus manatus latirostris
TATATAGATATATAGATGGATGGATGGATGGATGGATGGATAGATATACGCTTCACTGGTTTCTCTTCTCTGGAGAACCCAGACTAAGACATTTGGTACTAAGAGTGGTTCTGGAGAAACAAAATTGTAAGGGTGAGTTTGCTAAATTGGTTCTCAAATCTGGTTAGTCTTAAAGATATTGGTGACTCTTTTTCCAGTAGTAAAGAGAGCACCGCTAATCCATGGTGTGAGGTGACAATGGAAATACGCTAAATATCACCACCAATAGATCAAGTGTTGGTGAGAGATGGGGCTCTGGGTGATTGCATGTTGGAGACTTATCTACAATTTTGTCAGAATGAGAAGTATAAAGAAGCTGGTTGCTTGGTCCTACTTTCACTAGACAAAGTGGTGAAAGAAAGAGATGAGCTCAGGGCTTCAGAGTCACAGCTCAAGCACCCTCATAAATGACCTCAAAGTTGCCACTTGTGCCCTGAAGGAAAGCCTTATTTCTTGTAGTAACAGGGCTGACATTGCCAAGAACCAAACCCAGAGTCTTATCATAAGAGTGGTTGAATTACAATGCCAGTTGAATTCCCAAGTGTGTCTGAAGTTAAAGTGAGAGCATTGATTGGGAAGAAATGGGGCCCTGAAACTTGGGATGAGGACATATGGGCAGGTAATCAGGAAGCTTGGGACACTGAGCCTCTAAATTCCATTGAATCACTCCAGCCAACAGAACTAGCCCTCTCCCATCTAAAGAGATTGCTGCATCTTTCTCTGCTAAGCCACCCTCCCCATTAAAACTTTTAGCTCCTCTGCCCTTGTCTGATGAAATTAGCCCAGATGTGTCTGAAGAGCCTTTGTCTGAGATACAGCCTGGGGCGGCATCTGAGTCATTGCCTGGGGAGGTGTCTGAGTCATTGCCTGGGGTATTGCCTAAGGTGAATGCCTTACAAGACTTTGCTAAGTGTTCTCAAAATGGGCTCCCATCACCCGTTTTTTCTTCTAGACCTATAACTAGACTTAAGTCCCAATGAGTCGCAAAAGGTGAAGTACAAAGTGTGACCCAGGAGGAGGTACACTACGCCAAAAGAACTACTTGACTTTTCTAATATGTAAAAACAGAAACCAGGGGAATATGTGTGTGAATGGGTATTAAGAGTGTGAGATAATGGTGCAAGGAACATAAAGTTGGATTAGTCTGAGTTTATTGATATGGGCTCACTAAAAACAGATTTTTCATTCAGTGTTTCAACTTGAGAGGTTGGGAAAGGATCTAATAGTTTATTTGGTTGGTTCACTGAAGCATAGATTGCTCGGTGGCCTACACTAAATCAAGTTGAAGTACCAGACCTGCCTTGGTATACTGTAGAGGAAGGTATCCAAAGGCTTAGGGAAATTGGCATGCTAGAGTGGATTTATCAGGTTAGACCCACAGACCCACACGTGGAGTGCCCTCACCTTTTACTACAACAGTGAGGAATAAATTTGGGAAGGGAGCCCCAGCATCCTTGAAGACTGCTGTGATTACTACTTTGTGTAAGTCAAATTTGACAGTGGGAACTGCCCTAACTGGTTAAAGAAGCTTTACTTAGACCCCATGGTGGTAGGGGCCAAGTGGCTGCACTCATTCGACAAAGACAGGGTGGGCGTGGTTACCATAACGAACAGCAGAGTGAAAGAAGTAATCAGAATAATCTGACTTGTATGGCTTTATGGTGTTAATAACTTAGTGTAGGTATCCCTAGAAATGAAATAGACAGGGAATCTACTAAATATTTACTTGATCTGTACAAGCGGAAGAATTCTAGGTCAAGTGAACCACAGCCTAACATGAATTTCCAGAATATAGAGTCACAGCTCCGCAAGCAATTCTGAGACTTAAGCCAGTTTACAGATTCACAACCCCTTGAATGAAGGGGATGCTTCGTCCCCTTGAGTAAGAACCCCACTATACTGCCAAAAATTTATACTGTTAATCTTTCTCCCAGCCCTCTCCAAAGGGATCTAGAGCCTTTTACAAGAGTGACTGTTGGGGAAAAAGAAATAATCAGACTTTTCAGGGATTACTGGATACTGGCTCTGAACTAATTCCAGGAGACCCAAAACCTCACTGTTGCTTACCAGTCAGAGTGGGGGCATGCGAAGGTATTAATGGAATCTTAGCTCAGGTTTGTCTCAGAGTGGGTCAGTGGGTCCCCGATCCCATCCTGTAGTGATTTCCCTAGTTCCAGAATGCATAATTGAAATAGATACACTCAGCAACTGGCAAACCCCCCACATTGGATCCCTGACAAGTGGAGTAAGGACTATAATGGTAGGAAAAGCCAAGTGGAAGCCATTAGAACTGCCCCTACCTAGGAAAATAGTAAACCAAAAGCAATACCACATTCCTCGAGGGATTGCAAAGATTACCGCCACCATCAAGGACCTGAAGGATGCAGGGGTGGTGATTCCAGCCACATCCCCGTTCAACTCGCCTATTTGGCCTGTGCAAAAAACAGATGGATCTTGGAGAATGACACTGGATTATAGTAAACTTAACCAGGTGGTGACTCCAGTTGCAGTTGTTTCTCCAAATGTAGTTTCATTGCTTGAGCAAATTAATACATCTCCTGGTACCTGGTATGCTGCTAGTGATCTGGCCAATGCCTTTTTCTCAATTCTGTTTTAGAAGGAACACTAGAAGCAGTTTGCCTGCAGTACACCTTCACTGTCCTACCTCAAGGATATATCAGCTTTCCAGCCCTGTGTCATAATTTAGTCTGCAGGGAACTTGATCACCTTTCTCTTCCACAAGATATCACACTGGTCCATTATATTTATTGGACTTAATAAGGTCTAATGGTAAAACATTTGCATGCTAGAGGTTGGGAAATTAATCTGACAAAAATTCAGGTGCCTTTGACCTCAAGTGAAATTTCTAGGTGTCCAGTGGTGTGGGGCATATCGAGATATTCCTTCCAAAGTGAAGGATAAGTTATTGCATGTGGCCCCTCCCACAACTAAAAAGGAAGCACAACACCTGGTGGGCCTCTTTGGATTTTGGAGGCAACATATCCATCATTTGGGTGTACTACTCCAGCCTATTTATCAAGTGACTTGAAAAGCTGCTAGCTTTGAGTGGGGCCCAGAATAAGAGAAGGCTCTGCAACAGGTTTAGGCTGCCGTGCAAGCTGCTGTGCCACCTGGGCCATATGATCTGGATGATCAAATGGTGCTTGAAGCGTCAGTGGTCAACAACGATGCTGTTCAGAGTCTTTGGCAGGCCCCTGTTGGTGAATCACAGTGCAGACCCCTAGGATTTTGGAGCAAAGCCCTGCCATCCTCTGCAGGTAACTACTCTTCTTTTGAGAAACAGCTTTTGGCTTGTTACTGAATGCGTAACCACAGGACACCAAGTCACCATGTGGCCTGAGTTTCCCATAATGAACTGGTGTTTTCTGACCCACAGGGTTGCTAAGTCGACATGCACAGCAGCACTCTGTCATTAAATGGAAGTGTGACAAATATGAGATTGGGCCTGCACAGGAACTGAAGGCACAAGTAAGTTGCCTGAGGAAGTGGCCCAAATGCCCATGGTCTCCACTCCTGTCACATTACCTTCCATCTCCCAGTCTGCACCTATGGCCTCATGGGGAGCTCCTTATGATCAGTTGACTGAGGAAGAGAAAACTGATGCCTAGCTTAGATGGTTCTGCACAATATGTAGGTACCACTTGAAAGCGGAAAGTGACAGCACTACAGCCCTTTTCTGGGACCTCCCTGAAGGAAAATGTTAAAGGGAAGTCCTCCCAATGGGCAGAACTTCGAGCAGTGCACTTTGTTATTCTCTTTGCTTGGAAGGAGAAATGGCCAGATGTGCGATTGTGTACTGATTCATGGACTGTGGCCAATGGTTTGGAATGTCGGGGACTAGGAAGGAAAATGATTGGAAAATTGGAGACAGGGAAGTAGGAGGAATAGGTGTGTGGCTAGACCTCTCTAAATGGGCCAAAGAAGTGAAGATATTTATGTTTCATGTGAATGTTTGCCAAAGGGTGACCTCGGAAGAGGAGGGTTTTAAGAATCAAGTGGATAGGATGATGCATTCTGTGGAAACTAGTCATCCTCTTTCCCCAGCCACTTCCTTTATTGCCCAATGGGCTCATGAACATAGTGGCTTTGGTGTCAAGGATGGAGGTTATGCATGGACTCAGCAACATGGACTTCCACTCACCAAAGCTGACTTGGCTACAGCCACTGCTGAGTGCCCAGTCTGCCAGCAGCAGGTACCAACACTGAGTCCCTGATTAAGGCACCATTCCTCGAGATGATCAGCCAGCAACCTGGTGGCAGGTTGATTACATTGGGCTGCTTCCATCATGGAAAGGGCAGTGTTTTGTTCTTACTGGAATAGACACTTACGCTGCATTTGGATTTGCCTTCCCTGCTTGCTGTGCTTCTTCCAGTACTACCATCTGTGGATTTACAGAATGACTTATCCACGATCATGGTATCCTGCACAGCATTGCCTCAAATCAAGGGCCTCACTTCACAGCAAATGAAATGTGGCAATGGGCCCATGGCCATGGATTTCACTGATCTTACCACGCTCCCCATCGTCCTAAAGCAGCTGGCTGTTTAGAATGATGGAATGGACTTCTAAATACACAATTAGGGCACCAGCTGGTGACAATACCTTGAAGGGTTGGAGCAGTGTTCTCCAGAGGCTGTGTATGCTCTAAACCAGTGCCCAATATATGGTGCTGTTTCTTCCATAGCCAGGATTCAAGGGTCCAGGAATCAAGGGGTGGAAATGGGAGTGGCACCACTCACTGTTAACGCTAGTGACCCACTGGCAAAATTTTTACTTCCTGTCACTGTGACCCTACACTCTGTGGGTGTAGAGGTCTTCGTTTCAAGTGGAGGAATGCTCCCACCAGGAGATACAACACTGATTCCGTTGAACTGTGTCATGGTTTGAATTATGTCCCCCAAAAAATGTGTGTATCAGTTTGGCTAGGCCATGATTCCTGGTACTGTGTGATTTTCCTGTATGTTGTAAACCTACCTCTATGATGTTAATGCAGGAGGATGGGTGGCAGTTGTGTTAGTAAGGCAGGACCTGATCTACATGACTGGATTGTATCGTGAGGCAATCTCTTGAGATATAAAAGACAGAAGTGAGCGGTGAGACGGGGGACCTCATACCCTCAAGAAAGCAGTGCCGGTAGCAGAGCGCGTCCTTTGGACTGGGGTCCCTGCGCCAAGAAGCTCCTAGTCCGGGGGAACATTGATGAGAAGGCCGACAGAGAAAAAAAGCCTTCGCCTGGAGCTGACACCCTGAATTTGGACTTTTAGCCTACTTTAACTGTGAGGAAATAAACTTTGTTAAACCATCCACTTGTGGTATTTCTGTTATGGCAGCACTAGATGACTAAGACAGAATTTGGTACCGAGAGAGTAGGGTGCTGCTCTAACAGATACCTAAAATGTGGAAGCGGTTTTAAAACTGAATGGATAGACGTACGGCAGTGACAGAGGACCAGCAGCAGCAGAGAACCTACAGCAGCAGAGAAGCGGCAATGGCAGAGAACCAACAACAGCAGAACCAGGAGACCAGTGCGAGATGGCGCTGGAGCCGACCCATGGAACAAGAGTGCCTGTGTGCAGGAGGCTTCCTGGCGGAGTGGGGTGTCTCTGGGCACTTATCGGTGGAGCTAGGCTTGCCGACCCACAGAGCGAGAGAGCTGAGTGTCTGTGTGCACGAGGCTTTCTGGTGGAGTGGGATGCCTCCGGGCACTTATACCGGTGGAGCTACAGAGCTTTGGAACACTTGCCCCAGCAGGGCAGATGCGGGCATGAGGCCCGAGGGCCAAGAGGCCACAGGAAACAGAAGCAGAAGCTGAAGAGACAAGGGACACAAGAAGCCGAGCTGCCTCAGTCTCAAAAGGTATGGACATGACCTCAGGGGTTTCAAAGGGTGCAGCAGTGGCCTCTGGTGCTTCTAAGGGTGGAGTCGCCACTCAGATGGACTGGGAGAATGGTGCGCCTAAAGCCAAGAGAGCAGAGTTGCTGTCCCAGTGGGCCTGGAAGGCGGAGCTGAAGCCCAGGGCTGATGGGCCTCCACTCAGAATCCAGAGACTGTGGCCAATACCTAGAGTCTGGAGGGCAGGCTATTGTGTAAATTGTCTCAGAGAACAGAAGATTATTTTCAAAGCCTGAGGGCTAATGTAATGTGTTCTGCTGACTTGCTTGGTGCCTGTTATCACTTCTTTTCCTGTAGTTTCTCCCATTTGTAATGGAAATGTCTAGCTTGTGCCTGTTCTGCTATTGTACCTTTGAAAGCAGACAACTTGTATTCTAGATTTCACAGATGAAGAGGAATTTTTCGATTTTGGACTTGGAGTTACGACTTTTACTAAGATATAATGGGGTTAATATGTTTTGCATGTTGCAAGGATGTGATTTTTGGGGGGCCAAAGGGAGGAATGTCATGGTTTGAATTATGTCCCCCCAAAAATGTGTGTATCAATTTGGCTAGGCCCTGATTCCTGGTACTGTGTGATTTTCCTGTATGTTGTAAACCTGCCTCTATGATGTAAATGAGAGAGGATGGGTGGCAGATGTGTTATTAAGGCAGGACCTGATCTGCAAGACTGGATTGTGTCCTGAGGCAATCTCTTGAGATATAAAAGACAGAAGTGAGCGGTGAGACAGGGGAACCTCATACCATCAAGAAAGCAGTGCCAGGAGCAGAGCGTGTCCTTTGGACTGGGGTCTCTGTGCCAAGAAGCTCCTAGTCCGGGGGAACATTGATGAGAAGGCCGACAGAGAGAAAAAGCCTCCGCCTGGAGCTGACACCCTGAATTTGGACTTTTAGCCTACTTTGACTGTGAGGAAATAAACTTCTCTTGGTTAAACCATCCACTTGTGGTATTTCTGTTATGGCAGCACTAGATGACTAAGACAAACTGGAAGTTAAAAATTCCACCTAGCCACTTTGGGCTCCTCATGCCTGTGGATTGACAGGCAAAGAAGGGAGTTACTGTACTGACTGGTGTAATTGATGCTGATTACGGAGAGATGATTGGATTGATACTACATAATGGAGTAAAGGAGAGTATGTCTGGAATACAGGGGATCCCTTAGGACGTCTCTTAATACTACCATGGCCTGTGTTTAAAGTCATTGGAAAAGCACGGCAACCCAATTCTGACATGACTACTAATGGCCCAAACCCTTCAGGAATGACCCTTCAGAGCCATGATCCTCAGTGGTTTGGCATTTATATATTGATGTAGTTTGTTAGTTATGGCATGTCCTTGCATGGACCAGTAATATGAAATTTGCCTCTAAAAATGGAGGGTGTCAAGAGACCAAAGAAAGAGGTAGGCAACTCCAGGGTGGTAGCAAAGGAGTTTATCAGGGAGACTTAAAAATGAGGTGATTCCTGGGTGGCCACAGTGGAGGGCAGAGGTTTTATAGAGGTGGTAGGCAATAGTGGCTACATGCCAGGGACTTACATAAGAATGACTTAGCAAACTGTAGTGAACTAGTGGACCGTATGAGTGTGTTCATGTTTGGTCTTGCAAAGCCTGTTTCCTGTCACTCCACCCCTCGAGGCTGACTCCTACAGTCTGGTATGTTCTCGCTCTTGTGCTGCTGTACAAGAGACCCCATTCTCTCCCTGCCGTGAACAGATACAGAAGTGCGATTGGCCAGATGCCACATGGCACCTACATATGTGTAAGGGACAGAGAAATTTACTGTGTGCCTAGAACAAGGAAGGGGTTCTCTGATAAGGAGAAGGAACTGGGAGACAGAAGGTCACCTCATTCCCAACCTCCTTATCAGAGAATTGTCAGGGCCCAAGGCCTTTACTTAGGCAGCCTGGATGGGAGGGATAGAGGCAGACCATTCCCCCATCATGGAATGATGTAGTTTGGCAGTTATGTCATAATGTAATTTGGCCATTATGTAATGATATTATTCTCCATTTTGTGATATAATTACCTCCATGATGTGATCAGCCAATAAGTTGTAAGGTGAGTTTCCTCGGGGGTATGGCCTGCATCCAATATGTATGGACATTCTGGCATAACTCACTGGCTTTTGCTCTCTCAGTCTGGCATCCAGCTCATCATCTTCTGCCCTACAGTTCTTGGGACTTGAGCCAGCACCCTGCTGTCTTACATGCCAATCTCGGATTCATCAGACTTCACAGCCCATGAGCCAGCAGCCTACCATCTGACCTGTCGATCTTGACTTCATCAGCTCCTGTAGCTGCGTGAGTCAGGAGAAGTCTCCAGCCTGATGCTTGACTCATAGACTGGGGACTTGCCAGCCTCTACAACTGTGTGTGAGCCATTTCCTTGAGATAAATCTCTCTCTCTCTCTCTCTCTCTCTCTCTATGTATATGTATAGATGACTCAGTGGTTAAGAACTACAGTTGCTAACCAAAAGGTCAGCAGTTCGAATCCACCAGCCGCTCCTTGGAAACTCTTTGGAGCAGTTCTATTCTCTCCTGTAGGGTTACAGTGAGTTGGAATCGTCTTGATGGTAATGGGCTTGGCATATATATATGTATACATGTATGTATATATATATACTTCATTGTTTTACTTTTCTAGAAAACCCAGTCTGAGACACCCAGCTTCTGTGTGGCTCACCACTCTTGGAGCACTTTTTAAAAAGTTATTCAAGACCACTCTTATTTTCTTTTTTTTATTTTATAATTTTATTTATTTAGTTTTCCAGTTGACCTAGATGTCCCCTGGGAGTATGGTCCCCAGCCTCCAGCCCCAGCCACTCAGTCCCTCAAAGTGTTTGGATGTGTCTAGGAAACTTCTATGCTTTTGCTTTGGTCCAGTTGTGCTGACTTCCCCTATACTGTGTGCTGTCTTTCCCTTCACCAGAGTTGATAAATTTTATTTATTTTGTTGTTGTGAATATACACAGCAAAACATACACCAATTCAGCGGTTTCTTCATGTACTATTTAGTGACATTGATTACATTCTTCAAGTTGTGTAACCATTCTGACCCTCGTTTTCTGAGTTGTTCCTCCCCCATTGACATAAATCCACTGCTCACTAAGGTTCCTGTCTAATCTTTTGAGTTACTGTTGTCAATTTGATCCCATATAGATAGTTCTTAAAAGAGCATAATGCTCAAGGCAGTCTTTTTTACTAATTAAGCTAAACTATTGTTTGGTTTTAAGAAGACTTCAGGGTATATTTTTGGTTTAAGGTTTAAAGATTATCTCAGGGCGATAATTTCAGGGGTTCATCCAACCTTCATGGCTCCAGGAAGTCTGGAGCCCTTGAGAATATTAAACTGTGTTCTGCCTTTACCCCCTTTTGATCAGGATTCTTCTATGGAATCTTTGATGAAAACGTTCAGTTATGTTAGCTGGGCACCATCCAGTTCTTCTGGTCTCATGGCAAAGGAGGCAGTTGTTCCTGGAGGTAATTAGTCATGCATTCCATATCCTCCTTCTGTTCCTGACTCTCCTTCTTCTGTTGTTCCAGGTGAATGTAGACCAATTGCTATGCCTTGAATGACCTCTTGCAAGCTTTTAAGGCCACAGGCACTACGCATCAAAATAGGAGGTAGAACAGAGACACCAAACATGTTATTAGGCTAGTTAACTGGTATGTCCCCTGAAACTCTGACCCTAAACCTCCAAACCAAGAAACCAAATCCCATGAGGTTTTTGGTTGTATATAAGCAGTCTCAGCAGCTACTCTTTTTTTTTGTTGTTGTTGTTGTTGTAAATATATCTGTAATGGTTAAGAGTGTGTGTCAACTTGACTGGGCCATGATCCTCAGTAATTTGATAGTCGTATGATGGTGTGAGCACTTCCATGATGAGATTTGATATTATGTGATCACCTTCATGATAGAATCTGCTGTGAGTAGCCAGTCAGTTGAAAGGGAGTTTCCTTGGGTGTGTGGCCTGCACTGAATATAAGTGAATATTCTGGCAAGGCTTGTGGCTTTTGCTTGTTCTGGATCCTGCAGCTGGCTCCTGTTCATCTGATCTCTGGTTCTTGGGACTTGAGCTAGCAGCTTACCTGCAGTCTTGCCTGCTAACCCTGGGATTCACTGATCTTCACAGCCTGTGAACAAGATCCCTGCTCCCCGATCTGCTGATCTTGGGTTCACCAGCCCCTGTGGCTAGGTGAATCAGGACAAGCCTGACCCATGGACTTAGGATGTTCCAGCCTTTACAGCCATGTGAGTCATCTCCTTGATATAAATCTCTCTCTGTGTATACTTATACACTTTACTGGTCTTGGTTTTCTAGAGAACTTAGCCTAAGATAATATCTATCACACAACTTTTGCCAATTCAACTTTTTACAGTTGTACAACTTATTGACACCAATTACAATAGTCGGCTGGGCAATCCTACCCTTAATCAACGTGATATTTACATCCCTGTTAACCCCCTCTTTCTACCATCTTCCTGCCTGTAGTAACTACTAATAAACTTTGTTCTCTATACGTTTCCATTTTCTTGTCTTTTTATATAAGTGAGGTCATATAATATTTGTTCTTTTATGATTGACTTACTCAGCACAATGTCTTCCAGCTCCATCCATATTGTAGCATGTGTTAAGACTTCATCTCTCCTACTGTCTGAGTAGTATTGCATTATATGTGTGTACCATATTTTGTTTATCCATTCATCTGTTGATGGGCATTTAGGTTGTTTCCACCTTTTGGCTGTTGTGAATAGTGTTGCAATGAACATTGGTGTACAAATCTCTGAATCTCTGATTTCAGATCTTTTGGATATATACGTAGGAGTGGAATTGCTAGGTCGTATGGTAGTTCTTTTTTTAGTTTTTTGAGGAACTGCCACACTGTTTTCCACAATGGCTGTACCATTTTGCCTTCCTACCAGCAATGGGTAAGGTTTCCAATTTCCCCACACCCATTTATTATTATTATTATCATTATTTTTATCTCAGCCATATTAGTGAGACTAAAATGGTATCTTATTGTGTTTTTGATTTGCATCTCTCTGATGGCTAATGATGCTGAGCATCTTTTCATGTGTTGGGTAGCCACTTAAATGTCCTCTTTGCTGAAATGTCTGTTCAAGTCTTTTGCCCATTTTATGATTCAGTTGTTTGTCTTTTTATTGTTAAGTTGTCAAAGTTTTGTATATATTTTGCTTATTAGATTCTTACTGGATATATGGTTTCCAAAGATATTCTCCCAGTTGGTAGCTTGTCTTTTCACTTTTTTGGTGAAGTCTTTTGATGAACAAAAGCTTTTTGAGGTCCTGTATGTTAGTTTTGTCTTCTGCTGTTTATGCTTTTTTATTATATTGTTGAAAGTTAGGCCTGACAGCATTGCCCCTGCTTTTTCTTCTGAGAATTTTGTGGTTGTAGTTTGCACATTTAGGTGCTTAATTCATTTTTAATTTATTTTTGTGTATGGTGTGGGGCATGTATGCTGTTTCATGTTTCTGCATGTGAAAATCCTCCATCCTTCTATTCCATATGGACTCTTGGTTTTCTAGACCTGCTGCACAGCTGCCACCCAGGGATTTTCATTTAATGAGCTCTTGTATTGGGACCCCACTTCCTGGATGCTGAGTTTGTCTTTTCCTTGTTTGCTTTTTCCTCTTGTTTTAGTGGAGACAGTCTTCAAGTGGATTCCTGACAAAGAGTGCAAGGGAGGTCAATTTTCTGGAGCATTGCATGTCTGAAAATGTTTGAATTTCCCCCTCACTTATGATGAATAGTTTGTCAAAGTTGAGAATACTGGGTTGGAGATCATTTTCGATTCGAATTTTGACAGCATTCTTCACTGGACCCTGACTTCCGTGGCTACTGTTGAGGCATGATTCTCCAGCCATAGAATTGCCAAGCCCATGAGGTTAATGACATTCCAACTGAAGTAAAGAATTCCATCCAGGACCAAGGACTCCAGCAAGATATTTAAGGCTAAAGAGTCTGTCTGGACCTTAACCAAAATCAAGGGACATCTTTCAAGCCAGTGAGCTGGGAAACTCCCCAAAGTTAGTTTTCACCCCATCTGGACAGAGTGAGGACCCCAGGAGACCCAAAACAGGGATCTTCAAAAAGGGGAAGCAAGTTTGGGACCTCCTACCCCATAGGGACCAGCTACCCAGCTCAGGACAGGGAATTAGCAGAAGTCACTATGAGGAAAACACCCCAGTACCTGCAAGAAAAGGAACAGGCTTCTCCCAAAAGTCAAGTTAGAACTAGGATTCGGTGTTTGTGTCACCAGCTTTTACCTCAAAGAGAAGACAAAGGGCAGAAAACTTCCCTGACAAGCCACGCCAGGAGCAGCTTCTGCACAGAGCCAAGGCCCAAGGAAAGTAAACTACCTTTGTGGGCAGAAAAGGTGCTGAAAGCTGGGAGAACAAAAAGCCACTGAGCCAGTCTTAGAGAAGAAAATGGTGCTTTTCCATTGACTTCATGCCTGCTTTATATTCTAGAACACATAGCCAGTATCTGGTAGTTATAAGATCCGATGGCCCTTGGGTGAGGGTATGTGCTGGGGATGGGTGTATTGCTCTGGTAGTCCCTGGGAGGGCTGGGGCAAGGCCTAGGAGGAGAATCTGTCCTGTCTGGGGTTTGTCACTGTCTTAGTTTCTTAGTGCTGCTGTAACAGAAATACCACAAGTATGTAACTTTAACGAACAAAAATTTATTTTCTCACAGTTTAGGAGGTTAGAAGTCCAAATTCAGGGAAGGGCTTTTTCTCTCCCCTGTGGGGAAAAATCCTTGTCTTAGCATCTCTAGCATGCTTCTTGGCATTCCTTGGAGATCTCCACGTGGCATCTATCTTGCTTCTATGACTAATGTGTTCTTTTTATATCTCAAAAGCGATTACTTAAGACACAGCATACACTGATATGGCCTTATTAACATAACAAAGAAAACTCTATTCCCAAATGGGATTAATATCTACAAGTATAGGAGTTTGGATTTACAACACATATTTTTGGGGGACACAGTTTAATCCATAACAGTAACTGTTTTAGTCATCTAGTGCTGCCATAACAGAAATACCACAAGTGGATGGCTTTAACAAAGAGAAATTTATTTCCTTAAAGTAAAGTAGGCTAAAAGTCCAAATTCAGTGTGTCAGCTCCAGGGGAAGGCTTTTTCTCTCTGTCGGCCTTCTCATCAGTGTTCCCCCGGACTAGGAGCTTCTTGGCGCAAGGGACCCCAGTCTAAACGACGCGCTCTACTCCCGGCACTGCTTTCTTGATGGTATGAGGTCCCCCTGTCTCACTGCTCACTTCTGTCTTTTATATCTCAAGAGATTGCCTCAGGACACAGTCCAGTCTTGTAGATCAGGTCCTGCCTCACTAACACAACTGCCACCCATCCTCCCTCATTAACATCATAGAGGCAGGATTTACAACATATAGGAAAATCACACAGTACCAGGAATCATGGCCCAGCCAAACTGATACACACATTTTTTGGGGAGACATAATTCAAACCATGACAGTAACCAACTGTAAGACTATGCTACTTTGGAATCTCAATTCTTCAGCATCAAATAATGAGTAAACATTTATAACAGCAACATGAGCCTTGTTGCTACAGCTCACAAGAACATATTTACTAAAAGAGGTGGCACTAAGCCAAGAAGAACTATTAACAAGTCGAAAAGAGTTGTGTTTTTTTAACTAGCTGCAGCTCCCTTACCAGGTAAGCAAAGACAAAAAAGACCTACCATTTTAATTTTGCTTGGGAAACTTGTAATTTCTCTTCTCTAATGACAAGATTTATCTTCTATATTAGAAACGCACATGTGAGACAATAAGACTGAGACTTTAGCTGGGGCATGTTTGCAGACTATGGAATTAGCTACACTTGGAGAGCAAGGGATCTCAGGTCGGAGCCGAGCTTAATGCTCTTGAGTAATACCTTTTTTAAAAAAATTTTTTTATTGTGGTAAATATATATATAACCAAACTCGGTGCCGTCGAGTTGATTATAACTGATAGCAACCCTATAGGACAGAGTAGAACTGCCTTATAAGGTTTCTAAGGAGCAGCTGGTGGATTCAGACTGTCAGCCTTTTGGTTAGCAGCTGAGTTCTTAACCACTGTGCCACCAGGGCTCCAAACGAAACCCAGTGAATGTTGGTGGACAAGTATCTGTTTGTGTTCCTGCTTTCAATTCTTTCGGGTATTGTTTTAGTCATCTAGTGCTGCTCTGCTATAACAGAAATACCACAAGTGGATGGCTTTAACAAACAGAAACTTACTTCTTCACAGTAAAGTAGGCTAAAAGTCCAAATTGAGGGCATCAGCTCCAGGGGAAGGCTTTCTCTCTCTGTTGGCCTTCTCGTCAATGTTCCCCTGGACTAGGAGCTTCTCCATGCAGGGACCCGCAGGGACCCTGGGTCCAAAGGCACTGCCTTCTTGGTAGTGTGAGGAACCCCTGTCTCTCTGCTAGCTTCTCTCTTTTATGTCTCAAGAGATTGCCTCAAGACACAATCCAATCTTGGAGATTGAGTCCTCATTACTAACACAACTGCCGCCCATCCTCCCTCATTAACATCATAAAGGCAGGATTTACAACGTACAGGAAAATCACACAATACCGGGAATCATGGCCCAGCCAAACTGATACACACATTTTTTGGGGGACATGATTCAGTCCATGACAGGTATATACCTAGGAGTTGAATTACTGGATCATATGGTAATTCTATGTTTAACTTTTTGAGGAACTTCCAAGCTGTTTTCCACAGCAGCTGTACCATTTTACAATCCCACCAGCAGTGAATAAGGGTTCCAGTTTCTCCATATCTTCTCTATCACCTGTTTTCCTTTTTTGGTAATTAGTAATGCTGTTTTATATATGAACTTCTATGCATTATTTCATTTTTATGCAGCCTAGTCCATGCATCAGAAACTTGGACATTATATGAATTGCAAAATAACTATGAATTTCATCCACACAGCTTTTGGTAGAAAAAAAAAACCTCTTTTAAACAAAGTCCATTTATTTTTCTTTGTCTTATCATACTGACCAGTGTATACGAAAGAGAATCCATTCTTTTTTATACTAGTGGTTTTTCTTTAAAGATCCTTTCCACTTGCCTTTTAAAATCCAGTCTTTGCTGGAAAACAGCTTTTTCTCCCTGCATTCTGTAGAAAGCTGACAGATGCTGAATGCTACATGGGAAGCAACCAAAGCCCAAACTTGCAAATTTGTATGCTTGGAAATGTGTAGCTGGAGTCCATCGTTTGTTGGGAGCCTGCGGGGAATACTTGATTCTGTTGCTAGGTGGCAATGTTCCTTTAGCAAAAGAGACTGCAAGTCTTTTTTCTGAAACAGGAAGGACGAAAACACTGCCTTACTGCCTCTTCATTAGGCACGTTTTAACCAGACTTCCCGGTTTCAGCCCACGATGAGACACCAGCCATGTCTGAAATTATGAATGACCAAAACAAAAATTTCTTCTGCTGGCCACCGTGCATTGCAAAACTGGCCAGTCTACAGCAGAAAGCACTTGGTTGCTTCCAGAAAGTAAAAATCCACTCGAGGCTGGGACTAGAGTCTGTGCTGGGCCGGGATAGCAAGTGTTGTAATCTTGCTTGACCAATGATTGGTGGTATGGTATTAATTTCATTTATGACAGAAGAGCTCTAGCATTATGGTTAGCAGACATCTGGGTACGGAGTGCCTAAGAATCACTGAAGGTTCTTTTAAAAAAGGAAATTTTTTCCCACTCCTTTATCAGATGGGGTTGCCAGATTTAGCAAATAAAAGACAGGATGTCCAATCAAATTTGAATTTCAGATAAATAATGAATAATTTTTTAGCATAAGTATGACTGGTACAATAATTAGCACTTGTACTAAAAAAATACATTGTTTATCTGAAAATTTCTGAATCAGCGGGGCTGGAATGGAACTTGGAGTTGCATTTTTTTAAAAATAATTTTTATTTTATTATTTGTTGTAAATATACACAGCAGAACGTATACCAACTCAACAATTTCTACATGTACAACTCAGTACATTGATTACATCCTATAAGTTGTGTAACTGGTCTCACCCTCCTTTTCTGAATTGCTGCTCCCCCACTAACATAAACTCACTGCCTCCTAAGCTTCCTATCTAACCTTTCAAGTTGCTGTTGTCACTTGGATCCCACATAGGTAGTTCTTTAAAAGAGCACCATGCTCAAGGCAGACATTCTTTACTAAATATGGGTTGGAATCAACTTGAAGGCAACGGGTGTGGTTTTTTGGTTTTATTGTTTGGTTTAAAGAAGACTTCAGGGGATATTTTTGATTTGAGGTTTAAGGTTTAAAGATTATCTCAGGCAATAGTTTCAGGGGTTCATCCAATCTCAATGGCTCCAGAAAGTCTGAGTTCCATGAAAATTTGAACGTCTGTTCTGCATTTCTCCCCTTTTGATTAAGATTCTTCTATAGATTCTTTGATCAAAACGTTCAGTAATGGTAGGCGGGCACCATCCTGTTCTGGTCTCATGGCAAAGGAGATAGTTGTTCATGGAGACAATTAGCCATGTATTCCAGTTCCTCCTCCTATTCCTGACTCTCCTTCTTCCTCTGTTGTGGAGCTGGCATTTTAGCAAACACTCACTGTGTTTCTGATGTAGGTGATCCTGAGATCACACTTTCAAACAGGTTGGGTGTGAAATAGTGGCGTCATGAACCTTCTTGAGAATCTGCTTAACTCTATCAATCTTTTCCCAGAAAAAGTACTCAAACTCAGTACTTTTCACATAATTCCAGGAGGTTGCAGGATTAGCTAAAGCGCATAACCATGAACCATAGTTTGAGAACTCTGGCTTTGTAATCTCATGTGGTTTATTGAAAAGCTCAAGTCTTCCACAGAAGTGAGAAGAAAACAAGTTCATTTTTTTAATTCTCTCTCTCTATTCTCGTTCTTTCCCCACACATCTCAGCGCAAGGGCCTTCTTTGTCTTTCAGTAAGAAATGATGCCTTGCAACTGTTTCTATCCCCTATTTATATGATTTTCTTTTCCTTGTTGCTGTTGGTTGCCTTCGAATCGACTCTGACTCATAGCAACCTCACATACAACAAAACAAATGTTGCCCGTTCCTGCACCATCTTCATGATGATTGATAATTTTGAGCCCATTGTTGTGGCTATTGTGTCATTCCATCTCATTGAGGGTTTTCTTTGTTTTTGATGACCTTCTACATTACCAAACGTGATGTCTTTTTTTTTTAGTGATTGGTCTTTCCTGGTAATGTATCCCAAGTAAGTGAGTTGAAGTCTCACCATCCTTGTTTCTAAGGAACACTTTGGTTGTATTTCTTCTAAGACTGATTTGTTCATTCATTTTGTAGTCCACAATACATTCAATATTCTTTGCCAACACCACAATTTGAATTGATGCATTCTTTTCTTTAGTGGCTCCCAATTCGCTCTGAAAAAGGTTGTTTTAAAATAGGATCTGCCTGAATGAAGCCTCGATGTACCATACCAAATTCATCTTTATCAGCAATGCAACTGACTGATTTTGAGCCAAGCTGGACCACAGGGAGGTCATCTTAATTGTCCATGAAATCATAAAAGAGTAAAAAGCAATTATAAGTAGACACGTGTAAGGCAGAGAAGAAATATTTAGAATAAAATAGGGAATCATACAATTGAGGATGGATATTAAGTCAGAGATGTAGCCAGATTCTCACCTTAGATCAGCGGTTCTCAACTGAGGGCAGTTTTACCCCCTAAGCCAGATGGAAACTTGGCAGTATCTGCAGATATTGTTGGTTGTCATAACTCTGGGGATGTGCTGCTAGTGGGTAGATGGCCTGTGGTGGGTAGAAGTGAGGGATGGTGTTAAACATCCTACAAAGCACAGAACAGCTACCCTCTTTGCCCTCCAACAAAGAATCATCCAGTCCAAAATATCACTAGCGCCAAGGATGAGAAATCCTACCTTAGAGAGAAAGAACATATAAAAGGGCAGCTTTTTTTTTTTTTTTTTTTTTGGTCTTTTCAACACCAGTTTTGGAGAATGACTATCCTATCAGTTCCCCTAAGCTCCCAAGTACCAGTAATAGCAGCAGTCATGAATTCTAACATATCTCCTTCCAAATATCCAACCTTCTCTTCATGCATCCGGTGATAAGTTTTACAGATGCCTTGAGAGGAAGGAGTCCAAAGTGTGGAGCTCTGAGGACCTTGGTTTGCTGACCCTGCAGAGGGCTGTTGCCTGCTAGACACTAGCTTTTGGTCATAAGTACAGAACTGCAGTGACGTTCCACTCATGGAGCAGGCTTGGTGCCTTGCAAGTGTTTCAGAGGGTTTATTTCCATTCTGTAGGATTGTGTTAGGGATGAGGGCACCTACCATATTGTTCAGAAGACCCTTTTGATGCACTTATCCTGCCAGTTCTAAGTCGTCAGTTGTCAGGAGCGGGGGTAGAGATGGGATCACTTCTCATGAGACAGTTGTTTTTGTTAGGTGCCGTCTAGTCTGTTCCGACTCATAGCAGCCCTGTGTACAATAGAACGAAACAGTGCTCGGTCCTGTGCCATTTTCACAGTCATTGCTATGTTTGAGCTCATTGCTGCAGCCACTGTGTCAATCCATCTCATTGAGCGTCTTCCTCTCTTTCTCTGACCCTCTACTTTACCAAGCATGATGTCCTTATCCAGGGACTGGTCCCTCCTCATAACATGCCCAAAGTACATGAGACGAAGTCTCACCATCCTTGCTTCTAAAGAGCATTCTAGCTGTCCTTCTTCCAAGACAGATTTGTTCTTCTGGCAGTCCATGGTATATTGAGTATTCTTCACCAACACCATAATTCAAATGCATCAAGTCTTCTTCAGTCTTCTTTATTCATTGTCCAGCTTTCACATGCATATAAGGCAATTGAAAATACCATGGCTTGGGTCAGGCATACCTTAGTCCTCAAGGTGATATCTTTGCTTTTTAACACTTTCAAGAGGTCTTTTGCAGCAGATTTGCCCAATGCAATATGTCATGAGACAGTAAGGCTGTTGTATTACTGTACCTTGGAGCAGAAATGAGGCTTGCAGGATGAGATGGTTCTACAGCTTGGTTGAGTCCCTAAGGCAGAAATCCCAGGGCCCTGGGTTATGCCTGGTCCATGTGAAGGTGAAGAACTGTTTGTGCAGACAATTGCTATCTCTGAAGCTGCTGCAGCTCCCTGCTGAAGGCTGGAGCAGACCTTGTCCATAACTTGAGCGCTTTTACAAGGTGTCTTAGGCTGGGTTCTCTAGAGAAGCAAAACCAATAAAGCATATAAATACATATGTAGAGAGACTGATATCAAGGAAACAGCTCTTGCAATTGTAGAGGCTGGAACGCCCAAGTCCGTGGCTCAGGATAGAGGCCTGTCCCGATTCATGCAGCTGCAGAGGCTGGTAAACCCAAGATCTGCAGGTCAGAGAGCAGGGCTCCTGCTCACAGGCTGTGAAGGTCAACGAATCCCAAGATCGGCAGGTAAGCTGCTAGCTCAAGTCCCAAGAACCAGAGGTCAGATGACAAGAGGCAGCTGCAAAATCCAGAAGAAGCCAAAAGCCTTGGCAAGGCAAGCAGGAAGGAAGTAGGCAGCGGAGGGCAGAGAGATGAAGGCAGAAGGAGCAATGAACCACCACAGGCCCCGCCCCCATGGGTACCACTTAGCAGATTCCATTATGGGGGTGATCACATATCAGATTCCAACAGGGAAGTGATTACAATGTTATGCAACTGCCAAAACAGCGAGAATCACGGGCCAGCCAAGTTGACTCACAATCTTAACCATCACACGAGGAAAGGCAATCCTACTGTGTTAACACGCTCAAAGTCCAGAAGAGGCTCAAGCCCAGGCTTTAGGATTTGAGTTTAAAGCCATAGCCACTGCTCAGAATGCAATATGGTCAAAATTTGTTTCAATGTCTCCTGTCTTAGGCTAGGTTCTGTAGAGAAGCAAAACCAGAAAAGTATATAAATATATATAGAGAGAGATTTATATCAAGGAAATGGCTCACGCGATTATAGAGGCTGGAACGTCCCAAGTTTATGGATCTGGATAGAGGCTTCTCTCGATTCAGGTAGCCGCAGGGGCTGGTGAACCCAAGATCAGTAGGTCAGAGGGCAAGGCTCTTGCTCACAGGCTGTGAAGATCAGCAAATCCCAAGACTGGCAGGCAGGACTGCAAGGCTTCTCCTGATTCACGTAGCTGCAGGGGCTGGCGAACCCAAGATTGGCAGGTCAGAGAGCAGGGCTCCTGCTTACAGGCCGTGAAGATTCATGAATCTCAAGATTGGCAGATAAGCTGATAGCTCAAGTCCCAAGAACTGGAGGTCAGATGAACAGGAGGCAGCTGCAGTATCCAGAGTGAGCAAAAAAGTGAAAACGTCTGCTTATATTCGGATGTAGACCACACCCCAAGGAAACTCTCTTTGAACTGATTGGCTACTCACAGCAGAGTCTATCATGGGAGTGATCACATATAAACACTGAGAATCATGGTCCAGCCAAGTTAACACACAATCTTAACCATCACAACTCCATTGCCTGTCCTGCTACTGGCCCTCAGTCCACCCCCATGGGTCTTTCTAATTCATAATCTCTGGAAAAGTGGGCTGGGGTAGGGAAAGGATTGGTCCATTTTCCCTCAGGAGATAAAAGTGTTATTTCATCTGAATCACAGGATAATGCAGTCTTCCTTCTTTACGTTTGCCTAACCAAGAAAACCTCAGCATGACTTTCCCAGATGAAAGATGAGCATTTTCTTTCCTGAAAATGAAACAAAACTAACAAACAAAAAACTCCACTCCACCTCAAAGCTATGACAAGATACATTCCCAGTGGTGAAATTATTGAGCCAGAGGATATGGGAATTGGGAAAATCCTCTTTTTTGAGTATAGCAAGTATACTGAGTAAGTACAGCTCATGGAATCTAATTATAAAATATTTTTCTTTTTTTCACTTCTCGTGTCCCCTTAATTCTTTAGTTCTCTCACTCTTCTGATTGAAAACTCCCACAGTCCCTGGCAATAGTCAAAACTTATATCTCCATCCAAAGGTAAGTCACCTTGCCTTTCCCAGTTTGGTATTGATTCAGGACATGTTCATCTTCTCTGTTCCACCTCATGGCACTTACCTCCTCTCCATCTTTGCTCCTTCAGGGCTCAAATTGGGAGGTGGAGGAGGAAGTGAAGAGAGTAGCCCAGACACCAGTCCCCTAGCATTCAGTAGTCATAGTTGCAAGGGTTTTTAATACAGTGGCAACCTTTCACTTGCACTGAACTTTGGAGAAGGGATTGAAAGAGTCTTGGAGCTTAACTTAGTAGTGTTTTCAAGGGACCCCTTAGGGTTGGTTGCACCCGTGAAGAACTCCATAATCACAACCTGTTGGCATCCTTAGGTTCAGAGACCCAGGAGGGAAAGATTGAAATGGTCAGTGGCCTTCTCAATGCTTCTGCTTCTCAGGGGGCCACACATCAGAAACAGAAGGGTTAGTCATACTAACGGTGGGAGAAATGTTTCAGGGGACTCAGAATTGAGATCCGCATGTTCACATCGCAGGGCAGGTGTTGCAGATATCTTGTAATATAATTCACTTTGAAATTATGGTAGTTAGTAGGTCAGCTGCTAGGTCTTGTTAGTTATTAATAAAGAAATACAGATATTACCATAAACACATTATTTTATTGTTTTGATGACCGTATTTTTATAATAATAAAGGATGTTATTGGTATCCTTTGTAATCTGATGAGTCATGGATTGAATTGTGTCCCCCCAAAATGTGTATCAACTGGGCTAGGCCACGATTCCCAGTATTGTGTGATTGTCCACCATTTTGTCATCTGATGTGATTTTCCTATGTGTTGTAAATCCTACCTCTATGATGTTAATGAGG
>NW_004444043.1:2718293-2720455 GCF_000243295.1 Trichechus manatus latirostris
ATTGTGTGATTGTCCACCATTTTGTCATCTGATGTGATTTTCCTATGTGTTGTAAATCCTACCTCTATGATGTTAATGAGGCAGGATTAGAGACAGTTAATGTTAATGAGGCGGGACTCAATCTACAAGATTAGGTTGTATCTCCAGTCAGTCTCTTTTGAGGTATAAAAGAGAGAAGCAAGCAGAGAGACAGAAGAACCTCATACCACCAAGAAAGTAGTGTCAGGATCAGAGGGTGTCTTTTGGACCCAGGGTCCCTGTGCTGAGAAGCTCTTAGACCAGGGGAAGATTGATGACAAGGACCTTTCTCCAGAGCCGACAGAGAGAGAAAGCCTTCCCCTGGAGCTGGCACCCTGAATTTGGACTTCAAGCCTACTAGACTGTGAGAGAATCAATTTCTGTTGGATGGTGGTATTTCTGTTATAGCAGCACTAGATAACCAAGACACTATATATTTTATTCTGTGCATTTACAAACATTAGCAGGGTTTCGTATTGTTTTGATTTGTGATACTTTCTACTTCTGTTTTTAGTTTAGAGGTAATTTAGGAATCAAGAGGAGAAAACTAGCAAGGGAAATAGGGAAAATTTACATCATTATAGCTTACATTCTTTTAGTCTCCATTTATTTCCTTTGTTCCCTCCTTTTTTTTTTTCTAAATCTGATAGTATGGTTCACATATATATGCTAACTTGTTTTCTATAAGAGCCACATTTGAATTACCTTTCTTAGTAATTGTTTGCTTCCAGACAAGAGGCTGGTACAATTTCCTGCTGGTTCTATTGTGGATTCAATGATAAGATACATTAATGAGTCCCAGAATTGCTCCGATGAGATAGTTCTCATTTCTGTGCTCTATCTCATTGATATTGTGGCCTCTCCTTTACATAGTATTGGAAATTGTAATGCAGGTACAATGCTTATTAGCTTTTTTCTATGTTTCCAGATCACAAGTGAGGATGTGACTTTTCAAAACACCTCATGTTGGAAGTTACAAAAATCAATAGTAGGAGCAGCCCAGAGATAGTTTATGTACCATCCCCCAGATTGATATTTTAGGAATAAATGTCAAGAATAAAAATGGAAATTATTTATTCCAGGAGGCCTCATCATAAACATTCTCAGGGCTGTTTTTATTGGGGAATGTGCTTCATCACTGCCCCTGAACTCCTTTATCAGAAGTACACAAGTCAGAATGGCATCCCAGAACTTTGACTTAATAGACATCGCAGTAAAGGAAACTTCCTTTAGTACTAGTGAAAGCTAATGCTGAAAATAAATGAGGAAATGTGTTAACCTATGTGCATTTAAACACTTCTCTATACCATAAAGAAAACTGTATTTTCATCATGTACTTTTTTGAGCCCTGTATAATTCCCTTCCATTTGTCCTGATGTGATATGAGGTCAGCTCGTTTCACATTCAGCACCTTTGATGAAATACCTAGAGACAAAAGAAAAAGTGGAAGGGCAGATTAGTATGTTATGCTTTGTAGCTAAATAGTTCTTTTCCTCACTATTGCCTTCATCTTTTCTTCGGTCAAGGACTCGGAGAGGAGGGGCAGTGGTGGTTCAGTGGTAGAATTCTCGCCTTCGAAGTGGGAGACTAGGGTTCGATTCCCAGCCAAAGTACCTCATGCGCAGCTGCCACCTGTCTAAGTGGAGGCTTGTGTGTTGCTATGATGCTGAGCAGGTTTCAGCAGAGTTTCCAGACTAAGAACAGACTAGGAAGAAAGGCCTGTCGATCCACTTCCAAAGAATCAGCCAATGAAAACCCTATGGATTGCCACGGTCTGATCCCATTCAGCATGAGGTCACCATGAGTCGGGGGACTTGATGGCAGCTAACAACAACAAGAGGACATGGAGAAGAGGCTACTGCAGGGCTGTCCTCTGTGCTGTTGACATTAACTGTGACAAGAGAATTGAAGGTGAGGACATGGCCAAGATGTGGGATTTCTTATAGATAATGTTTCCCTGTTTGTTTTAAATTATAGGTTTCCTGTGTAAATGTGACACAGTCCTTCATAGATATTATATGTTATTTAATCATATTGGTGCATAGAGTTATATACATGTAAATTTAAACAACTCCAATTTTAATGACAAAGGATCACGGTGGGGGAGTGTTTCTACAATCTCTCTCTATATGTGTATATATACA
>NW_004444043.1:2729589-2732017 GCF_000243295.1 Trichechus manatus latirostris
TGGTTCCTTACCTGAAAACTTTTTGATTAAGAATTCAGAATTTTTCTTAGAAAGGTGCTAAATGATATTTTATTTTAAATTTCTAGAAAATGTCTCTGTGATTTGTAAAATTGTAAGTCTTTTATATAAATAATACTTTATATTTTAAAATTTATTAAATTTATCTTTAATAAAAATATTCACTTACTTTTTTCTGTTAGCATCAAAATTCTTCAGGATCCATAAATTTGCTCTGATCTTCCTAATATGTCCCTACCCACAGTGTGCATACAATCTTTCAGCACTACCTCTGAGACCTTTCGTGTTCTGCTGAAATCATCTACAAATTTAGGTGTGGGTTATCAAATTTTATTTATATTATGTTTCTATTTTCATTAACATCAAGCCTTAACATTCATGTACACTACAGAGCCTTAGTATCAACAAGTTTTTAGGTATACCAATAGATTTTTGCTCACTACTGCTGCCTCTTTTATTCCATTTGTTCCTCCTTCTTGGATTAGTACTTTTTTCTTTCTAGAACACATTCTTGCTTAATTCTTTATAAAAGATTTGATGGATGATAAGTCTTATAGAAAACTTTTCTTCTGCTATCACCATTAAGTACTGATTTAGATTAATGAAGAAGTCTAGGTCAGAATTTCCCAAAGAACCTTAAAGGCATTATTCCTACACCCTCTTGCATAATGTATTTCAAATGAGAAGTTGGAAGTCAATCTGATTTATTTTTTTGTTGTACGTTTTTATTCCCTCTGGGTAATTTAGGATATTATTTTTATACTTGAAAATTTACTAGGACTTTTGTATACGAGGGTAAGTTAAAAAGTATTGCTACAAAATCACAGAAACCCTTATTAAACAAAAATATCAAAATGTGAAGTGATTGTTTCCCTACATATCCTCCATCTAAGTCTATACACTTCTGAAGATGGTGTTTCCATCACTCTAAACCTTCCCTGAAGAATTCTGAACTCGCACACTACGTCAAAACAGCAGTTTTGGCATCCTCGAGGGACTCAAATCTCGTTCCTTTTAAATGTTCTTTGATTTGGGGAACAAAAAGAAGTCTGAAGGGGCAAGATCAGCGCTGTAAGGTGGATGGGGTAAGGTTTCCCAATGAAATTTTCATAGGACAGCCCTTGCTACCCGCAAAGAATGAGCGGGTGCCTTGTGATGGAAAAAAAGTTCTTCAGTGCAAGTTTCCTGACCTTTTTCTTACCAGTGCAATTTTCAGTTTTCTTAAAACTTCTTCATAATAAGCCCCCATGATTGCCCTGTGTCGTTCAAGAAAATCTATCAAGGGGGACCTCATACCATCAAGAAAGCAGTGCCGGGAGCAGACCACGTCCTTTGGACTGGGGTCCCTGTGCTGAGAAGCTCCTAGTCTGGGGGAACACTGATGAGAAGGCTGACAGAGAGAAAAAGCCTCCCCTGGAGCTGACACCCTGAATTTGGACTTTTAGCCTACTTTGACTGTGAGGAAATAAACTTCTCTTCGTTAAAACCATCCACTTGTGATATTTCTGTTACGGCAGCACTAGATGACTAAGACAGAATTTGGTACCGAGAGAGTGGGTTGCTGCTCTAACAGATAACCTAAAATTTGGAGGTGGTTTTAAAACTGTGAATGGATAGACATACGGCAGTGACAGAGGACCAGCAGCAGCAGAGAACCTACAGCAGCAGAGAAGCAGCAGCAGCAGAGAACCAACAGCAGCAGAACCAGGAGACCAGTGCAAGTCGGCGCTGGAGCCGACCCATGGAGCGAGAGAGCTGAGTATGAGTGCCTGTGTGCAGAAGGCTTCCTGGCTGAGTGGGGTGCCTCGGGGCACTTACCGGTGGAGCTACAGAGCTTTGGAACACTTGCCCCAGCAGGGCAGATGCGGGCATGAGGCCTGAGAGCCAAGAGGCCATAGGAAACAGAAGCTGAAGAGACAAGGGACACAAAAAGCCGAGCTGCCTCAGTCTCAAAAGGTATGGCCATGATCTCGGGGGTTTCAAAGGGTGGAGCCATAGCCTCTGGTGTTTCTAAGGGTGGAGTTGTCACTCTGATGGAGTAGGGGAATTGTGCGCCTATAGCCAAGGGAGCAGAGTTGCTGTCCCAGTGGGCCTGGAAGGCGCAGCTGAAGCCCAGGGCCGAGGGGCCTCCACTCAGAATCTGGAGACTGTGGTCAATACCTAGAGTCTGGAGGCAGGGCTATTGTGTAAATAGTCTCAGAGAACAGAAGATTATTTTCAAAGCCTTGAGGGCTAATGTAATGTGTTCTGCTCACTTGCTTGGTGCCTGTTATGCTTTCTGTCCCTGCAGTTTCTCCCATTTGGAATGCAAATGTCTTGCTTGTGCCTGTTCTGCCATTGTACCTTTGGAAACAGATAACTTGTATTGTGGATTTCACAGATGAAGAGGAATTTTTGGATTTTGGACTTG
>NW_004444043.1:2732558-2750453 GCF_000243295.1 Trichechus manatus latirostris
AAAAAAAAAAAAAAAAATGAGCATCTATCAAGACTACCCCTTTGGAGTCCCCACAAAACAGGGCTATAACCTTCTGAGCAGTCTTCCTTCTCTTGGTTCATCTTTGGGTTCTTCCCGATCTTCCTTAAAATGCTTGATCCATCTAAAAACTATTGTTTTTATGTGGGTTAGCATTCCCATAAACTTGTTGTAAAGCTTCAGTGACTTGGAAGTATGTCCCCTAGAGTTTTGTTAAAAATTTGGTATTAAGCCTAACCTCAAAATCGTGTTTTTTTTCCCATGGCTTTTTCTTGAAGGCATCCTAATGAGACTAAACAAAAAAAAAACCCATTGCCGTTGAGTTGATTCCGACTCATAGAAACCCTATAGGACAGAGGAGAACTGCCTCAACGGATTTCCAAAATGCAGCTGGTGGATTCGAACTGCTGACCTTCAGGTTAGCAGCTGCTCTCTTGACCACTGTGCCACTAGGGCTCCAACAATACTAAGACAAGTGTATTAGTGAGGGAGCTTGTCTGCAGCCATCCACTGATTGCAGAGACAAGTTGAAACACATTTTGTTTGGAATAAACCCTTGTGTGTATGAACTGGAACCCTAGTAGCAATATTTTTTGTCATCCTCATATGTATTTAAAATTATTATTCCTGCTCACTGTTTGGTAAACAGACCCTTCTAATATGAAAGTTCAAGGCTTTTTCTTTTCTTTTTATTTATTTTTAACTTTTTTATAGTACTTTAGATGAAGGTTTACAGACCAAACTAGTTTCTCATTAAACAATTAATACACATATTATTTTGTGACATTGATTGCGACCCCACGACATGTCAATACTCTCCCCTTCTCGACCCTGGGTTCCTCATTACCAGCTTTCCTGTCCCCTCCTTCATTCTCGTCCTTGCCCCTGGGCCATTTGCGCAGTCAGTCTGGCTGAAGGGTGTTTTATCTTTGGCTGAAGGGTGAACCTCAGGAGTGACTTCATTACTGAGCTTATAAGGGTGTCTGGGGGCCATACTCTTGGGGTTTCTCCAGTCTCTGTCAGACCAGTAAGTCTGGTCTTTGTGTGTATGTGTGTGTGTGTGTGTATGTGAGAGAGAGTTAGAATTTTGTTCTACATTTTTCTGCAGCTCTGTCTGGGACCCTCTATCGTGATCCCTGTCAGAGCAGTCGATGGTAACTGGGCACCATCGAGTTGTGCTGGACTCAGTCTGGTGGAGCTGTGGTGGTTGTGGTCCATTAGTCCTTTGGACTAATCTTTCTCTTGTGTCTTTGGTTTTCTTCAGTCTCCCTTGCTCCAGCCAGGGTGAGACCAGTGGAGTATCTTAGATGGTTCAAGGCTTTTTCTAATGCAGGGAAAATTCTCTATTCTTTGATTCTTTCTTCTTCCATTCTCCTTCTGAAGCTAAAATATCAGAGTCCCAGGGATCTATCCTCTGTGTTATCTTACCTTTTCTCTAACACTCTTCTATTTTCTTTGTATGTTCTGCAAGAATAAGGTGGCTTGATGTTCCAGATCATTAATTCTATCTACAGCCAGGCCCATCCTGCTATTCAGCCCTTCATTGGGTTTAGTTGTGTGTTTCAGGAATTTTTTTTTTTTTAATTTTCAAAATTCCTGAGTGCTTATTTTTTACAGCAGACTTTGTTTTTTCTTAACATAATATCCTGTCAAATCTCTCTAAAGATACCAACTATATTCTTCTTTTGTTTTGTATATTGACTCTGCTTCTATGAGAATTAGTTTGTTGAGTTTAGAACCTCTTTCATAAGATTAATTTTTCCATGAGTAACTTTCTCTTAACTCCAACTATTCCTGAGCACGGGTGTATTTAGGGTTCTTCTTATAATATTCACTTTTTCCCCATATGAGGTTGAGAGTTGCTCAGCGCTTTTGGGTTTTGCCATCAATCTATTCTTTCTCTTTCGTATCTTCCAGAAGTCCCTAGGTTTTCTTTTTTTTTTAAACTATAGTGGCACACCTTCAGGCCTGCAATACATGAGTGTAGGCTTATGATTGTATTTGATTCTTTTAAAAAACTTTTTGTTGTGTTTTAAGTGAAAGTTTACAGCAGGAATTAGTTTTTCATTCAAAAATTTTGTACACAAATGGTTTTATGACATTAGTTGCAATCCCCACAATGTGTCAGCACTCTCCCCCTTTCCGTTTCCACCCTGGGTTCTCAGTGTCCATGCATCCAGTTTTCCTGTCCCTTCCTGCCTTTTCATCCTTGCTTTTGGACAGGAGTTTCCTATTTGGTCTCGTATGTTTGATTGAACTAAGAAGCACTTTCCTCACATGTGTTTTTTTTTTTTTATTTATAGGCCTGTCTAATTTTTGAAAAGTAGGCTTTGGAAGTGGTTTCAGTTCTTAGCAGAGCGTCCAAGGCCCATAGTCTTGGGAGGTCCTCCAGTCTCTGTCAGACCAGTAAGTCTGGTCTTTTTTCGTGAATTTGAATTCTGTTCTACATGTTTCTCCTGTTCTGTCCGAGACTTTCTACTGTGATCCTGTCCGAGCAGTTGGTGGTGGTGGTGGTGCGCCGTCTAGTTCTTCTGGGCTCAGGCTGGTGGAGTCTGTGGTTCGTGTGGTCCGTTAGTCCTTTGGGCTATTATTTTCCTTGTGTCTTTGGTTTTCTTCATTCTTCTTTGCTCTGAACGTGGTGGGACCAATAGATGTATCTTAGATCGCCACTCGAAAGCTTTTAGGACCCCAGACACTACTCACCAAAGTAGGATGTAGAACATTTTCTTTATGGACTATGTTATGCCAGTTGACCTAGATGTTCCCTGAGACCATGGTCCCCAGCATGGGGCTATGGAGTCACTCAGTCCCTCAAGGTGGGTATGGTTCTTTCTGTTAATAAAGGACTATTTTATTTCCCATGTGGTGGTTGTTTTTTGTATGTATTTGGTCTGAAGTCACACAAGGAGGAGAGGAGAGTATCAGAGCAGAATTTTTGGATGTTTAGCACTAATGCCACCATAATAGCATACAACGCCCCTCTCTTCCAAAACCTGTATGTATTGCTCTCCAGTGTGGGCTCACATTGGTATCTTTAGAAGGAGTGGTATTTGGGGCAAAGTACCACATAGGGAAGACTGAGACTCTTGGTGTACTTGCAATAGCTGACACTGTAACTTGAGTTATGTCATGGTTTGAATTATGTCCCCCCAAAAATGTGTGTATCAATTTGGCTAGGCCATGATTCCTGGTACTGTGTGATTTTCCTGTATGTTGTAAACCTGTCTCTATGATGTTAATGAGGGAGGATGGGTGGCAGCTGTGTTAGTAAGGCAGGACCTGATCTACAAGACTGGATTGTGTCCTGAGGCAATCTCTTGAGATATAAAAGACAGAAGTGAGCGGTGAGAGAGGGGGACCTCATACCATCAAGAAAGCAGTGCCGGGAGCAGAGCGCGTCCTTTGGACTGGGGTCCCTGTGCAGAGAATCTCCTAGTCCAGGGGAGCACCGAAGAGAAGAAGGCTGACAGAGAGAAAAAGCCTTCCCCTGGAGCTGACGCCTGAATTTGGACTTTTAGCCTACTTTGACTGTGAGGAAATAAATTTCTCTTCGTTAAAACCATCTACTTTTGGTATTTCTGTTATGGCAGCACTAGATGACTAAGACAAGTTAATATTAGATTATTAGGAAATGAGTTACTTTTGGAGTCAAAGAATGCTCATTTCAAGGCAGGCAGCACTTCAGTGCAGTTTTTTTAGGTATGGTAGGCAGAATGATTATAATAAAAATTATTACTGCTTTGTCAACAGAGTTTGTTTTTCCCTTCCTGAACTGCAGACCAGAATTTTAAACTCTAAAAGTCACTTGATTCCTGAAGACTATTGTTGTTAGGTGCCGTCGAGTTGGTTCCAACTCATAGCGACCCTATGTACCACAGAACAAAACACTGCCCGATCCTGCGCGATGCTCACAATCGTTGTTATGCTTGGGGCCATTGTTGCAGCCACTATGTCAGTCCATCTCGTTGAGGGTCTTCCTCTTTTTCACTGACCCTGTACTTTACCAAGCATGATGTCCTTCTCCCTTCTGACAACATGTCCAAAGTATGTAAGACGTAGTCTCGCCATCCTTCTAAGGAGCATTCTGGTTGTACTTCTTCCAAGACAGATTTGTTCGTTCTTTTGGCAGTCCATGGTATATTCAGTATTCTTCGCATCAAAGGCATCAATTCTTCTTTGGTCTTCCTTATTCATCGTCCAGCTTTCACACGCATATAATGAGACTGAAAATACCATGGGTTGGGTCAGGCGCACCTTAGTCTTCAACGTGATATCTTTGCTTTTCAACACTTTAAAGAGGTCTTTTGCAGCAGATTTGCCCAATGCAATGCGTCTTTTGATTTCTTGACTGCTGCTTCCCTGGGTCTTGATTGTGGATCCAAGTGAAATTAAATCCTTGACAACCTCAGTCTTTCCTCCATTTATCATGATGTTGCTTACTGGTCTAGTTGTGAGGATTTTTCTTTTCTTTATGTTGAGGTGTAATCCATACTGAAGGATGTGGTCTTTGATCTTCATCAGTAAGTGCTTCAAGTCCTCTTCACTTTCAGCAAGGAAGGTTGTGTCATCTGCATGACGCAGGTCATTAATGAGTCTTTCTCCAGTCCTGATGCCCCGTTCTTCTTCATATAGTCCAGCTTCTTGGATTATTTGCTCATCTTCTGAAGACTAGAGAACACTAATGTGAGAGCACTAATGTAGAATTTAATTTCTTAGTGTTTGGCATGGGTAGGTGGCACTAGAATGGCAGTTCCAAATCTGGTTTCTTTTTATATTATTTTGAAGCATATGAAAGGAAAAGAGAATTCATTGTGGAATTAAGGTTTGGATTCATGTGGCTTGTCCCTAGGTCCTGGAATTCACCACCCTGGACCCTCACCAGCTCATGGTCTCATGCCAGTTCTGACTTGCTCATTACATAAACTCAAATCATAGATGTGAACCAAGCCTATGGATTTAACTGTGGGGGGATGGGGGTAGGAGTTGGCATGGAAGGTGAGTTCATTTTAAACAGTACTCATTTAAAGAGGAATGGAAATCCTTATTAGTCCAGTTGATGTGGAAAAATAATTCAGTGGGATTATTAGAAACCCAAGAGCTGGAGGAAATGTAATAGCTTGTGCCCAAACACTGTGCCTTCAAGATTCAGGTTTGCTTCAAACATGAATGTGATCATCTCATAAAACAAGTGTTGGTCTTATAGTCAGAACAGGAAGAATATGAAACACGTTTTCTATTTTCCTTCTCTTGTTTTCTTTGTCTACACACCTTTCCCAAGAAAACATTAAGTCTCTCCTATGTTCTTTGACTGCCAGCAGTACTGTTGTCTGGATTATACCATATGCTGGGATCTAGAGAAATAACTTTTCTTGGAAATAAACTGCTGTCAAGATTTGGAATTCACTTGAACTTTGTGGGTGAAGGCTGATCCTTCGATATTCTTATATGTTTTGCTGACCCTTAGGAACTTTAGAAAACCACACCAACGAGGCAAGTGGGGTTGGGTTAATCCAATTTTGGAGGTATTGAAGGTCCCTGGGTGGCGCTAATGATTTGTGTTCTACTACTCACCTAATGGAGCCCTCATGGCACACTGGTTGAGAATTTGGCTGCTAACCAAAAGGCTGGCAGTTTGAATCCACCAGCTGCTCCTTGGAAACCCTATGGGGCAGTTCTACTTTGTCCTATAGGGTCGCTATCAGTCAGAATCGACTCGACAGCAACCGGTTTGGTTTTTTTGTTTTGTTTTGTTTTGTTTACTAATCTAAAGGTTAGTGGTTTAAAACCACTCAGTGACACTATGGAAGAAGGGCCTGGCGATCTACTTCCATGAAGATTACAGCCAAGAAAACCCTATGGAGCAGTTCCATCCTGTAACACATGGGGTCACCATGAGTCAGAATTGACTGGAGAGCAATGGGTTTGGGGTTTTTCCTTAAAGTGTTGAGGGAACTCCACCCATCCCAGTGGAAGATGGCCCAGGCCATATTAGCTATGAAGACAGGAATCGAAACTGTGTGAGGGAGGCAGCTCAGCTGAGAGTGAACAAAAAAGGAAATGAGGATGGTGAGTATAATGGACTATAATTTCTTTCAGATTTTCATTTCAACAAAGGGAGGGGGGTTTGGGACTTGAATTTCTAGTGAGTTAAATGGGGAACATTCCTATTTTCCAAGTTTGGGGCATTCTTCATTGTCTTATTTAGGCTTGTGATAGGAACTCTGGCAAGTCAGTCTGAATATCATGATTTCGCATAAAACAAAAAAAAAAAAAAAAAACCAAACTCGTTGCTGTCGAGTCAATTCTGACTCATAGCAACCCTATAGGACAGAGTAGAACTGCCCCATAAGGTTTCCAAGGAGTGGTTGGTGGATTCGAACTGCCGACCTTTTGGTTAGCAGCTGAGTGCGCGTAGGGGATGGAAAATGGAATGGAAGGTGAATTTCTTGCTTTGAGCAACCTTTGTCTTTTAATTCACTATTGTGACTCATTTCAGAAGCTTTCAGGGGATAATAGCTAAACTAAACGTATTCTTGTAGATTTCAAAGGAGAAGTCATGAAGTGATTAGTACTGGGGGAACTTCTGCAAGGGTGGAAGTCAGACTACCCTAAAATACTGCCAGTCTCTGATAGGGTGACCAACGTGTTCTGATTTGTCTGGGACTTTTTGGTTTTAGCATCACCTTCTCCCTGTATATGAGGCAGTCTGGGTGGTGCAATGGTTAAGCACCACCAAAAGGTTGGTGGTTTGAACCCACCCAGTGACTCTGCAGGAGAAAGACCTGGAAATCTGCTCCTGTAAAGATTACACCCTAGAAAACCCTATAGGGCAGTTCTGGTCTGTCACATGGGGTCACTATGAGTTGAAACCAACTAAACCGCACCTAACGACAATATCAATCCCTGTATAAGTGGAGGAATAGCCCACCATCAGTGAACCTTAAACCCTGTTTTCCATCCCAGGGGGAAAAGAGGGGATCAAAAATGAACATGAAAGTGGCGGGGACATTTCCGTTGTCTCTACCCACCAACTAGTGGATCCCTGAGGAGGATAGAATGGTTAACCAGCCTGATAAGAGCCCTGAACTTTCACTAGTTGCTTTACGGGTGAGTAGGGTGACTGCACTTTAAAAGTTAGCCTTGATGTAGAGCCTACTCTCTTTTCTTCCTGCCCCAGAACAAAGCAGGGTCTGCTTCTCAGGGACAGGCCAGCAATTCTCTTTTTGAGGGGTTCCTAACAGTAGATTTTGTCCCTCACCCCCTAACCCAAGGAAATATTTATCAATTTCTGGAGGTATTTTTGGTTGTCACAACTGGGAGGAGGGGGGTGGCTACTCGCATCTAGTAGGTGGAAGCCAGGGATGCTATTAAACATCCCACAATACACAGGACAGCACCACTCTCAAAAAAAAATTAGCAGGTCCAAAATTTCAATAGTACCAAGGTTGAGAAACACTGCTCTTCTCTTTTTTCTAGTTCATGCAGTTACATACTGTCTTAGTTATCTAGTGCTGCTATAACAGAAATACCACAACTGGATGGCTTTAACAAACAGAAATCTATTCCCTCACAGTCTAGGAGGCTAGAAGTCTGAATTCAGGGTGCCTGCTCCAGGGGAAGGCTTTCTCTGTCAGCTCTGGGGGAAGGTCCTTGTCCTCACTCTTCTCCTGGTCTAGGAGCTTCTCAGCACAGGAACCCTGGGTCCAAAGGACATGCTTCACTCTTGACACTTCCTTCTTGGTGGTATGAGGTGCCCCTCTCTCTGCTAGCTTCTCTCTCCTTTTACCTCTTGTAAGATAAAAGGTGATACAGGCCACACCCCAGGGAAACTCCTGTTACATTGGATCAGGGCTATGATCTGAGTAAGGGTGTTGCATCCCACCGTAATCCTCTTTAAGATAACCTAATCTTGCCTCATTAACCACAAGCAGAGATTAGGATTTATAACACATAGGATAATCACAAATTGGAGGACAACCACACAATACTGGGAATCATGGCCTAGTACCGGGAATCACAATTCAATCCATATTGCATATGTAGTACCCCAGAGTACAGGTGATAATAGTTCAAAAGATAGTTTCCACATTTTGATGGTTATGGTTCTGTGTCAGCTTGGGTGGGCCATGATTCTCAGTGGTTTAGCAGTTATGTAGTTTGGCAGTTATGCAGTGATGTAATTTGGCAGTTATGTAATGATGTAGTCATCTTCTGATCTGATCTGATGTGATCAGCCAGTCAGTTGTAAGGGGAGTTTCCTCAAGGGTGTGGCCTGCATCCACTACATGTATGGACGTTCTGGCAAAGCTTGCTGGCTTGCTCTGGATTCTGCATCTGGCTTGTCATCTGACCTCCAGTTCTTGGGACTTCATCCAGCGGACTGCTGTATTGCCTGCCTATCTTGGGATTCGTCAGTCTCCACAGCCTGTGAGCCAGCGGCCTGCCATCTTACTAGCCAATCTTGGGATTCACTGACCTCTGCAGCCTATGAGCCAGCAACCTGCTGTCTTACTGCTCACCCTGGATTCATTAGCTTCTGCAGCCTGTGAACCAGCGGCCTGCCATCTGACCTGCCAATCCTGGGATAGTTGGCCCTGCAGCGATGTGAGTCAGGAGAAGCCTCCAGCCTGATGACTGACTCATGAACTTGGGACTTGCAAGCGTCTACAGCTGTTTGAGCCATTTCCTTGAGATAAATTGCTCTCTTCCTCTCTCTCTACATACATATATATACGTATATGTATATATTTCACTGGTTTTGCTTTTCTAGAGAACCCATCCTAAAACATTTTGTACTGAGAGTGCTTCTAGAGAAACAAAATCTTAAGGATGGGTTTTCTAAATTGGTTCTCAAATCTGACTAGTCTTAAAGGTACCAACGACTGCCTCCAGTAGTAAATAGGGCACTGCTAATCCATGGTGTGAGGTGGCAATACTAATATGCAAAATATCACCACCAATAGATCAAGTATTGGTGAGAATTGAGGCTCTGGCTGATGCATGTTTGATGCTTTTCTACAATTTTGTCAGAAAGCGAAGTATAGGGAAGCTAGTTGGTTGGTCCTACTTTCACTGGACAAAGTGGTGAAAGAAAGAGATGAGCTCAGGGCTTCAGAGTCACGCCTCAGGCACCTCATAAGAGACCTCAAAATTTCCACTTTTGCCCTGAAAGAAAACCTTATTTCTTGTAGTAACAGAGCTGATACTGCTGAAAACCTAACTTGAATCGCCAGAATAGTCACGGCCCCTCAGTCAATTCCCAGACTTGAGCCAGCCAGTTTACAGACTCACAACCCCTTGAATGAAGGGGAGGCTGGGTCCCCTTGACGAAGGACCCTATTACACTGCCAAAAATTTATACTGTTAATCTTTATTCCAGCCTTCCCCAAAGGGATCTACAGCCTTTTATGAGAGTGACTGTTCACTGGGGAAAGGAAATAAATCAGACTTTTTGGGGATTACTGGATACTGGCTCTGAACTGACACTAATTCCAGGAGACCCAGAACATCTCTGTGGCCCACCAGTCAGAGTGGGGATGTATGGAGGTCAGGTTATTAATAGAGTCTTAGCTCAGGTTCATCTCTCAGTGGGTCTAGTGGGTCCCCAAAGCCATCCTGAGTTCCTCAGTTCCAGAATGCATAATTGGAATAGATATACTCAGCAACTGGCAGAACCCCCACACTGGATCCCTGACAAATGGAGTAAGGGCTATTATGGTAGGAAAAGCCAAGTGAAAGCCATTAGAGCAGCCCCTACCTAGGGAAATAGTAAACCAAAACAAGTACTGCATTCTTGGAGGTATTGCAGAGATTCATCAAGGACTTGAAGAATGCAGGAGTGGTGATTCCTCCCACATCTCCATTCAACTTGCCTATTTGGCCTGTGCAAAAAAACAGATGGATGTTGGTGAATGACAGTGGATTTTTGAAAACTTAACCAGGTGGTGACTCCAGTTGCAACTGCTGTTCCAGATGTGGTTTCACTGAGCAAATTAATACATCTCCTGGTACCTGGTATGCAGGTATTGATCTGGCCAATGCCTTTTTCTCAATTCCGATTTCAAAGGAACACTAGAGGCAGTTTGCTTTCAGCTGGCAAGACTAGCAATACAACTTTACTGTCCTGCCTCAGGGGTATATCAACTCACCAGCCCCATGTCATTATTTAGTCTGCAGGGACCTTGATCTCCTTTCCCTTCCACAAGACATCACATTGGTCCGTTACATTGATGACATTATCCTGATTGGACCTAGTAAGGAAGAGGTGTCAATGACTCTGGACTTACTGGTAAAACATTTGCATGCTAGAGGGTGGGAAATTAATCCCACAAAACTTCAGGCACTTTGCACCTCAGTGAAATTTCTATCTAAAGTGAAGGATAAATTGTTACATCTGGCCCTTCCTACAACTAAAAAGGAGGCACAAAGCCTGGTGGGCATCTTTGGATTTTGGAGGCAACGTATCCCTCATTTGGGTGTGTTACTCCAGCCTCTTTATCAAATGACTTGAAAAACTGCTAGGTTTGAGTGGAACCCAACAAGAGAAGGCTCTGCAGCAGGTTTAGGCTGTCATGTAAGCTGCTGTGCCACCTGGAGCATATGATCCGGCAGATCGAATGGTGCTTGAAGGGTCAGTGGCAGATAGAGATGCTGTTTGGAGTCTCTGGCAGGCCCCTATTGGTGAATCACAGTGCAGACCCCTAGGATTTTGGAGCAAAGCCCTGCCATCCTCTGTAGATAACTACTCTCCTTTTGAGAAACAGCTTTTGGCTTGTTACTGGGCCTTCATCGAGACTGCATGCTTACCCATGGGTCACAGTCGCCATGCAGCCTGAGCTGCCCACCATGAACTTGGTGTTTTCTGACCCATGGAGCCATAAAGTTGGACATGCACACAGCACCCCATCATTACATAGAAATGGTATATATGAGATCAGGCCTGCGCAGGACCTGAAGGCACAAGTAAGTTGCATGAGGAAGTGGCCCAGAGACCCATAGTCTCCACTCCTGCCATATTATCTGCCCTCAGTCTGCACCTGTGGCCTCATGGGGAGTTACTTATGATCAGCTGACTGAGGAAGAGACAACTCGTGCCTGGTTTACAGGTGGTTCTGCACAATATGCAGGTACCACTTGAATGTGGACAGCGGCAGCACTGCAGCCCCTGTCTGGGACTCCCTGAAGGACAGTGGTGAAGAGAAATCTTCCCAATGGGCAGAACTTTGAGCAGTGCACCTGGTTGTTCACTTTGCTTGGAAGAAGAAATGGCCAGATGTGTGACTGTATACTGATTCATGGGCTGTGGCCGATGGTTTGGCTGGTAGGTGAGGGACTTGGAAGGAACATGATGGGAAAATTGGTAATAAGGAAGTATGGGGAAGAGGTATGTACATAGACCTCTCTGAATGGGCCAAAGAAGTGGAGATATTTGTGTTTCATATGAATGCTTGTGAAAAGGTGACCTTGGCAGAAGAGAATTTTAACAATCAAGTGGATAGAATGATGCGTTCAGTGGAAACCAGTCATCCTCTTTCCCCAGCCACTCCCATTATTGCCCAATGGGCTTATGAACAAAGTGGCCATGGTGGCTAGGATGGAGGTTATGCATGGGCTTAGCAACATGGACCTCCATTCTTCAAGGCCAACTTGGCTACAGCCACTGCTGAATGCCCAATCTGCCAGCAGCAGAGATCAACACTGAGCCTCTGATATGGCACCATTCCTCAAGGTGATCAGCTAGTAAACTGTTGGCAGGTTGATTACATTGGACCGCTTCCATCATGGAAAGGCAGCATTTTATTCTTACTGGGATAGACACTGTGGATATGGATTTGCCTTTCCTGCAAACAATGCCTCTGCCAAAACTACCATCCGTGGACTCACAGAATACCTGATCCATGGACTTGGGACTTGCCAGCCTCTACAACTGCATGAGCCATTTCCTTGAGATAAATCTCTCTCTCTATATATATATATATCTAAATATATATATCTACACACACACACACACACACATACGCACACACACACACATAAATGTGCTTCACTGGTTTTGCCTCTCTAGAGAACCCAGCCTAAGACACACATCCAGTGGTGAAAGTATTGACTTTGTGGGACCAGTGTTGTGGATTTTGTATATCCTCCAGGTCTGGTCCCTCAGCCTTCCTGGACATGAAGTGAGCTACCCGGCATTATTTAATAGATTGTTTTCTGATTAGATTACCCAAAATTGGTTTCTGTTGTTTGCCACCAAGAATCCTAATATGCTCAGCTGAGCCTTCCTAGCAAAGTCCTAGCTAAATGTGGTATAAGGATGACACTGTCAGGCCTTTTCTCCAAAAGGGCAGTTAAACTAATTGTTTATAATAAAGACCTATTGCCATCAAGTCAGTACTGACTCATGGCTACCCCATGGGTTACAGGATAAAACTGCCCCATAAGATTTTCTTGGCTGTGATCTTACCTGAAGCAGATCACCAGGCCTTTCTTCCCTGATGTCATTGAGTGGGTTCAAACTGGCAACATTTAGGTTAGCAGTCGAGCACAAACCATTTGTGCCATATAGGGACCTAAAATATAGCAACAATATTTTGATCATTAGATTCCATTCCTGCTCTAATCTCCCCTGTTCACTCCCTCCTCCATTTGTGGTGGTTGTGTCTGTTAAATAAGAATGGTGGCAAACAGAATTTTCTTTTCTGGATCTTAGAATCAAATCCCTTCTCTTCTCTTAAGCTATATGTAAGCCTTGGGTATGTAATGATGGATAAATAATAACAAAGGAATAGTAAAAGGAAATAAGAAAATGAGGGAGAACTGATAAGAAGTGTGGACTGTTCAGACTTTAGTATTTTGTCAGAGGTCTCCAAACTTTTTCTATAAAGGGACAGGTAATACATATTTTTGGCTTTGTGGTCCATAAGGTTTTCACCACAGTGACTCAACTCTGCCATTGTAGCATGAAAGCAACCATAGGCTACAAATAGATGTTCCAATAAAACTTTATTTACAAAAACAAGCAGTGGGCTGCATTTGGCCCTTAGGTCATAGTTTGCTGACCCTACTCCATGTCATGCTAGGTGCTAGTTTGTTTTTTTCTGTTTATATTTAGGGCCAATTTCCTTATAGTCATTCATTTATTTTGTAATCACTTACTGAACACCTGTTTGGTCCCACAGCCAAAGATTCCTATAACCCAAGGAGCTCACAGTCTCTGTGGGATTGAGTGGGAGTAGTGTCCTGTATATGTCCTGTCCCTGTGCCTTCAACCTTAATTCTTCAGTGGAGGCAGCCCCACTACTGCGGCCAGCAACAGCATTTCTTTGCCTGAGGATTTTCCCTGGCCATAAGTTGTGCAGGCTTTCATTCCTCAAAGTTTCTCAGTGCACTCCCTTCCCTTGAATCTGTGAGGATTCTGTGACCAACAGAATGCAGCATAAGTAATTTTATGCAATATCTTGGCCCAGAACTTAAGAGACAGGCAGTTTCCACCTCTTAGCTCTTGGAACATTTACTCTTAGAACTCTAGCCGCCATGTTGTGAGGAAGCCAAGGAGCCTCATGGAGAGACCCATGTAGAAAGGACCCAGCATCAACTTGCTAGTCATGAACCATTGGAAGTAGATCCTTCAGCCCTAGTGAAGCTGCTCCAATTGATGCTGTGTGGAACAGGGATGAACGATCCTCACTGATCCCAGCCCAAATTGCAGATTCATGAGCAAAATACATGATGTAGCTGTTTTAAGCATCTAAATTTTGGGAGGTTTATAAAGCAGTAGTAGATACCTAGGACACTCAGCTTGGCCTTAAATGTGATATTACTATCAGCCTTTTATAGATGAAGGATCTGAGATTTAGAGAGTTTAAGCGTACCTTGTCCAAGATCTTCATAACTAATAAATGACAGATTAGGGTTTCAAACCCTGATTTGTCAAATTCCAAAGCCCAGGCTGTCTTTTCTTTGCCTTATGTCTCTTTAAGCTGGAAACGTGCAATACAATGCAATGAAAAGGAGGCAGTAATACCTAGTGAAGTCAGGATCATAAGTGATTGCCAAGCTAAGACTAGGTTGTCTGAGGTCCCTTTTTAAGGAAACGTTCCAAAACTAATGCTCCTCAACACCACCACCACACCTGGGCCCTGGCTGTGTTAAACATACCTATTAGGGAGAGGCAGCCAAGACGGCAGATAGTCAGATGCTTCCGGTGGTCCCTCTTACAATAAAGACCTGAAAAAACAAGTGAATCGATTATATATGACAGTCCAGGAGCCCTGAATACCAAAGGCAAAGTTGAGGAATCAGACTGAGTGGTAGGGGAGGGAGGGACAGTTCAGAAGCAGCGAGGAGCTGCCAGACCTGACCCAGTGGGAGCCGGCGCCCTGCAGGCTGGATTGGCTGGCATGCACGCACAGTAAGGCTGGCAGAGGTGTTAGAGCTGCATTTTCTGTCGGGAGAGGCCGGGTGGCAGAGAGTCTGCTCCGGTTTACAGAGCCAGTGAAAAGTGGCACTCAGTTGGCAAAAGATAAGTACATACATTTAACCTACCTTGAGGTTCAAAAAACACCCCATTTGGGAAGAACCTCTTTCCCATTTACCTGCTCCCTCCCTGCTCTGCACTGGGTCCCAGACCACCTTTAGTGAATGCCACTTCCGCTGGGCCAAAAGTAGGACCCAACACATACCCTGAGCCATTCTCCCGGCCTTAGAGAGGGAACAAATTAACAATCAGGAAAAAATAATCTGCCAGCTCCCCAAGCAGGAAACTCAGGGCAGGCACAGCTCCTTTCCCTAGGCACAGGCATAAGGGATCCATGGAAGTTGAACGCCTTTCACCCCTGCCTAGACCTGTGTATGCCTATTTCAACAGTGTAGGCCCTCATTACCACAGTACCTGAAGCCTAACTTCAGTGTATCAGTCAAATGGTGGAGTGCAGGTTCAGGACATGTGGCACAATTCTGCCCATTAAGCAGGGTACTCACCTACCCACATCAGGGACCCGAGGACTGGTGGATGCACCCATGCCACCTAGCCACCTGCAACAGGCGTCTGAGAATAAGTGTTGCCTCCCAGTCCTTACAGCCAATAGCATTGGGTGCCCATAGTCTGGCTGCAAAGCCCACCCACCTATGCACTCTAGGGAACAGGGACATGCTTTCCTCCCACTGAGGGGCAGCCATCTGCCCCCTGCCTTGCTCAGCCCATGACTCCCTACTGCAGCCAGATACCTGTGCCTACTTCAATCATCCCTGCCCGACTAGGACTGTAGGTGAGAGCCTGCACCACACACTTGGTGACTGTCTGTCTGGACACCTGAGCTGAATCCATACAAGAAAAGTAAACAGATTCCTGGGCTCACATACCTAGTAACAGATCTAACTACCTGGTGACAGGATGTTAGATTTTCAAAGGTGCCAATAATCAAACTAGCTCACACAAGCAGCTTGTCTGGGCATATCAAAACAAGAAGCTAGGACACAGTAAGCAAACATAAAATAGATAAAAACTTATTGATGGCTCACAGACAACAGTCAATGTCAAATCACATAAAGAGGCAGACCATGATGGCTTCAGCATGTGACCAAAACATAGAACCAAGAAACCTTCTGGAGGAAGAGAACTTCTTGGAATTACCTGAGGTAGGATGCAAAAGATTAATATACAGAACTCTTCAAGAGATCAGGAAGGAGATCAGTAAAAATGCAGAAGAAGCCAAGGAACACACAGACAAAGCAACAGAGGAACTTAAGAAGATTAGAGAAGAGCACAATGACAAATTTAACAGGCTGCAAGAATCCACGGAGAGACAGCAAACAGAAATCAAGAAAATTTCAAAATTGGACAACTCAATAGAAAGTCATAGGAGCAGAATTGAGGCAATGAAAGTCAGAATTAGTGAGATTGAAGATAAAGCACTTAACACCAACTTATTTTAGGGAAAATCACATAAAAGAATTTAAAAAAATGAAGAAACCCTAAAAATTATGCGGGACTCTATTAAGAGGAATAACCTACGAGTGATTGGAGTACCAGAACAGGGGGGATAACAGGAAATACAGAGAGAATTGTTGAAGATTTGTTGGCAGAAAACTTCCCTGATATCATGAAAGATGAGACGATATCTATCCAAGATGCTCATTGAACCCCACATAAGGTAGATCCCAAAAGAGAGTCACAAAGGCATATTGTAATCAAACTTGCCAAAACCAAAGATAAAGAGAGAATTTTAAGAGTGGCTAGGGATAAATGAAAAGTCATCTACAAAGGAGAGTCAGTAAGTCTAAGTTCAGATTACTCAGCCGAAACCATGCAGGCAAGAAGGCAATAGGATGACATATATAAAGCCTTGAAGGAAAAAATTTGTCAGCCAAGAATTATATATCCAGCAAACCTGTCTCTCAAATATGATGGCAAAATTAGGGCATTTCCAGATAATCAGAAGTTTAGGGAATTTGTAAAAACCAAACCAAAATTACAAGAAATACTAAAAGGAGTCCTCTGGTTAGAAATTCAGTAACATCAGTTAACAACCCAAGACTAGAACACAGGACAGAGCAACTAGATATCAACCCAGATAGGGAAGTCACGAAAATAAATCAAAGCTAAAAGTCTGGAAATAGGGAAACAGAGACATCAATATGTAAAAGACGACAACATCAAGACGAAAAAGAGGGACTGAAAAATGTAGTCATAGTTCTTTCATATGGAGACGAAGTCAAGGCAATATAAAGAAATAAAAGATTGGTTTAAACTTTAAACAATAGGGATAAATATTAAGGTAACCACAAAGGAAACTAACAATCCTACACATCAAAATAAAAAACAAGAAAAACATAAAGACTCAGCAAATACAAAATCAACAACAATGAAAATACATAAAGAAAAATCTCAGCACAGAAAATTAAGTGGAACAAAGAAACTGTCAACAACACACACAAAAAAAGACATCAAAATGGCGGCACTAAATGCATACCTATCAATAATTATGTTGAATGTAAATAGACTAAATGCACCAATAAAGAGACAGAGAGTGGCAGAATGGGTAAAAAAAGACAATCTGTCTATATGATGCCTACAAGAGACACACCTTAGACTCAAAGACACAAACAAATTAAATCTCAAAGGATGGAAAAAAAGTATATCAAGAAAACAACAATCAAAAAAGAGCAGGAGTGGCAATATTAATCTGTGACAAAATAGACTTTAAAGTAAAAGCCACCACAAAGGATAAGGAAGGACACTGTATAATGATTAAAGGGTCGATACACCAGGAGGATATAAGCATAATAAAATATTTACCCACCCAACAACAGGGCTCCAAAGTATGTAAAACAAACTCTAACAGCATTGAAAAGAGAGATGGACAGCTCCAAATAATAGTAGGAGACTTCAACACACCACTTTCGGTGAAGAACAGAACATCCAGAAAGGAGCTCACTAAAGACTCAGAAGATCTAAATGCCACAATCAACCAACTTGACCTCATAGACATATACCAAACACTCCACCCAAGAGTAGCCAAGTGTATTTACTTTTCCAAAGCATATGGAATATTCTCCAGAATAGACCACATAGTAGGCCATAAAGCAAGCCTTAACAGAATCCAAAGCATTGAAATATTACAAAGCATCTTTTCTGACCATAAAGCAATAAAAATGAAAATCAGTAACAGAAAAGGCAAGGAAAAAAAATCAAACACGTGGAAACTGAACAACACCTTGCTCAAAAACTACTGGGTTATAGAAGAAATTAAGGATGGAATAAAGAAATTCATGGAATCAAATGAGAGTGAAAACACATCCTACCAGAATCTTTGGGATACAACAAAAGCATGCTCAGAGGTCAATTTATAGCAATAAATGCACACATCCAAAAAGAAA
>NW_004444043.1:2751500-2779467 GCF_000243295.1 Trichechus manatus latirostris
CTAGCTAGAGCAATAAGGCAAGAAAAAGAAATAAAGGGCATCCAAATTGGTAACAAAGAAGTTAAACTGTCCCTATTTGCAGATGATATGATACTATACATAGAAGGCCCAAAAGACTCCATGAGAAAACTAATGGAATTAATAGAAAGATTCAGCAGAGTAGCAGGATACAAGAAAAACATACAAAAATCAGTTGGATTCCTGTATGCCAATAAAGAGAATGATGAAAAGGAAAATCAGGAAAATGATACCATTTATAATAGCCCCTAGAAAAATAAAATACTTAGGAATAAATGTAACCAGGGATGTAAAAGACTTATACAAAGAAAACTACAAAACACTAGTGCAAGAAACCCAAAGGAATCTACATAAATGGAAAAATATACCATGCTCATGGATAGGTAGACTTAACATTGTGAAAATGACAATTCTACCCAGTGCAGTTTACAAATACAATACAATCTTGATCCAAATACCGGCAACATTCTTTAAAGAGATGGAAAAAATAATCATTAACTTTATATGGAAAGAGAAGAAGCCCTAGATAAGTAAAGCACTATTGAAGAAGAAGAATAAAAGTAGGATTTCCACTACCTGACCTCAGAGCCTACTATACAGCTACGGTAGTCGAAACAGCCTGTTACTGGTACAATGCCAGATACATTGACCAACAGAACAGAATTGAGAACCCAGATGTAAATCCAACCACCTATGGTTACCTGATCTTCAACAAGGGCCCAAAGTCCATCAGATGGGAAACAGACACTCTTTTTAACAAATGGTGCTGGCAAAACTGGATGTCCACCTGCAAAAAAATGAAACAGGACCCATACCTCACACCATACACAAAAACTAATTCAAAATGGATCAAAGACCTAAATGTAAAGCCAAAAACTATTAAGTTCGTAGAAGAAAATATAGGATCAACGGTAGAGGCCCTTATACACGGCATTAGCAGGATACAAACTGTAACTAACAACATAGAAACTCCAGAAGATAAGCTAGATAACTGGGATCTTCTAAAAATTAAACACTTACGTTCATCAAAAGACTTCACCAAAACAGTAAAAAGAGAACCTACAGACTGGGAAAAAAATTTTGGCCATTACAAATCAGACAAAGGTCTAATCTCTAAAATCTACAGGAAAATCCAACACTTCTACAACAAAAAGACAATCCAATTAAAAAATGGGCAAAAGAAATGAACAGACACTTCACCAAAGAAGACATTTAAGCGACCGACAGACACATGAGGAAATGCTCACGATCACAAGCCGTTAGAGAAATGCAAATCAAAACCACAATGAGATAGCATCTCACCCCAGCATTACTGGCACGAATAAGAAAAACTGGAAATAACAAATGTTGGAAAGGCTGTGGGGAAATTGGAACTCTTATGCACTGCTGATGGGAATGCAAAATGATACAACGGTTTTGGAAAATGATATGGCACTGCCTTAGAAAACTAGAAATAGAAATACCATATGATCCAGCAATCCCACTTCTAGGAATATATACTAGAGAAATAAGAGTCATCACATGAATAGACATAGCACAACCATACTCATTGCAGCATTGTTCACAATAGGAAAAATATGGAAACAACCTAGATGCTCATCAACAGATGAATGGATAAACACACTATGGTACATACACACAATAGAGTATTATGCAACAGTAAAGAACAATGATGAATCTGTGAAGCATCTTATAACATGGATGAATCTGGAGGGCATTATGCTGTGTGAAATAAGTCAATCACAAAAGAACAAATATTGTATGAGACCACTATTGTAAAAACTCATGAAAAGGTTCACACGCAAAAGAAACAGTCATTGATGGTTATAAGGGGGGGAGGGGAGGAGGGGAAACACTAAACAAACTGTAGATGAGTGGAACTTTGGTGAAGGGTAAGACAGTACACAATACTGGGAAGCCAGCACAAGTTGTACAAGGCAAGGTCATGGAAGCTCCATAAAACCAAAAAACCAAACCTGTTGCCACTGAGTTGATTCCAACTCATGACAACCTTATGGGATGGAGTGGAACTGCCCCATAGGGTTTCCAGGGAGTGCCTGATGGATTCTAACTGCTGACCTTTTGGTTGTCAGCCATAGCTCTTAATCAGTACACCACCAGGAAAGCTCCATAGAGACATCCAAACTCCCTGAGGGACCACATTGCTGGGCTGAGGGCTAAGGGGACCATGGTCTCAGGGAACATCTAGCTCAATTGGCATAACTTAGTTTATAAAGAAAATTTCCTACATTCTACCTTGGTGAGTAGCATCTGGGGTCTTAAAAGCCTGTGAGCGGCCATCTAAGATACCCACTGATCTCACTTCTTTGGGAGCAAAGGGGAATGAAGAAAACAAGATACAAGGGAAAGGTTAGTCCAAAGGACTAATGGACCACAACTACCATGTCCTCTACCAGACTGAGTTCAGTACAACTAGATGGTACCCAGCTACCACCACCAACTGCTATGACAAGGATCACAGTAGAGTGTCCCGGACAGAGTTGGAGAAAAATGTAGAACAAAATTCTATCTCACAAAAATAGACCAGACTTACTGGCCTAACAGAGACTGGAGAAACCCCAGGGTTATGGCCCCTGGACACCTTTTTAGCTCAGTAATGAAGTCGCTCCCGAAGTTCACCCTTCAGCCAAAGATTAGACAGGCCCATAAAACAAAATGAGACTAAAGGGGCACAACAGCCCAGGGACAAGGACTAGAAGGCAAGAGGGGACAGGAAAGCTGGTAATAAGGAATCCATGGTCGAGAACAGAGGGTGTTGATATGTCATGGGGTTGTTAACCAATGTCATAAAACAATATGTGTATTAACTGTTTAATGAGAAACTAGTTTGTTCTGTAAATGTTCATCTAAAGTACAATGTAAAAAAAAAAACGAATCCAACTGATTTTTGTATCTTTATCTTGTATCCTGCTACTCTGCTGAATCTTTCTATTAGTTCCAGTAGTCTTCTCGTGGAGTCTTTAGGGTTCTTTATGTATAGTATCATATCATCTGTGAATAAGGATAGTTTTACTTCTTCCTTACCAATTTGCTTGCCCTTTATTTATTTTTCTTGCCTTATTGCTCTAGCTAGACTTCTGTTAAATAGGAGTAGTGATAAAAGGTATCCTTGTCTTGTTCCTGTTCTCAGGGGGAATGTTTTCAGCCTCTCTCCATTTAGCATGATGTTGGTTGTTGGTTTTGTATAGTTGCTGTCTTAGCTATCTAGTGCTGCTATAACAGAAATACCCCAAGTGGATGGCTTTAACAAATAGAAATTTATTCTCTCAGAGTCTAGGAGGCCAGAAGTCTGAACTCAGGGTGCCAGCTCTCGGGAAAGGCCTTCTCTCTCTGTCGGCTCTGGGGAAAGGTACTTGTCATCAATCTTCCCCTGATCTAGGCACTTCTCAGAGCAGGGACCCCAGGTCCAAAGGACCCACTCCCTTCCTGGTTCTTCATTCTTAGTGGCATGAGGTTTCTCCATCTCTGTTTGCTTTTCTCTTGTATATGTCAAAAGAGATGGACTCAAGATACAACCTAATCCTGTAGATTGAGTCCTACCTTATTAACATAACTGCTTCTAATCCTGCCTTATTAACATTATAGAGGTAGGATTTACAACACATAGGAAAATCACATCAGATGACAAAATGGAGGACAATCACACAATACTGGGAATCATGGCCTAGCCAAGTTGGCACACATTTTTGAGGGAAACAGTTCAATCCGTAACAGATGCTCTTTTTTATTTTGAGGAATTTCCCTTCTATGCCTATTTTATCAAGAGTTTTTATCAGGAACAGGTGTTGGACTTTATCAAATGCCTTTTCTGTGTCCACCGAGATGTGTCTTCTTTTTTATTAGAAGTTCAGATGGGTTCTTTTGGAATAGGGTTCAACTCCTTGTGGCTCAGAACTTTGTCATTTTTAGTTAAATTTTTTTCAGAGCCAGGCATGTGAGAGTGCTGAAGAAATGCTTAGTAATGAAATCACACTGGAGCCACCAGTTTCTTTAGCTTAGTAGAGAAGCTGTATAAAAGTAGAGTCTGAAAGAAGTAATTGGCCAAGCCCCTACAAATTGGATATACCCATATCCTTTCATTCCCATGTGACTCAGTTCTTAACTGATCTACTTGGGTACCTATTGGTGATTAAAACAACCCTGTATTGCAGTTTATCTGCAGCTGAGGACAAAATCTTTCTCCAGTGTTTCTTTAGCAGAATAGCCTCTTTTCTAAATTGGTTTCTTCTGGTTCCCTATTTTTTATTTCCCCTTTTCTTTGTACTTAGATAGGCTTACAACACCACCACTGAGATTTAGAAATGGATTACTTTCAATTCATCATTTCTTTATAACAAAAGCAGCTTTTTTGATTTCTGGGGCACAAAGCGCTTCTAAGACAGAATATGTAGTATTCCTTGACGCGCTGTCTACTTATCACTGATCTTCCTTCCTAAATATTTTCAAAAAATATCTATTGCTCCACTTCTGTGGGAAAAAAATGATCTGGCGTCTCTCTGCTACTTTACAGTGGAAATGAATACCAGTAGGCCTCCCAAAATAAACAGGCCTCAGGCACCCATGAACACAAAAAAGCACTCGACCATGCAGAAGTATTTGAATCTGTACAGCGATTTTTTTGTCAGTGTATAAACAAAACAAAACAAAGGAGCCAAGTGCATAGTCTTTATGAGTTACTCCCAGCAGTCTTTTGTGAATCCAAAATTGGAGAACACAAGGCAACAGATATATACGGTATGTGGGAAAACAAGAGCATCTGACAAATTGGTTTACTTTTGTGTTTTCATTGAGAGCCTTCAAGGATGGGAATATGGCTTTGAGAGGCTTGGAAGGCCTTAAAATGGACTAGTATTATTGCAGTTCTCTTTTTAAGTTTTCTTTTTTTTTTTTTAACGTCGTCTTTTCTTGACTTCTTCTCTACTCTCGCTCTGAGTTCAGGCTCTGACCACATTCTACACACATATTTTTACCCCATGTATTCTCACTTCTGGTTTCTGGCTTTGGAAGCAGAAGAGTGAGAAACTGTGAGGCGCTCAGGCTGCTCCCACCAGCCTGAAGAGTATACCCTCTGAGAAGGACTGGTCTCAAGAAGCTCCTTAGATTAAGTGTCTTTCCAGAATGCCTTTGTCCCAAGGCAATTGTCCAAAATGCAAATTGACTTATTTGGACCACTCAAAATCTTTTTCTGATTTCTTGTGAAAAGACAAACTCTTACTCATGTCAAATTATTTCTAATCTTTTTCTGGAGCCCTGATGGCGCAGTGGTTAAGAGCTTGGCTGCTAAGCAAAAAATCAGCAGTTTGAATCCACCAGCCGCTGCTTGGAAACCCTGTGGAGCAGTTCTACTCTGTCCTGTAGGGTTGCTATGAATTGGTGTCGACTCGATGGCAATAGGTTTGGTTTTGGAGTTTTTTATGATTATCCATAGAGAAAATGTAAGAAAATCAACCAAAAAAATTGAAACTAATATTTGTTCTACAAGATACACAGAATACAAAATCCATAGAAAAAAACTGCAAATTTTAGTATCTCAATTAGAGTGATTTAATAGATACATTGTTCTATATTTTTCTAAACATCTCAAATTTTTATCTAAAAAAATAAGTATTAAGTGGATTAAAATATAAAATTAAAAACAAAGCTATAAAAACATTTTGTTAATATGGTAAACAACTAATATAGACCCCTTTCCCTCAACTACAAGCTCATCAAACTGCCAGATACAATAAATGGATAAAAATTATTAAATACTTAACAGAACTCAACATAAATGAAAGAAAACTCCCTAGAGGGCTCAAATGAAATGTAGTCTTTAAGGATTACAAGCTTGGAACTGAGCACCCACCAGGTTAGAGATAGAATACAATGCAGATGGTAAGATAAAGACAATTCTCCTTTGAACGGTGTTCCCTGGGGTTGTGCAACAAAACAGCCTTGTGAGAATACTGGATGAAACCAGGACTCTGGAAGGGCTGCTACTTGAAAAGGAGAACTGAAAAAGCTGCATCCACTGATCCCGCAAAGCCAACAGAGAGCTTGACCCTAAGAATGCTGGGGTAGAAATCAAACCTGTCTTCTGTAAGAAATCAAAGTCCCATGTCCGGGCCATGCATAAGGTGGAATAAAAATGTACATTATATGTTTAGTGTGGAGTTTCTCATACTGAAATATGAATATAAAAACAGATCCCAGATTAGTGAGAATTCTGGAAATCCGAGCTGAAGCAAACAAACAATGAAACAATAGAGCACTTTTATGACTCTGTGTTTATAAAACTCTCACCAGGGAAAAAAGTCCTTAATAAAGATTTGGTCATAATAATAATAATAAAATTACAAACCACATGAGAAAGTGATCAACTCTGAGACAGCCAGCAAACAGGAGAATTATCACCCTAAGAACGTAAGTAATAAAACAATCTGAACGTTTCTGTGAAATAAGTACTTAGTATTAATATTTACATAATTAAAGAGATTTTTCTAAAGGAATAGATGCAGTGACAGATACTGTTGATGGTTTACCAAACAGCTGTTGTCCCCGATTTCTTGCTGGTAAAGGACCCTAATTTACTAGCCGAGCAGGAAAATCATAATTGGTCTAAATCAGTCATGGTAATTTCATCCCCTTCTAAATTCAGAAGGGCAAGTAGCACAATTCTGATCAACAAGACATGAGGAAAAGGCTGTTGTGTGGCTTTTGGCAAAGTCTTCTTTGTTTATATAAAAGGACATTTGAAAAGATACTCTCCTTTCTGCCACTGGACAACCTGTGTAAAAGTGAGGTGCTTAGAGCTGCTGCATCCTTCTTGTGACCATGCGGGGGAAAGCCTAAAGAAAGAAGCCAAGTGCTAAGGATGGAGAGCAGAAAGGTGGAAAGATCCTGCATCCTTGATGATACTATTGATCCACTGAATTAAACTACTCAGGAGCCACCCTATCTTTTTTTTTTTTTTTTCCTGTAATTGTGATTTAGGTGGAAGTTTCAAAGCAAATTTGTTTCTCATTAAACAATTAATACACAAATTGTTTTGTGACATTGGCTGCCAACCCTGCGATGTGTCAACACCCTCCCTTTCTCCCCTCCAGGTTCCCTGTTTCCATTTGTCTAGTGTTCCCATCACTTCCTACCTTCTTGTCTTTGCTTTTGGGCTGGTGTGCCCATTAGTCTCGTATACATGATTGAACTATGCAGCACGACCCTCATGTGTGTTATTGTTGGCCCTATAGACCTGTCTAATCTTTGGCAGAAGGGTAAATCTCAGGAGTGACTTCAGTACTGAGTTTCTCCAGTCTCTGTCAGACCAGCAAGCCTGGACTTTTTGTGTGTGTATGAATTTGAATTTTGTTCTATATTTTTCTCCCGCTCTGTCCAGGACCCTCTATTAAGATCCCTGCCAGAGCAGTTGGTGGTGGTAAGCCAGTACCATCTAGTTGTTCTGGGCTCAGTCTGATAGAGTTTGTGGTAGTTGTGGTCCATTAGTCCTCTGGACTAATCTTTTCCTCGTGTCTTTGGTCTTCTTCATTCTCCCTTAGAGCCGCCCTGTCTTTGATATTTCTTTTATATCAGATAAAGCTGTATAGTTAAAACAGTTTACACTTGGTCTTTGTGTCTTATAACTCAGATCAAATTAACTGACAGATTGCACCAAGAAAAGGAGAGCACTACTAAAAAAAAAAAACAGGCATATATGAAAAAAAACATAATTTTTCTAGAAATGGAAAATGTAAATATTGAAATTATAGACTTATTGGATGGGTTAAATAGCAGGTTAGACGCAACTGAAGGGACGATTAGCAAAACAAAGGCTAGGTCTGAGAAATCATGCAAAATTCAGCCTAAAATATGAGAAATATGAAAGAGAAATACAGTAAAACCTGCAAAAGCCAGAACCTGTGTAAGGTGGAAACCTGTCAGAGAAGGAAAGCGCAAATATTTTCCACTAAAAGGAGTGATAGAAAAGTGGTAAGACTGCACCCTGTCAAAGGTGGAAAACTTGCAAGACCTGGAACAACAAGGCTGTCCCGTCGAGTTCTGGCTCTCACAGATTTCACTGTAATAGATTGAAGGGTAGAATGAAAAGGTCTAATTCACAGACTTTCCAAAGGGAGAGAATAAAGAGAATGATAAGTGAGAAGTAGTATTTGTCTATTTAATAATGAGTAATTTTCAATAATCGATGAAACCCATCAATTCCCAGGTTTTAGTTGAACCTATTGCTCTCCTAAATAAAATTGGCTCCTATTACAAAGGAAGATATTGGGAGACTTCTGGATGTTTACTCAAGTCTGATGTCCACTTCTTCATTGGCACATAGTTGCTTAGCTAAATGCTACTTTCTCAGCTTTCCAAGGATTAGGTGTGGCCACGTGGCTAAGTTCTGGCCATTGGATTGTGAGCAGGAGTGATACGTACAGTGCCGGCTTTACGTGGTTGAAAGAAAATCTCTTACCCTTATTATTCCCTTTTCCCCTTCCTGTGAGCTACAATATGGACATACCTGCAACCTAGCTTGAACATACATTTGACTAAAATCTCTTACAGGATTGAGGAAATCAAAATTGAAAACAATGGGCTTTTTTCACATTAAAAAAACAAAAAACACTGGACCCTTACCTCATTTTACCATTCGTAAACATTAATGCCAGATGGCTCAAAGATATAAGTGAGAAAAAGTAAAATTTCAAAAAACGTTTAAGAAGAGCATCTTTATGATCTCAGGATTGGAAGAGGTTTCTAAATATAATGCAAAACAAAAATCATAAAGGAAAAGATTGAAAAACTTGGACAATATTAAACTTTAAAACTATTTGATAATAAAAGAAAATATAAGCAAATTTAAAAGACAGGATAGGCTTCTGGCTAATCTTTAATATACAGACAATTCCCACTCATTGACAAGAGAAAGTAAACAATTCAGTAGAAATATGGACAAACATTTGCACATCAATTTAGAGAAGAGAAAATTCTGAATGCCAAGGAACAGAAGAAATTAGCTCAGCCTTGCTATTAATCAGGGAAATACCAATTAAAACAAGGTATTTTCCTCTTATTAACCAAAAGTGTGAAGATTGGAAGTATCTAATGCTGTCCCAGGACACTGTCTATAAAAAGGGAAATGTTGAATACATTGGGGTAGACTCATATAGAATATAATGCAATTATTATAACTATGATGTAACTGTGTATTTGGAAATATGTCTCTGATATTTTTAAATGATAAGCAGCCTGTTTCAGAATAATAAGAATAGTATGATCTCATTTTTGTAGAAAACAAACAATCCTGCACCTTGTAAGCAAGGAAACAAATAAACCCTCAAAAATGTGTGTAAAAGAGAAACATTGGTTGATATTAAGTGGATGCATTTGTAAGGGTATGTCTTGCATTACAACACTCGGAGCTTTCAGGAGACTGTGAGCAGTGTACTTTCTGATATTGGCACTGTTGTCCCATTTACTCATTTTCCATTATTTATAAAACCTAATATACAAGTTTTGGCTTTTATGAGAATACCATTCCCCAAGGGCAGACTGATAAAACAGATGAGGCCTTAGCAAAGAGACACTCACAGTCTTGAATGTTGTTAGGGCTGCTGCAATACCTATCTGAATGTTTCTGGAATCGCTCAACAGAGTCATTGGGCAAAAATGTGCTGTCTGGACACATTTCATATCCAGATCTTCAAAAGTTGAATCTGCTGAGAATTTTGTTCTCACATTAATTTTCTTATTTTGAGGTTACAGTGAACATTATTCAGGAAGCTTACCAAACCCACCAAAACCCACTGCCGTCGAGTTGATTCTGACTCATAATGACCCTATAGAACAGAGTAGAAATGCCCTCATAAGGTTTCCAAGGTTGTAAATCTTTACGGAAGCCGACTGCTGCATCTTTCTCCCATAGAGTGACAGGTGGGTTCGAACTGCACACCTTTCAGTTAGCAGCCGAGTGCTTTCACCATGGCGCTACCAGGGCTCCTTTCAGAGAGCTTAAATAGGCTATTTATCCTTGAGGCAAAATCTGGCATGTGGCCAAGTCACTTTCTATTAGTAAGTTTGACACTTGGGTAGAAACATTCATTTGTTCATGCCGTTAGGATGCTATTATTTAGTGCACTAGTAATGGGCTTAATGATTCTCCATGTAACACTTTTTCCCAGGGAGAATCTTAAGAAGAGTAGAGTTCATTATGTTCACTGATGCTGTGATATTAGGAATCAACAGAGAAACAGAGCAATCCCAAGAAGATACACAGCGCTAGAAGGACAAAGAAATAAGGCAGCCTAATGCCACAGAAAATAAACTGCTTGGTGTCTAGAGACTTGTACTAGACGCCCAGTTGTGCCATTGGTTGTGAAATTCTGCCAAGTTCCTTCTACTTTCTATGCTCTTGTCTCTCCATCCAAGAAGTGAAGGACTTGTCTCAGATCACCAGTTTTCAGTGTTTCTCAAATTCTCCATGAAGCTTCTGCAGGAGAGTAAGTGGAAGGGACAGAGCAGAGGACTATCAAAGGTAGGCCTCTATTCTTCCCAGGCCTGATCAAGTCAGAGCAGCTCTGCCTCTTTCTGTTTTGGGTACTAGGGTTCTATGTAATATTTTATTTGAAATAAAGTGTGAAGACTTCTGCACCAGATTATTTCCTTGTTTTCAGGCAGTTCTCAAAATTCTATAGTTACAAGTACAGGTCAAGACGTTACAATCAACTTCCTTTAATTTGCAGTTTTCATTTTCTCAACAGAAGTATTTCCCAAAGTACATTCTGTGGAACTCTGCTTGAGATTAACAGAAAAGGGGTGGGTTTCTATATAGATAAACAAGTTTTAAAAAATCTTCATTGCAGGACTTTTCAGAGCCTTTCATATATTTACGCATGATGTGAGCTTCAGATGGGATACAAGAAACATTCTTCCCTATACTTCTTTGTGCTTTATCTTGTGTGACCTAATTCCCACTGAGCTCCATTTTCCCACATCCTTTCAATATGATTCCAGGAAGCTCTAATTCACGTGGTAAATCCCTCCACATCTTCATCCTTCTCAGTAAATGTTATTTCACCTTTTAGCTTATCTACAATAAGGGATAAAGGGTGGGACCATTGTTCACCTAGCTGCCCAATGTCATATCCAGCTCCACGTTGATTTTAGTGAATAACATCCCCATTGTGGTAGATTATAATACTCACAAGGATTTGATGTCCCACTCCACTGACATAAGCCATGGCCATATGACTTGTTCTTCTGGGCAATTAAATATAAGCAGAAGTGATGTTTATCTCATCTGAATAGAAGCTTTTGGAGCCAGATTGTAGTTTACCATGTCCTTTCTTTCTCTCTTCCGTAAGATTGGCTCTATACCCGGTAAAGGCTACTCTGTCAGCCTGGGTCCCAGAGGGAAAACATTCTGGAACAGAGCAAAAGCCAACCCACAGTGGACATGTAGCATTATCAAGAAACAAACTTTTGTTGCTGCAAGCCACTGAGATTTTCAGGCGCTTATTTGTTTTTTGTGGCATAATCTAGGCTATCCTAATACATCATCCACCTACCTGGAGAAGTCAATATCTGAATATTATCTTTGACTTCTCCCTCTCCCTATCCTTCACACAAATATATTACCAAGTTCTTTTATATTTACATTTCTCATCTTCGTTCTCACAAGGCAGCCAAAGGAGCAGCCCTGTGTACCTAATGACCCTGCCTATCCTTCCAGTCCAATCGGATTCTCTCTCCAGGGAAATGGAATTGGGAAATAAGGGTTCTAGAGAGACTCAGGTATGCATGTGAACTTGATGTGATAAACGGAAGTTGTGGGCTGTATGCAAGTGGAACAGAGAAACAGTATGTAGGGAAAGAGAGAGGGGGAAAAGCAGATACAATAAGAAGCATAAATGTATGACCTTGTGGCCTAATGGAGCCCTGGTGGTGCAGCAGTTAAGAGCTCAGGCTGCTAACCAAAAAGTTGGCAGTTCGAATCCACCAGCTGCTCCTTGGAAACTCTGTGGGGCAGTTCTACTCTGCCCTATAGGATTGCTATGAGTTGGAATCAACTTGACGGCAGTGGGTTTGGTTTTTTGGTTTTGGTGGCCCAGAGGGAGAAAGTAGCCATGGCTGGTGGCTTTGCTGTTCCAGATTTCAGACCCTGCCTGTACTTGTTTCCTTGCCTCAATGTTTCTGTTCTGATTCTGCTTGTGAAGGTCCTCGTCCTTCTTTGTGTTGTTTTCTGATTCCACTTTTCTTTTGCTGACCAGGGTGCCGGTGTTGATGGCCGAAGGACTCTTGATTGAATGTCAGAAATCAATCCTCAAACAGCAGTATTTCTAGAATCCATCACAAGTGTGTGTATCGCCAAAGAATCTTATGAAACTTTTACAGAACTGTATTCCATAAAAAGCCATCTACCTATCAGTTGCCATGGAGTCTACTCTGACTCATGATGACCACACGTATGTCAGAGTAGAAGTCTACTAGATAGGGTTTTCAGTGGCTGATTTTTCAGCAGATCGCCGACCTTTCTTCTGAGGCACCAGTGGGTGAGCTTGAACCTCCAACCTTTCAGTTAGCAACCAAGTGCATTAATCATTTGCACCACTTAGGGACTCCCCCATAAAAGCAGGAGCCTCCCAAACTTGCAACGAGCATCTCTTTCTTGCCAGTGTTCTGGAGGTCCAGGAATGGAGATGACAGTCACTCCAGCAACCTGAGTTGCTGAGGGAGTACTTAGACCCAAAGTATTTAGGCCTCCCCAGGCAACTTCTACTCACTGTGTCAGAGGCCCAGGTGAGAGAGATGGGGGTGCACATGGGGGGAGGGGGTGCCCCCCAGGCTCTTCCACTTCCCTGCTCCACAGCAGATCCCTCCTGCTTGTCAGAAGGCAGGTGAGGGAGCTTCAGCAACCAACTGCAACTCACTTCTCTCCTCTCCCCTCCCTGGCCCCACTGCCACTGACTGGTGCCGTGGCCGCCCAGTGCCTATATTTTTAAACAAAATTTAATTAAAGATGCTTTGAAAATATCACAAGCATCAATAGACCATTTGGAAATACAACCACGTGGTGGCACAAACAGTTAAGGACTGACTACTAGCCAAAAGGTTGGCGGTTCGAACCCACCCAGAGGCACCTTGGAAGACAGGCCTGCGATCTGCTTCGGAAAGGTTACAGCCGTTGAGCAGTTCTACTCTGCACATGTGGGGTCACCATGGGTTGGAATCCACTCAGCTGCAGCGAACAACAACAAGAAGGTGATGGGGGAAGCAGCTTACAGGTTTGGGCCAAGCGTTTGAAAACTGTGTCAGACATGGTTCCTCAACATTCCTGCGCTGGTCTCAAGGCGTCCTTATTCTCCTTGCTGTTTTCCCCATAGTTCTGGCCATTCTCTCCCTAACTGCAATCCTGACCAGCCACCCTTCTCGGTTTACCAGTTTGGCTCACTGTGTATTAGAAAGTAGCTTTCCTTTCGCAGCTGATTCCAAACTGTTAATCGAGTCAATAAATACGTCCTTTTGTGTGGGAACTTTCAGACCCCTGGTGTACATTTGCTTTTTTGGCTACTAAGAAGAGATTTCATCAGAGTAGGCAAAGGAAAAACAAAACAAAACACAGTATATCAGTGGCGCGGTGGTTAAGAGCTATGGCAGCTAACCAAAAGATCAGCAGTTCGAATCCACCAGCCACTCCTTGGAAACCCTGTAGGGCAGTTCTGTTCTGTCCTATAGGGTTGGTATGAGTCAGAATCGGCTCGACAGCAACTAGTTTGGTTTCTTTTTTTTTGGTATCTAGTATGAGTCCAGGAAACCCTGGTGGCGTATTTGTTAAGTGCTACGGCTGCTAACCAAAAGGTCTATAGTCAAATCCACCAGGCACTGCTTGGAAACTCTATGGGGCAGTTCTACTCTGTCCTATGGGGTCTCTATGAGTCAGAATCAACTCGACAGCAACGGGTAACGGTAGTATAAGTCTGATTACCTCTCCAAAGTGGGCTGGACAAATTCCATGCCAGCTGCCCAGGTAGGGCTCCCAGGTATGCTAACAAGCTGTTGCTCCTCTGACTGTATAAGTTGAAACACTTCAGGATTACAGCTGCCAGCGGTCATTGCCGATTTGTTCTCTGAAGGAATCCGACCTTGTTGTAACATAAGTAAATAGCAGCAATACCTAAAGTTAACGCAGCTAGAAAGAGTCTGGAAAGAAAAACAGCAAAATATTGAGTGTGGTTTCTTCTGAGAGGTAAAACTAGAAATGATTTTTACTTTCTCTTTTATACATTTCTGAATTGCTTAACTTTAAAAAAAAAACAAAACAGTAGGTCTTACTTTAGAATCAGGCAAATAAAGCTGTTTCAAATTTAGAAGAAAACCACTCTCACCCAAGTTAATTTAGAGAATGGGTAACATGCTGATTTTGCTTAGCCAAAAAGAAAATGTCTTGATTAGCTAGTAAATAAAAACAAAACAGAAAATCAGGTATTAATATGCCTATTTTACCAGTGTTGATTATTAGAGTACTGAGTCCATTACAAGGAGCCCTGGTGGCACAGTGATTAAGCACTTGACTGATAACCGAAAGGTCGGTGGTGCGAACCCTCCAGCTCCACAGGAGAAAGATACGGCAGTCTGCTTCTATAAAGATTACAGCCTTGGAAACCCTATGGGGCAGTTCTACCGTGTTCTATAGGATCTCTATGAGTTGAAATTGACTTGATGGCAATGGGTTTGGTCTTTTTTGGTGTCCATTACAGGACTCCAAAACTTAAGCTTATCATGGATGTATTGGAAAGATGGTTATGGCTACAAAGAACAGAATACCTGACTAAGAGCAGCTGAAATAATAGTGGTTTATTCTTCTCTTATAAGTAGAAATTGTAAGTAGGTAGTACTAGGTTCAGTCTGTGGGTGGCACAGCTAGTTAAGTGCTTGACTACTAGCCAAAGGTTGGTGGTTCAAACCCACCGAGAGGCCTTGAAAACCCTATGGAGCAGTTCTCCGCTGCACACATGGGTTGCTATGAGTCAGAATCGACTCAGTGGCAACTTATAACAACAGTATTAGGTGCAGCTTCTCTGTGATTCTTTTGACCTCCCCTCATGATCACAAAATGGCTGCTGTAGTTCCAAGAGTCATGTTTTCCAGTCACGAAAGCAGAAGGAAAGGGAGAGTTTCTTTTCTGTCAAGGAAAAAAATCTTTCCTAAAATCTTTCCCTTGTGCATCAAAGGACTTTATCAACAAAGTGAAGAGACAGTCAACAGACTGAGAGAAAATATTTGGGAACCATATATCTGGTAAAGGTTTAATATCCAGAATACGTAAAGAACTCCAACAACTCAACAACAAAAAGACAACCCGATTAAAAACTGGGCAAAGGGCTTGAATAGAAATTTCTCCAAAGAAGATAATACAAATGGCCAATAAGCATATGAAAACATGCTCAACATCATTAGTCATTAGGGAAATGCAAATCAAAACAGTGAGATACCACTTCACACCAACTAGGATGGCTAGTATCAGAAAAAAACTGTCTAGTGTTGGTGAAGATGTGGAGAAAATAGAACCCTTGTCCATTGCTGGTGGGAATGTAAAATGGTGTGGCCGCTATGGAAAATAGTTTGGCAGTTCCTCAAAAAGTTAAATATAGAATTACCATATGATCCAGTATATACTCCAAAGAATTTAAAGCAGGGACTCAGATACTTGTACACCAAGGTTCATTGCAGCATTATCCACAATAGCCAAGTGTCCATCAGCAGATGAATGGGTAAACAAAATGCGGTATGTCCATACGGTATAGAATATTATTCAGCCGCAGGGAGAAATGAACTTCTGACTCATGCTACACCGTGGAATAATCTTGAAAACATTATGCTGAGTGAAATAAGTCAGACAGAAAATGACAAATATTGTATAATCTCGCATATATGAAATATGTATAATAGGCAAATGCGTAGACACAGAAGTTTCTTAGTGGTTGCCAGGGGCTATGGGAGAAGGAGGGAATGGGAGTTATTGCTGAAGGAGTACCTAGTTTCTATTTGGAATGATGAAAAATCTAGAAATGGATAGTGGGGATGGTAGCATATTATGGTGACTGTAATTAATAGCGCTGAATTGTACACTTAAAAAGGGTTAAAATAGCAAACTTTTTGTTACATATATTTTACTACAATAAAAATTAAATTTAAAAAAAATACCAGAATGTCAAAGAGAAATTTAAATCACTCAGCATACAAAAAAAAACCCCAAACTCATTGCCGTTGAGTTGGTTCGGGCTCATAGCAACCCAACAGGACAGACTAGAACCGCCCCATAGGGTTTCCGTGGAGTGGCTGGTGGATTCAAACTGCCAACTTTTTGGTTAGCAGCTGAGCTCTTAACCACTGTGCTACCAGGGTCCCCTCAGTGTGTCAAAACCAAAAAAAAACAAACCATTGCCGTTGAGTCGATTCCAACTCATAGTGACTCTATAGGACAGAGTAGAGCTGCCCCATAGGGTTTCCAAGAAGCAGCTGGTGGATTCGAACTGCTGACTTTTTGGTTAGCAGCCAAGCTCTTGACCACTGTGCCACCAGGGCTCCCTCAGTGTACCAGTACCTGTAAATTCATCATTGAAGGTCTCTAGAGACAACACTCAAATAATGCAAATAAATAAACAAAACAATTTTCATTAAAAAAAAAAAAAAAAGCCTTTGACCCTCTTTGCCAGAAGCAAGAGACCCCCACATGTAGAGTTTCTCACTCCATTTCTTTCCTCTTGTGTTGCCTTTATATAAGCCGCAGGAGGCAAGAAGGCTGATGTTTTGCAGGAGCTTTTGTTTTAGGGTATACTTAGTCCTGTTTGGAGCTCTGGTGGCGCAGTGGTTAAGAGCTGTGGCTGCTAACCAAAAGGTCCGCAGTTCCAATCCACCATCCACTCCTTGGAAACCCTGTCGGACAGTTCTACGCTGTCCTATAGGGTTGCTATAAGTCAGAATTGACTCGACGGCAGTGGGTTTAGTTGTCTTCTAATTCCCATTTCTATGGATGGATCTGTTTTTTCTTTGGGAAGGCTTTTCTAATTGTTGTTCTATCCCTGATAATCTAGAAGTTTGTGGTAACATACCTTAGTGTGGAATATATTTTTCATCCATTATGTTGGGCACTCAGTAGGCCCTTCCAATCCAAATTTTCATCCTTCAGTTCTTGGAATTATTATTGTACTATTTTTAAAATAATTTTCTCCTCTTAGCTTCCTCTGTTCTTTTTCTAGAATATCTATGAGTTAGATATTGAATCTCCCCCGACCCTGTCCTCTAATTTTCTTAACTTTTCTCTCCAGTTTTCCATTGCATTGTCTTTCTGTTCTAATTTCTATCATTATCATTTTATTCTCCAATCATTCTATTGATTTTTACATACCAGCTATTATATATATTTTTTAATTTTACTGTGTTTTAGGTGAAAGTTTACAGCACAAATTGATTTTTCATTCAAAAATTTATACACAAATTGTTTTGTGACATTGGTTATAATCCCTGCAATGTGTCAGCACTCTCCCCTTTTCCCTGTCTATCCTGGGTTCTCCGTGTCCATTTGTCCAGTTTTTCTGTCTTTTCCTGCCTCCTTGTCTTTGCTTTTGGGCAGGTGTTGCCCATTTGGTCCTGTATACTTGATTGAACTAAGAAGCACGTTCCTCATGTGTGTTATTGTTTTATCAGCCTGTCTAATCCTTGGCTGAAAGGTGAACTTCATGAGTGGCTGTAGTTCTGAGTTATCAGAGAGTCCAAGGGTCATAGTCTCGGGGGGCTCCTCCAGTCTCTGTCAGACCAGTAAGTCGGATCTTTTGTTTGTGTGTGTGAATTCGAATTTTGTTCTACATTTGTCTACCGCTCTTTCTGGGACCCTGTCTTAGTCATCTAGTGCTGCTATAACAGAAATACCGTAAGTGGATGGATTTAACAAAGAGAAGTTTATTCTCTCACAGCCCAGTAGGCTAAAAGTCTAAATTCAGGGCATCAGCTCCAGGGGAAGGCTTTCTCTGTCAGCCTTCTCATCAATCTTCCCCGGGACTAGGAGCTTCTCTGCACAGAGACCCCGGGTCCAAAGGACATGCTTTGCTCCTGGCACTGCTTCCTTGGTGGTATGAGGTCTCCCCATCTCTCTGCTCGCTTCTCTCTTATATCTCAAAAGAGATTGGCTTAAGACAATATCTAATCTTGTAGACATCAATGTAACTGCCGCTAATCCATCTAATTACATCATAGTGATTGAATTTACAATACATAGGGAAATCACATCAGATGATAAAATGGTATACAGTCATACAGTACTGGGAATCATGGCCCAGCCAAACTGATACACACATTTTTGGGGGGACATAATTCAATCCATGACAGATGCTGTATTGTGATCCCTGTCAGAATGGCTGTTGGTGGTATCTGGGCACCATCTAGTTCTTCTAGGCTCAGGCCGGTGGAGGCTGTGGTTCATGTGGCCCATTAATCCTTTGGACTCGTGTCTTTGGTTTTCTTCATTCTCCTTTGCTCTGAACATGCTGGGAGCAATAGATGTATCTTAGATGGCTATTTGCAAGCTTTTAAGATCCCAAGACGCTACTCATCAAAGTAGGATGTAGGACATTTTCTTTATGAACTGTGTTATGCCAGTTGATCTAGAGGTCCCCTGAGACTGTGGTCCCCAGCACTTAGCCCCAGTAACTCGATTCCTCAAGGTGTTTGGATGTGTCTAGGAAGCTTCTATGACTTTGCCTTGGTCAAGTTGTGCTGCCTTCTCCTATATTGTGTGTTGTCTTTCCCTTCACTAAAGTTAATGATTTCCCCTCCCAGCTTTTCCCCTCCCTTGTAACCATCAAAGATTTTTTTTTTTCAGTGAGTAAACCTTTTCTTGAATTTTTATAATAGTGGTCTCATACAATATTTGTCCGTTTGTGATTGACTTACTTCACTCAGCATAATGCCCTCCAGATCCATGTTGTGAGATATTTTGAGGATTCATCATTGTTCTTTATTATTGCATAGTATTCCATTGTGTGTATGTACCATAATTTGTTCATCCATTCATCTGTTGATGGGCACTTAGGTTGTTTCCATCTTTTTGCTGTTGTGAATAGTGTCACAATGAACATGGTGTGCTTATGTCTGTTCATGTGAGGACTCTTATTTCTCTAGGATATATTCCTAGGGGTGGGATTACTGGATCGTATGGTATTTCTATTTCTAGCTTTTTAAGGAGATGCCATATCAGCTATTATATTTTTAATTTCAGTACAGCAGCCTGACACTTTCTGGATGTAATAACTTCTCCCATGTCGCTGAGGATGCTAATGATTGTTTTATTTGAAGTTTTCTTTTGGTCTTTGTTATTCATTGTTCTTCCATGGGGGTTCTTTTATACTTCCATTTGTTCTGGTTGCTGTGCTTAACATTAGGGGTTGTCCTTAAATGACTGGTGATCCGTGGCTTTCCAAACATATTAGTGTGTGCAAATGGTGTGTTGAACTTTCCTAGAAGATAATCTGGCTCTTTTGTTAGAGGTTTCCAATTGTCCTTATCTGTAGGTCTTTTTTTTTTCTTAAGCCAGAATAAGAGGAATCCAGTCTTCAGTCTAGAAAGGTATACAGTCTGGCAGATGGTGTTCTTGGAGCTGAGAGGGGGAAAACAGGATAAGGGTAGTCTTTCAGTCACTTAACATCCCTCTTTTTCAGTTATGCCAATCCAATAATTTATCTGAATATCTTGAGTTCCTTGGGTGTAACTCTCTTGTCAATAAATCTCCAGTCCTTTGCCAGGTATTGTCTCCTGGGTATATGAGGGCAGTAAGGAGACCTGTTGTTGTTATGTGCCATTGAGTTGATTCCAACTCATAGTGAACCTGTTGGACAGAGTAGAACTACCCGGTAGGGTTTCTAAGGCTCTAATCTCTACAGAAACAGATTGCCACATCTTTCTCCTGAAGAGCGGCTGGTGGGTTTGAACTGCCGACCTTTTGGTTAGCAGCCTAGTGCTTAACCACTGCACCACCAGGGCTCCTTTAGGAGACCTAGAGTGTCTAAAGGTTTTAAAAATGGACTTCTAAGCAATTCTGCACCTCTGCCTTTAGAGATAATAAAAATGACCAATTTCTGAGCCTTTCAGGGATTTGGAGGCGTAAATTGGCTTTCATATTTGTTTCTCCCTTATTTTTTTTTTTAGCTTTCTCTGGTTGTCCAAGTCACTTATCACTGCGTATCTGCTTTTCAGGCTATATTATTTGAATGGCACTGCTCATCTCCTAGCATGTCTAAACCCATTTTCTCTTACCGTCTGTGTTTATTCTGTTTTTTATTTTTAAAACTCTTTTTATTTTCATTTTACTGTGGTTTCAGGAGGGAACAGGGTAATGCTTGCCTTCTGTTGATAATGTTTAACGAGAAGTGACATCTAATATTCTACCTACTTTTCAGTTTCGTTTACATAGTTGTCATCATACTGAATAATAGAATTTTATATTCTTCTCTTTTCATATATTAATTATCATAACCATTTTCCCAAGATATGCCAATACTTTTTGAATACTAGGATAATACTTACACAGTTCACCCTTATTTCAAGTAGAAAAAATGCAAAAAACCCATTGCCGTGAAGTCGATTCCAACTAATAGCGACTCTATAGGACAGAATAGAACTGCCCCATAGGGTTTCCAAGGCTGTAATCTTTATGGAAGCAGACTGCCACATCTTTCTCCTATGGAGCGGCTGGTGGGTTCAAACCTTCAACCTTTCAGTTAGCAGCCAAGCACTTAACCACTGCACCTCCAGGGGTCACAGTATTAGCTAGTTTAATAAGCCATTGTGTTGTCATTCTCGTGTGTGTGTGTGCGCGTGTGTGTGTGTGTGTGTGTGTGTGTGTGTGTGTGTGTTTTACATATGTATATTGGTTCTGGGAAATGCTACCATAACTAACATTTGTATGTAGCTGTTGATTTCCAGAACATCAAGGTAACCAATCATTTGACATCTATTCTGTAGTTTCATGGAAATAATATTCGTATTCCTTGAAGAGGGAGAAAATGAAATTCAGCTCATTGGGAGTTAAGAAAATTTGACGTTTTATCTATAAAAATCTCACATTCATAATTACAAATAATCATGAAGTTACTTTTAATAATCCAGGAGTGGTGTGAAACCTTCCATTTCTACTATCTTGCTGGCTACACAGAGAGCTTTCCAATGCACTGAACCTAAGTTCTGGGTTTGAGCAAAAAAATCTGAAGGCTAACTAAAGACCGTGTTTGGCTTGTCAAAGATTGACATTAGTCACCTAGGTTGCTTAGATGTTAATGTCTGTGTGTAAAGACTACCAGGCTTAGGTACCTTTAAAAAAATCTGTTTTTGAAGCTACTTTTTTTTTCTCCTCTGTCTGCTTTTCACATGCATCAGTGCTCCAGTCAGCTTGTCAGTAGTTCGTCCTTTCAAATTTGATAATCGGGTCACACACAACTTGCTTTTTTTTTCATTCATGTGTGTACATTCCTTTCCATAAATTTTATGTACAGCCCCAGAATGAGCCAATATATGTATGATGGTAAATTATGGTAGTCGAAAATATAGTTTTCAAAACTCGTTAAGTCTCATAGATCTCTAATCAACAATAGAAGCACAGGCCGTATATATATATATATATATATATATATATACACACCAGACTACCCAATATAATAGATGCAGCTGCACCCATTCCTCCTCTTACACTTCCAAATCAGTTTTTTTGAGCCTGAGATCCTTTCCTCCTAACCTGGAGCTTTGATGGCTGTTGGGAATGTAGCCTGTGTCTTGTTGCCCTATTCCTACTATGCAAAATAACGGAGGACAAGAGTTCCGGGAAAAATAACAGATAATCGTTATTCAACTATGTCTTGAGACATTGTTATCTAGAAAGAACTGCATTCCGTTAAACCAATTACATATGTCCACTTCATCAGTAAAATGGATTCAGAGGCCATTTGGATGAAATTAACCAGAGAAATAGATGGAGTGAATGTTACAAGAGAATATATTTTACAAACTGCCGCAAAAATGCTTCCCTCATGCAGAGTACACATTTGGCCCAGAGACAGTGTATAATAAGAATGGAGAACTTCTTGTGAACAGACAGATGTCTGCTCAAAGTCTCCTTCTGCTATAAACAGAGTGCTGATAAATTCTGCCTTGATAATCACTTTCTCTCACAGTAGGTGGTAGAAGCATTAGAGTTTATATTTTTAAAGGCTATGTACAGAAGTTATTTTCCTTATATATTCAAATTCCAGGAAGCTTAGAGATAGATTTAATACACAATTACAGTAGCTAAGCTTTTTAGTTTTCTAAAAAGCTAATGATAGTTACTAATACTAATAATAATTACTAATAGTTACTGTATATTACAATAGAAGAAGGTCTAAATCAACAATTTAAGCTTAACTTAAAAAAAAAAAAAACTAGAAAAAGAAGAACAAATGAAATCCAAAAAAGGCAGAAGTAAGAAATTAATGAAGAGAAGAGAAGAAATCAATGAATCAGAAGAAAAACAATCAAGAACTTTAATGAAACCAATGCTGGTCTTTAAAAAGACCAATAAAATAAACCTCTAGCCAGACGGAACAAATAGAGAGAAGACACCATTTTCCAGTATCACAAATGAAAAAGGGGATATTGCTACAGATTCTAGAGACCTAAAAATGACAAAGCAATATTATGAACAATTCTGTACTAATAAATTCAGTAACTCAGATGAAATGGACAAATTCTTTGAAAGACACAAACTACTAAAGCTCACTCAAGAAAAAAATGGATAGCTTGAGCAGTCCAATAATTATTAAAAAGATTAAATTCATAGTTTAAAAAAATTTATACAAAGAATACTTCAGGCTTCATTGGTAAATTATACCATATATTTCAATAGGAAATCATATCAACCCTACACAAACTCTTCCAGAATGTAGATGGAGAAGTCACACTTCTCAGCTCATTCATGTAGCTAGTATCAATCACCCTATTACCAAGCCAGACAAAGATATGCCAAGAAAAGAAAACTATAGTCCAGTATTCTTCATGAACATTCCCTAGCAAAATATTAACAAATTGAATCCACTAATATATAGAAAGATAATACTCAGTACCAAGTGGGGTTTGTTCCAGGAATGCAAAGTTTGTTTACTGCTTGACAATCAGTGTAATTTACCATATTAACAGACATAACAACAACAACAAGCCCATATGATTTTCTTAATTGATGTAGAGAAAGCATTTACAGAGTTCAACACCCTTCATGATTTAAAAAAAAAAAAAAAGCTGTCAGCAAACTAGGAATAGATAGGAATATTCTCAGTCTGAAAAAAGGCATCTACAAAACACAGCTAGCTAACCATTATACTTAGTAGTAACAATTAAATGCTTTTCATCTAAGATCAGGAAAAGGTAAGGATGTCTGCTTTCACCACTTACATTAAATCATGGTACTGGTGATCCTAGCAGTATAATAAGGTAAGAAAAAGAAAGAAAAAGAATACAGCATGAAAAGGAAAAAGTTAAACTGTTATTATTTGTAAAAATTGTGATGCTCTCAGAAAATTCTAAGGAATCTACAAAAAGAAAAAAATTAATTTCAGAAGGTTCAGACATATAAGATCAATATACAAAAATAAATATTTCAAAATAGCAGCAATGAGCAACTGGAAATTGAATTAAAAATAATTCATTACCTATAGCATCAAAAAACATTAAATACTTAGGGATAAATTTAACAAACTATGTTAAGACATACATACTAAAAAACTACAATATATTGCTGAGAGAAATAAGAGACCTAAGGAAATGGAAGGGTCCCTGGGTGGTGCAAACGATTAATGCACTCAAAGGGACGGATTACCCAGTAATCAAGGTAAGCATGTGCTTAGGGCGTCAGCAAAACAGGGACATCAGTTGTTCAAAGCAAAGACCCATAGATGCCAAGCAGACAGGACACAAGGAAAGGAGTGTCTCAGTGGAAGGGAGCTGGCAGGGCACGAAATGAAATTGATACGAACTCCAGTGTGTGAGAATGTGCCAGCTGGAAATCGAGTTCACACAGGGTCATGAGGGCACCCACACTAAGGGTGGTTTAAGTTATGAGGCCCCTACCATTTCAATACCTTCATTGACATCTGTCTCCTACGGTCCCCTCTCAAGTAATTGAAACTCCTTATCTTGGTGAATCTCTTGGGAGTATACGATTTCTTTCTAATAAACAAGAGGTGGGGGTGGGCTATTGAGTCTAACTCTTGCTTCATTCTTCCGATCTGCAACTGGATCCAACATGAGCGGTTACTGGGTAAAGATGGATTATATTAATAGATAATAGGTTTCTGATCCATTTTGAGAGAACTGTCTTGTACATCCATGTCTGCTAATTCAGCAACTCCATCCAGGAGGGACATCAATGCTCTTTGCCATGATAGACACACAAGAATATTCTCTTGTGCACATGCTGGTAAACAACCAATGGGAACTCCGGACCCAGATGACGTACAGAAGCAAGGGAACTCAAATAAATCAACCATTGCAATGAATTCAGTCAAGTTATTTTTAACTATATAATATTTACATACAGTTATGTCCTAAGTTTTATAAACAATAATATTTATAGCTTTAGCTTTAAAATGTGTTTGGCATACACGTGGACACATCAAAGCAAAATTGGTGAAAGTCAATTTTTTGTTGTGGGAGATCAACAGAATTTTACATTGTTGAAACAACTAAGTTCAGGACTCGTTTTCTTTGTTGTAGAATATGCGGAAACTTCTTTTTGTAGAAAATATGGTATTATAGTAAAAATCTTAGTACCCTTCATCCACTAAGAATTTTATAATCCAGTTCATCTCATTCTGCTAAAATGGCATATGGTACTTTTGCATTCAATTGCTAATATTATAGTCACATATAAAACGAAGTAACATTATGGATAGCTAAGACACACACACGTATATTTTAAACCCAAACCAAATCCACTGCTGTTGAGTTGATTCCAACTCACGGTGACTCTATAGGACAGTAAAGAACTGCTCCATAGGGTTTTCAAGGAGTGGCTGGTGGATTCCAACACACACACACACACGCATATGTATACATGTATATATAACTCACATATCCTGTTTGAACGCGTGAGTAAGCAGAGAAGGGGGCACCACAGATAATCAGGGTTTAGGGCCCTCACATGCCTTAATCCGGCCCTGTGTACTTGGCTTCTAACTGAAAAGGTAGAGGCCCGACTCCACCCACAGATGCCTCAGAAGAAAGTCCTGGCAATATATATCTGAAAAAGTTAGCCATTGAAAACCCTACGGAGCACAGTTCTGCTCTGACACACATGAAGTTGCCATGAGTCAGAATTGACTTGTTGGCCACTTTTTTTTTTTTAAAGAAAATGGAAAAAAGGGACTTCTGGGCAACATGGCACTATAGACAGAAGCACCACACCGTCCCTCCACAGCAAAGATCCAAAAAACTAAAACAGTCACGTCAATCCTGAAACCCTAAGCATCAAATGAAGAGATAAAGAACTCAGCCAAGCACTGAATGGAGTAAGAAAATGCCAAGAACAGGGAGCAAGGAGAAATACATGCAGAGGTCCCCTATCAGCTACTGCAGCACGGATCCACCATCTGGGACTCCTGTCGGAGATCAGCGAACAGGAAGTACGAAAAAGCAGCTTTACAGAGCTTCCACCAGGAGACAGAACAACCAGTAACGAGCAATACAGGCTTTCCCACCCCCCAAAGTTTTTCACCCCTATTCGGCCTCCTCTGCTTCCTGCAGCCACGGTCTCTTGGCTGGGAAGCACCGGCTTCACCCTGGAGTTGCTTGGATTCCACCCACCCACGCTGGCTGGCTCCCTGAGTGCCATTTGTTGGCTGCTGGTGTTGCTTTTTTCTGCTTCATTAGATTTCTTTCTTACCTCTCACCACCTCCCCCTCCTTTCTTTCAAATACCTGGCTCCTTGTGCCATCGTTACTTCTTCCTGAAAGGCTGTGAAACACTGCTCGAATGTGAAACTGCTTCCCGGCCCGTGCTGCCACCATGGTGGGACTCCCCAGGGCTTTTGTTTCTTTGTTCTGATTTGTTCTGTTTTGATTTGTTTGTTTTCTTTTTCTTTTCTTGGCTTGTGAGCCTCTTCTAGCCAGGCAGTACTGCGCAGCTTGGGAGCTACTGGCTTACTCTGTGCAGATGCACAGTGACATCCCTGATGGTATTTCTTTTTTCTTGGTTTTGTTTCTTTGTCTTTTTTTGTTTGTTTGTTTGTTTGTTTCTTTGTTTTGTTTTCTTCTCTCTCTCTTTTTCCCTTTTTGTCTTCAGTTACAGTTTCTCATCTCTCTATACTTACCTTTTCTTCCTGTCTCCTGAATACCTGGCGCTGTGTGACACCTCTACCCCTTCTAGACAGGCTGTATTTCACAGCCTGTGAGCAACTTCCCCAGTCCTAGCAGCTGCACCAGTGGGATCCCTGGGGGCTTTTCATTCTTTTCCTCTAATTTTTATTTATTTGTTTTTTTCTTTTACCCTTTTTTTTGTTTTAGTTTTTCTCCATTTCTCAGTCTCTCATCTCTCCACTCCAATAGCAAGCTCCCTTAGCACTCTGTTTTGTTTGTGTGTATGTTTTTGGCACCTGTTCCTCTCTCCTCTCTCTTCTCTTTCCCATGCCCATCTTAGCTCCACACATCACAGTCTACCCCCTCCTCCTTCCAACCTGCACCATGCGCTGAACATCACACTCCCAAGCAGCACAGGCATGGCCTACCAGAACCTGCCCTACACTGATTCCCAGTCCGCACTGTCGGCCCTAGTATGTGCCACAAACAACCCATACCAGCAACTCCCCTTCAGCTGGACCTGCCCTGCTGTACCATTACCTGAATGACAGACCCTGCCCATTGGAGAAGGAGGTGAAAAGTAGTGTGCCCACAGAAGAGCAAACAACAAAGAACACACAGCCCGCCTGCTCAGACATAACCAAATAAAACAAAAAAGCAGGAAGAAACAAACAAATCTACAGTCAATAAACGAGGAAAATAACTTCTGAATGGCCGGAAGACAACAGACAATATAAAACATATACAAAAACAGGACAGGACGGTTCCAGTTGGCGTCCAAAATAAAACAACAGATGACTTTCCAGTAGAAGAAAAGGCACTAGAACTACCTGATAGGGAATTCAAATCTCTAATATTCAGAATTATCCAAGAGATGAAGCAAAAAGCAGACAAAAATGAGAAAAAAATAGAGAAATTCATGGAAAGGGCAGACAAATACATGGAAAATACAGACCAAAAAATGGAAGAATTCAAGAAAATAATACAGGAACAAAATGCTAAAATAAATTCACAACTAGAAGTCATACAAAAACAACAATTAGAAATCCAAAAGATAACAAGATTTCAGAAATGGACAGTGTCATAAAAGGGCTGAGGAGCAGGTTTGAAATGATGGAAGACAGTATCAGAGAAATTGAGGACAAACACTTGGATACAACACTGTTTGAGGAAAAATCAGAAAAAAGAATGAAGAAAAATGAAGAAACACTGAGAATTATGTGGGATAAAATCAAAAGCAAAAATTTGTGAGTGATTGGAGTTCCAGAGAGGGAAAAAACAGAAAACAGAAGATCATTGAAGAATTGCTGACAGAAAACTTCCCCAATATCATGAAAGATGAAAATCTGACCATCTAAGAAGCTCAACGAACCCCATATAGAATAGACCCCAAAAGAAAATCACCAAGGCATATTATAATCACACTCACTAAAACCAAAGACAAACAAAGAATCCTGAGAGCAGCTCGAGAAAAACAAAAAGTCACATACAGAGGAGAAATAATAAGACTAAGCTCAGATTATTCGGCAGAAACCATGCAGGCAAGAAGGCAATGGGATGACATATATAAAACCTTGAAAGAA